>NW_022045534.1:362138-662138 GCF_003957555.1 Calypte anna | reverse complement strand
GATGTGTTTGGGGAAGTTTCTACAGCTCCTGGATCCTCCTCCTCTTGCTCTGCTCTCGGGTGTGAAGAACGAGCCAGCCAGTGTCTTGCCTCTGGGACCCCTCAGCCCTGGGGAGCTGTGCTTGGAGGCTCAGGGGCTGCTCCAAGCAAGGTTTTCCCAATGGTTTATATCCCATCCTCACTCGAGAAAACTCTGACACTGAGCTGCTCCTCCCTCAGTCCTGCCCTGCCCCTGGGAGGTGTGGGAGAGGATCTGCTGGGCTCCAGGAGCAGCACAGGGGGGACCCCAGGACCTCAGGCTCTCTCCTCCTCACCCTGGTCCTGAGT
Source organism: Calypte anna (assembly GCF_003957555.1). Lineage (NCBI taxonomy): Eukaryota > Metazoa > Chordata > Aves > Apodiformes > Trochilidae > Calypte > Calypte anna. The sequence goes on along the minus strand of NW_022045534.1, from coordinate 661,812 downwards.
CTCTCTCAAGCTCCTTCACATCCCTGTGCAGCATTTGGATGTTTACTTGCTCTAAAAATCTGTAAAAGAGCCAAAATATTTTCACTACCGAGTTGATTTTCCTGTATTTCAGCCCCAAGGTGACAACAGCCACTACAAACCCGTGGCATGGATGTCCCCAGACCAAAGCTGTGCAGGAACCCTTTACTCCTGACACCTTTATTCCTGACAGGGACTTGGGGTTTTGCTTGGCTTTTTTCCTGCTGTTCCCTGATGCTCTGATGACACCCTGTGGACTTTTCCCTGCACTGCTGGAGCTGTGTGAAGACCCAAGGATTTCATTCTTTCTCTCCCCAGTGGTTCTTCTGCTCCATTTCCCAACATTTTTCTTCAGTGATGTTTTTTCTCCAGGCTGTGAACTCACTCTCTGGGAAGCCACCTCACTGGGGTCCTTGGGCATAAACTGGTCTTGGACATTGCTGTCCTGGTGACCTGTCCTGGTTTGCAGTCAGATGGTGGAACAACCCAGACCTCTCTGTGACCAGTTGTGCCCCACAGCACACCTTGGAATGCTGCAGCAGGTTCCAGGTGTTCCAAGTGACCTCTCCAATGGGACCATGGGGAGTTTCTCCTTGTGCTGGTCTCTGGATCAGATTCCCCCATTCCTGTGGTCAGCGATGGGATTTAGGACTCTGTGTGTGAAGTGGAAATGGTGCTATAGCCAGGGTCACCAAAGCATCATCTGGGAAGGGTGAGGTGAGTGACATGGTCACCTCTCATGCCAAGGACAGACTGATGTGTCTGGGGAAGTTTCTACAGCTCCTGGTTCCTCCTCTTCTTCCTCTTCTCTTGTGTCTTGACCTCCTCCATAATGTCTTTCCTCATATTTAGACTCTGTCTGGAAGAAGACACATGTCATTTGTGCCCTCAGTCCCACCTTCCATGCCAGCAGGAGGATATATTAACCATTTGTAGCTGCTTTGCCTTAAAAACGTGTTGCCTCTACACTTACTGACATGATGGATGTACCCACACCCAGCACTGATCCTTGGGGAGCAACGTTGGTGGGAGCACAGAGAAGCCACCAGCTTCCCACACCATTCCACACCTCTCTGTCCTGGGGAAGCACTTTCCCTCTGCCTCAGAAGAAATACTCAAGGAAGGGAAGCAGTAGGAATTAAACGTTCCTTCTGAGAGTGCTGATCTCACTTTGAGTTCTCACCGTGAATGCACCTCAAGCTCCAGGCTCCCAAGACAACATTTCCACCTCCAGCCCGAGGCTCCCAGCACTCTCTGAACGTGGTCCTACAGATATTCATTCCTCAGAGGGAAGGTTTAGGGTTTGAGACCCAGTGGGAGTATCTGAAGATGCCTGATGTGAAGTTTGGTTGGGCTGAAGCTGGTTTCACTCCTGGTACCGGAGTGAAACCAGGACGTGGGCACAGAGGTCAGCAGAGAGGAGCAGGAACAGCCCAGCCCTGTGCTTTCTGCAGGGCTCCCACAGCTTATCCAGCAGATTTTACACTCCCCATGGCTGGTCTGGCAACTCAGGAAGATGTTCAGCCCCTTGGGATTAACTCAGGGACCAGCAGTGACAGAAGCAGTGCTGGGCTCAGCAGGTCTGTAACAAACCCAACCCTCCCATCCCCTGGTGCTGAGCTCAGCTCAGGGCTCTGCAGCACCTGAACTCAATCTCTCCTCTTGGCCTTCCCCACGCTCCAAAAGCCCTTGGCCTCCTCCTCCTCCCCTCAGCTGTCTGCCATGAGAGGGGTTTGGTGGTGGCCCCATCACCAGGTGTCCTGACCAGTGGGTCAGGATTGCAAAAAAACCCAAAACCAAACAACTTCTGCAGTAGCAAAATCCAAGGATGAGTCCAGGACAGCAGCTAGAAAGAGTTTCTGCTGAGGTAGAGGAACTGATGGAAAAGGAAAGTCCTTGCTCCTGGCTTTGTGTTTCTTCTTCCTGGTAACTCTGCCCATAGTGCAAGGTCCAGGAGTGATGATGAACCCAGGACATCAGTGTCACCCCCCAGCAATGAGGGGAATCTGTTGGGAAGTGCCAAAGGAGCCTCAGGGGACACTGCCAGGTGACTGTGACCTACGAGGGGCTCACTGGGCACTAATGGGGGGGGCTCTGAGGGCAGCACCAGGGCTGGTAAGGAAAAATTCCTCTCCAAAAGGGTTGTGAGGGCCTGGCCCAGGCTGCCCAGGGCAGGGCTGGAGTCCCCATCATGCCTGGAGGGGTTTCAGAGAAAGCCCTGGGGATGTGGGGATGAGGGACATGGGGTGGGGGTGCTGGGGAAGTGTTGGACTCCATGATCCTAAAGGCCTTTTCCAGCCAAAATGTTTCTGAACTTCACAGAGCAAAGAGAACAGCACAAGGAAGGCTGCAGTGCCTGCCATGGCAGGAGAGGAGACCCAGGGCAGGGTGTCAGAGCCTCTCTCACAGTGCCTGTTAGGAGCACACTGAGCACCTCATCTCCCCACCACCTCCAGGCTGTGGCTCCTGAAGAGGAACCTGAGCTCTCCCAGGCCAGAAGCCCTTGTGTTGATGCCCTGTGCCTGTGGTGGCACTGCTGCTGGAATGAGGGGACAGGGATCAGCAGGGACCAACAAAGAGGCTGCCAGAAATCCTGCCCTGGCCTCAGGGGAACGAGCAGAGGGAAGGGAAGGAAAAGGAATGCTAAAAAATTCCAGTTAATACAGTTATTACCTTTCATCTGGCAAAACCGGGCTGTAAATATTTAGCTGGATTGTCCCTGCACCACATTGCCACAGTCTGATTGTCCAGAACATATAAATTATGTGTGAAATGTCAGCTCTAACCCAAAAGCAGTGACACAGCCACACAGTGACCCCCAGACTGGTTTGGGTTAGAAACCTGAAAGCCCCCCCAGTGCCCCCCTGCCATGGTCAGGGACCCCTCCCTCAGCCCAGGGTGCTCCAAGCCCCATCCAACCTGGGCTGAGACACTGCCAGGGATGGGGCAGCCACAGCTTCCTTGGGCAACCTGGGCAACCAGGGGCTCAGCACCCTCACCCCAAGCAATTCCTCCCTCACATCTCATCCCCAGCTCCCCTCTCCCAGCTCCAAACCCTTCCCCCTTCTCCTAGCCCACTCCAGCCCAGCCAGGACATCACCTTATTCCAGGCCACCACTAACCCATGTCCCACACCTGAGAATCACAGAATGCTCATGGCTGGAAAGGACCTTGGAGATCACCAAGTCCAACCAAACCATTTCTCCCTCCCTCCCTGCCCAAGATCTCCTCTCCATCTCCCCTCTCCCAGCTGCAAACCCTTCCCCCTCGCAGGCTCCCATCCCTCCAGGCCCTTGTCCCAAGTCCCTCCCCAGCTTTCCTGGAGCCCGTTCAGGCACTGGAAGGTGCTCTAAGGTCTCCCCGGTGCAGCCTTCTCTTCTCCAGCCTCAACACCCCCAACTCTCTCAGCCTGGCTCCAGAGCAGAGCTGCTCCAGCCCTCCCAGCAGCTCCAGGGCCTCCTCTGCACTGGCTCCAACAGCTCCGGGTCCTTCTGCTGATGGGGACCCCAGAGATGGACACAGCTTTACCCCAGGGGGGTCTCCCCAGAGCAGAGCAGAGGGGACAGTCCCCTCCCTGGCCCTGCTGCTCACAGGACATGGGGCCTCTGTTCTGACAGCACACGGGGCTGATTTGTGTTCAGCCTCTCCCAGCAGTGCCTGGTGCTGAGCTCTCAGTGTGTCACCCAGCATTATATCACAATCATTTCTCTGTTATCAAATATTTATTGTTATATCATGATGAGCGGAGCTTTGCTGAAGAACCCAACTGCTGAGGAGCCTGCAGAGGTTTCTGAGCTGCTTCTGCCAGAGCTCTGCTGTCTCAGCAAAGCTGCTGCCACCCCAAAGGTCTGTGGGTCCCCAAGCTGCTCCTGAGCTCAGCAGATGGGACACTCCCGTGGGACGTGCTGCCCAGAACCATCCAGAACCATCCAGAACCATCCACTGCTCTCTCATTCCTCCTGCCCTTCCAGGGCTTTCTTCCATCTTGGGACATACCAGGCCTGGAGAGCCCTCCTTGCCCTGGACAGGACCTCCTGGATGGGCATTCACACTCTCTGCCATGGAGCATGTTCCCTGCAGGAGAAGAGAAGGAAAGCAAAAAACGGGTAAGGAGAAAAAAAACAAAAAAAGTTTCTTTGTTCCTACAACCTTTTGTCAGGGATTGGGACTTGGAAAGCTTCATGCTAATGGCACAACCTGTTCAACATTTCCATGTGCTCTTAAAACCCCTGGTGAGGAATAGGACTGGATAATAATATGAGCTTTAATTTGGTTGTTTGTGTATAAAAATATTTTTCTAGCCTTTGAAATAAGAGAAATCAGGCTGAAAAATGCCCCAAGCAGAGCCTCCATCTTCACAGAGGTTACATTTCAGCCTTGTTTGGTTTTGAAGAGATTGCTGGGATTTTTCTCTGTTTCTCATTGCATTTTTGTGGCTAACCCCCTCTCAAAAGGCAAAATCTTGCTTTGGTGGTGTTTTATGCTCAGGCTGGCACAGGTGGCAGGAGAAGCCCAGCTCTCAGAGCAGAGCCCTGTGTGCACAGCTCTGTGTCTGCCATTAGAGGGGTTTCTGTAAGGAGCTTTCTCCTTGTGAGGGATCAGACTGGTGGGCTTCCCCCTGCCAGCAAATGGCTAAGGGTTGCTACAGAAAGGAGGAATGGTGAATGCTGAACCTGTTGTCCTGGTGACTGAAGCCACAAGGAGATGGTAAATATAAAGCCCCTCCTGAGACACACCAGGGGACAGGATTTTATTGAACAGTTCCAAACTGATGCACTGTTTCTTCTAACCTTGTTGTCTTCAGTTTAGCTGGGTTTTGGGGTTTTTTTGTTGTTTTTCTATAAATCCTGGCATTCATCTCCCCTGAGTGGGAAGAGTGGAAGGGCAGGCTCCACCATTAAGAAACCCTGTGGAGCAAATTTCTTCCCCACGTTTCCCAGAAAAGGCTCAGCAAGTTTTATTCCAGCCTCAGTGGAAGCATTTGGAAAGCAAACAAACCTGGTTTGGTCCCTACAGCTGGGAGCTGAGCCTTGGGTGCTGGCAGGGGGGCAGGAGAGCTCTGCCCTGGGGGTGCACCCAGGCTTCCTCTGCACTTAGAAATGTGCTGCTTGGAAAATCACTCCCTTCCCTCTCCCTGATGGTCAGGGCAGCTTGCTGCTGATGCAGCTTGCTTTCCTGATTCCTTTCTTGCTTTCCTGCTTTATTTCTCTCTTTCCTGCTTTATTTCTTGCTTTCCTGCTCCTTTCTTTCTTCCTTACTTGCTTTCTTCCTTCCTTTCTTGCTCTCTTGCTTTGTTTCTTGCTTACTTTCTTGCTCCCTTTCTGGTTCTATTCTGCAATTATAAACCCCAGAAACAAAGTGAAATGCATTTCTCTTGTGTCAGACTGCTCTTTTCCATTTGTCTTCCCAGTGTCCATTCTCCATTTTCATTTCCTTTGCCTCTTTCCCCTGAACTCAGTGTTTCTTCTCTCCTGCAGGTGGCTTCCTTGGTGGCTGCTGGAGCTCTCTGTCCAGTTGCTGTGCTCAGCAGAAGGAGCAGGGGCCTATGGACCTTCTTCCTGGCAGTGGTTCTGAGCCCAGTGCCACCCAAACCCAGGAGGAATGTCTGTAGCACCTGCTCAGTCTCACTCCAGGCCAGGCAGTGGTTTGGGATGCAGCAGCCCCTCTGGAGGAGCAGGGGCAGTTCCTCAGCCATCACACACAGTCTGCTGCCCAGAGGCACAAAATGCTGAATATTTCCTTCACTCTGAGTGCCTCTGATGCCTGTGAGAAGCAGGAGAGGATTTCCTGGGTGTGGAGACAGAGCTGGGGGTGAGGGTGCTGGCCAGGCTTGGAGGTGAGGATGCAGCAGAGCTGGGGCAGGAGGAGCCCTGGGGTGTTGATCCTTGTGCCACTTGGCTGATCCTGCTGCAGCTTTCCTGCCACAACCTCTCTGTTTCACTCACCAAGAGTGAAGAGAAACAAAGCTCCAAGCAGGAACAAAATGTTCAAATCCTTCAGTCCACTGATGAGATCTCCTGTGAGCTCTCCAGTCAGGGGTCCCTCAGCCTCTCCTCAGAGGACAGACCCTGTTGGGTCACCTTGGTGCCTCTCTCTCTGCTGGACTCTCTCCAGGATCTGTGTCTGTCCTGCCCTGGGGAGCCCAGAGCTGGGCACAGGACTCCCCGTCCGGCCTCACCAGTGCTGAGGAGGAGGGGGTAGGATCACCCCCACACATCTCCTGCTGACACTTCTCCTAAGGCAGCCCAGGACACCCTTCTTTGCCACCAAAGCACCTTCCTGATTCATGTTCAACGTGGTGTCCACCCCCACTCCTTTCTGGCCAAGCTGCTTTCCAGCTGCTGCCCCCAGCAGCTCTTGTGCTCGGGGCTGATCTTCCCCAGGGGCAGGACTCAGCATTTCTCCAGACAGAACTTGGGGAGGTTCCTCTTGGCTCACTTCTCCAGCCTCTGGAGGTCCTGCTGGATGGCCACGGGACCCTCTGCTCTGTCAGCTTCTCCTCCCTTTTTGTGCCATCTGCAAAGAGAAAAGCCACCATCTGCAGAGAGGAACATCTGGATAACAAAGTCTGTGTGTAAGGCCCTGGCCATCACAAGGACTGGGAACATTTCCTTTCCATGAAATGGTGATTCCTGAGTAGCCCCTAGAGATTGAGAGCTTGAGCTTGCAGAGAAACACAAATGGCAAAGAAACTGGTGCAGGATACAGAAATGCACACTCAGGTCTTTCCAGTATTCAGGCAAGCACAGGAATAATGACAAAACAGGGAAGGTTTTGAGGCAACAAAGTCTGAGCAAAGGAAGAGAAACAAGAGCATTGAGCTGCCTGGATGGCCAGTTGCTTTTCCCAGCACCTGAATGATGAGCAAACAAATATTTCTTTACCAACTCCTTTGCCTTTCTGTGTTTAGAGCATCCTGCAGTCAGCCTTTCTGCTCTGGCTGTGTCTCAGGAAGGTCTCCTGAGGTGGCTCCTTGGACCCAAGCAGGATCTCTCCTGAAGGTCCCCACCCGCAGCACTCCCCTGGTGCCTGTGTGCCTGGCAGGCAGCTGGAGTCTCCTGGCTCTCTCCTGGGTGTCACAGGTCTCCTGCTGGGGAGTTCCTCAACCTGCCAAGGGAAGGAAGGGGGACATGGAACCTGGGAACACAGGCTGTGTGCTGACTGTAGTGAGAGGGGGTTGTTTCAGGAGGGAGAGAGGAGCCAGCTCTGCTCTGCTCCTTTCAGTGCTTGGAAGGAGCAGAAGCAGTGAGACAGAGAGTTCTCCAGAGGAAAGGCCCAAGCTGCTGGAGGGACTGTCTGACTGCAACAGAAGCAGCTTCCTGGGGCTCTGTGTGCTCCTAAGTACATTTCCTGCAGGGTAAATGTTTCTCAGATGTTTCTCCCTTGCTCTTGTCTCTTCTCTCCAGCAGGAACAAAACCCATGTTCCATTGGAATAACTTTCCTCATTAGGACATATTTTGAAGCTCTGTTAAAACGAGCTCAGAGGAAAGGAGCTCTGGATGTCACCTGCTCAAGGCCTCCTGCTCCAGCAGAGCCACTTACCCAGGCTCACAGCCAGACTCCTCCACAGGATGCATCCTCCTGTCACCAGGCACCACCCCGCAGAGTCCTGAAATGCAAAACGGTCTCAGAACATCTGCTCTGCCAAGCTGGACATTTTGCTGGGCTGGGTCCTGATCTGAGAAGCCATGTGGGTGCTGCTGTGGTACGGGGAGCCCCTCGTTTGGGACCTCTGTGCTCAATGGGACAGTGTCTCAGCCAGTGAGGATCAGTGGATGGGAAGAGGAGCCCTGTGGAGGCAGAGTGCCAGCTTGGGAAAGACCACGTCCTGCCTAGGGACAAGGCTGAGGTGCAGGACCAGGGACTGTTGCTCCTCAGCCCAGTTTGTGAGGGGCAAGTGACAACTGGACCCTCAGGCCCCCAGCAGAGAATGCAAGATGTTCACCTCAGTGACTGGGGCTGGGAAAAGAGATGGAGGGAGGGAGAGGGCAGGCAGGAAAGGGAACTCTCCCATCCCTACCTGGGGGGAGGTGACACATCAGGAAGAGCCGGGGGCTCCATTCTGCCTCCTCCTGGGATCCCAAAGGGTTCCCTCTGCAGAGCTGCTTTCCAGTGCTGGTGCCTGGGTCATTGCCCCCAGCCCGGGGGCCAGGACTCGGTGCTCCCCTTTCTGCAGACACCTTCAGAAACTGTGATGCCAGCAAGAGCAAGGAGCGAGCCTCAGGTGACTTGATCCTCAGGTGTCCCAGAGCAGCCCCCTTGGTCCTTCCCAGGGAGGCAGCTGCAGCCCTGTGGAGAGGGAGGGACCGTGGTGTCTGGGCCCTGGGTCAGGCACGGGTGGCTGAGGGGCAGATGTCAGGTGTCCCCAGGCTGCCAGCACGCCGGGTGTCACTGCTGATGGCGGCGTGACCTCTTGTGGGGCTGGCAGGAGTCCTGGCAGCCACTGGGCCTCCTCTTCAGGGCTCTGCGTGGGCGCCCACGGGAGGAGCGGGTCCCTGCCCTGGCTGGCACGGGAGGGACCTGGGGCTGCTGCCTGGGATCCTCCCCTTGATCTTCCCTGGGCCTGGTGGGAACGGGGACATCGGGGGGGCTGCTGGCACTGCCCCCAGAGCAGCCCTGGAGGTGGTGGGGTGCTCCTCTTGCTGGGCTCCATCACGGCTGCCAGGAGGGGCTGTGTGGGGGCCATCAGGAGGCTCCTGCCCCTCGTCCTCCCGGCGGGGTGTCCAGGCCCAGCAGCCGGTGAGCCTCCTGCCCGCAGCGCTGCACGGCCCACCTCGATGAGCTCTGCGACGAACGGGGCCGCGCGCTCCCCGAGCCCGTCCTGGAGCAGCCGCAGCAGGACCCTTCCTCCAGCCCCGAGAGCCCCAGCACGACCAGGATCAGGTCTGCAAAGAAGGCTGCCGAGGAAGGCTCCTCTGCCAAGAGCAGCCCCAGCTGCTCCTGGACCCAGGGCATGAACCTCTGGAGCAGAGCGGGGTGCTCATCGAAGAGGGTGGCCCAGGTGTCCGATGGAGCCCACCACGGGGCCCCTGGGATGCGACTCCGCCGCCCGCGCCTGCGGTGTCCTGGGGCGAGGGGGACGGTGGATCCCGGGGTGCCTGGGCGCTGGGGTGAGAACACCTCCTCAAAATCCTCGTCCCCACGCACCGAGTGCAGGATGGACGCCACTCTCCTCTTGCAGAGCGGGCACTCGGGTTTGCTGCCCACCCAGCGCAGGATGCAGCCGTAACAGAAGCGGTGGAGGCAGGGCAGAGGAAGCTGGGGTCCTCCCAGCTGTCCAAGCAGATGGGACAGTGCTCCTCCTGAGGGGTGTCCCTGCTCCCACAGGCTGCGGGGGGCTGGAGGGGGCTGGGGACGGTGACTCGCTGCCCATGGCCTGCCCTGCAGCAGCCCCTGTGGCGCTAGGAAAGGAAGAGAGACCACGGTCACAGGCTGGCCTGGGCAGGGGTGCCCGGGGCCCTGAGAAGGAAGCCCCCCAGATCCCTGGGCTGACTTTCCCCTCCAGCTCACCTCTGCTCCTGCCAAGGTGTCTCCTGCCTGCCCCGGCTGCCTGAAGCGGGCAGGCTCAAGGGAAAGCAACTCTCGGGGGGCCTGGACTGGTTTGCTCCAAGGAGCAACTTCAGGATCCAGGCACCAGCACCAGCACTGCACTACTGCAGTCCCCACTCTGCTCGGGCACTCCAACCTCCAACTGGCTCAGCCAGAGTGTGTAGGCACCAGCCTGACAGGGGTTGTACCAGCACTGGGTCACATTCCATCGCTGGGTGACATCACAGCCCTGGGCTGGAACCCTAGAAACCAGAGAGTGGTTCCAGTTGCAGGGACCTTGGAAGACCAACGAGTTCCAACCCCTGCCATGGTCAGGGACCCCTCCCCAGCCAGGGTGCTCCAAGCCCCATCCAACCTGGGCTGAGACACTGCCAGGGATGGGGCAGCCACAGCTTCCTTGGGCAACCTGGGCAACCAGGGGCTCAGCACCCTCACCCCAAGCAATTCCTCCCTCACATCTCATCCCCAGCTCCCTCTCCAGCTCCAAACCCTTCCCCTTCTCCTAGCCCACTCCAGCCCAGCCAGGACATTACCTTATTCCAGGCCACCACTAACCATGTCCACACCTGAGAATCACAGAATGCTCATGGCTGGAAAGGACCTTGGAGATCACCAAGTCCAACCAAACCATTTCTCCCTCCCTCCCTCCCTGCCCAAGATCTCCTCTCCATCTTCCCCTCTCCCAGCTCCAAACCCTTCCCCTCGCAGGCTCCCATCCCTCCAGGCCCTTGTCCCAGTCCCTCCCCAGCTTTCCTGGAGCCCCTTCAGGCACTGGAAGGTGCTCTAAGGTCTCCCCAGTGCAGCCTTCTCTTCTCCAGCCTCAACACCCCCAACTCTCTCAGCCTGGCTCCAGAGCAGAGCTGCTCCAGCCCCTCCCAACAGCTCCAGGGCCTCCTCTGCACTGGCTCCAACAGCTCCGGGTCCTTCTGCTGAATGGGGACCAGCCAGAGATGGACACAGTGCTCCAGAAGAGATCTTACAACGTGGAGCAGAGGTGCAGAATCCCCTCCCTGCCCTGCTGCTCACACTCATGTCAGTGCAGCCCAGGACCAGTTGGATTTCTGGGTTTCAAACACACGTTGCCCTCTGAGTTTTATTTTCTCCTTTCTCACAGAGGATTTGGGGAGGGTGGTTTGTGTTGGTGTGTACAGAGAGATTGGGGCAGATTTCTGTCCAGGGGTTGAAAGCCTTCCCTTTATAAAGGAGTACAGAGTGCCATGAAGAAGTCTGAAAGAAGAGCACGGCCTCCAGGTATGGATATGTCCCAGGTTCTTTCTTTCCAGCAGTCGTTCCATCAGGAGTTGTCCCATGTCACATCAAGCATGTATTAAAAAGGGCTCTGGACTGTAGCACATTTCCCAAAGCCACTCTGAGTTGATCACATTTATAATTTGCTTTGCAGCCTGGCCACAAAGCAACTTTCAGTTCCTTGGAATCAACACGTAGGGGGATTTTACTGCTGCTCCTAATAAAATACTTCTGTGGCAGGATTTAGCTCTTCTTTTCCACTCAGCAACCTCGCAGCACTGGTTGTGTTCTTTACCAGAAGTGCCTGTGTGTAGAGAGACAAGAATAACCAGGTGCCTTGAGTTGCCAAAGAGTGGGTGTGAGTCCCACCTGTGCCTGGTTAGGACAGGCCCCTATTGGGCATGAGGAAGACCAGGGGGCCAATAAAGGTGGGACACACACCCACAGAAGGGATCTCAGCTCACTCTGGTGGCGAGGCATGGAGAGGCCAGCAGCTCGTCGAGCCTCTGGAGCTAGAAAGGCTCCTCCTGCTACACTTCTACCCTGGAAGGCGCTGTGTGGTGGCTGGAGTCCTGGAAGAGACCAGCAGCTCGTTGAGCCTCAGGAGCAAGAATGGCTCCTCCTGCTACACCTGTGAATAATTACAGGTACCAATGGCATTAACTACGTGAAGAGGGAGCTCAGGAGAAAGACGTGCATCTCCCTCAGTAGTCAGCCTCCAGAAGAGCTGTAGGTAAGAAGGAAGAAAAACAACACAAACAGGAATGGAAAACAGACAAATAAAAACTAAGTGTTGATTAAAATGTAATCTTTCCTGCCTTCTTTCTTCTTTTCCTTTCCCTTCCCTTCCCTAACCAAAATGAAGTTACTTTAATAAATTCCTTTACACTACTCAAAATACTTTCAGCCTCAGGTCCGGGTGGTTTCTGGGCTGCCAGCACACGGGGAGGCTCCTGCTGAGCTTCTCCTCCCCCCATACCCCTAAGTCCTTCTCCTCAGGGCTGCTCTCCAGCCATTCTCGCCCCCATCCTGGAGCTGTTCTGGGGATTGTCCCCATCCATGGCCAGGCCCTTGCCCTTGCTCAGCTCCATGGGATTTTACCAGTCCCAACCTCTCCAGGTCCCTCTGGATGTCACCCCTTCCCTCTACGTCTGGGAGATGCCACGCAGAGGCCACCTTAGTGTCATGTCTCTTTAGTCTTCTGTAAGCTCTGTTTTTATCTTCTGTGTCTCTGTTCTCTTCTTAATTGATTTTTTCCCCCTCCAAATATTATTTTTGAGTAACAAAGAGGCTGTTGGTGGCAGCTGGTGGGGCTGCAGTAGAAGGGGGGGGTGTCCATACAGTGTGTCAGAGAAGGCAACGGAGCTTGGGGAAGGGTCTGGAGCAGAAGATCCTGTGAGGAGAGGCTGAGGGAAATGGGAATGTTCAGTTTGGGAAGAGGAGGCTGAGAGGAGACCTTCTTACTCTCTAAAGCTCCCTGCAAGGAGGTTGCCAGTGAGGTGGATCCTGGCCTCTTCTCCCAAGTAAATAATAATAGGACCTAGGGGAAAGGGCCTGAAAGTGCAACAAGGGGAGGTTAGACAAGACATGAGGAAGAATTTCTTTACTGAGAGAGTATAGAATCATGGAATCCAAGTAAATAATAACAGGAACTAAGGAGAAAGGGCCTGAAGTTGCACTAGGGGGAGGGTTAGAGAAGACATGAGGAAGAATTTCTTTACTGAGAGTATAGAAATCATAGAAATCATCATGGTTGGAAAGGACCTTCAAGAAACAACAAGCCCGACCATCAGTCCTATACCACATAACCACTAAATCATCTCCTGAAGTGCCAACATCTACCTCTTTTTTACATACCCCCGCCACAAACTCCACCACCTCCCTGGGCAACCCTGTTCAATGCTTCACCACTCTTGGGGTGAAAATTCTTTTCTTAATATCCAACCTAAAACCCTCCCTGGCACAACTTGAGGTGTGCCAAAAAGTTCCTCTTGTCCCATCCCTTCTTCCTTGGGAGCAGAGCCCGACTCCCCCTGGCTCCAACCTCCTCTCAGGGGCTTTGCAGAGAGCCACAAGGTCTCCCCCTCAGCCTCCTCTGCTCCAGGATCAGCACCCACAGCTCCCTCAGCCTCTCCTGGGCAGACTTCTTCTTCAGACCCCCATCAATGTGGCTGATCAGGGCTTGCGAGAACAGATCCCATGAAGGAGCTGGGGCTGTTCAGCCTGGAGGATGCTGTAGGGAGAGCTTATTGCTCTCTATACTATTCCACAAACAGAGGTTGTAAGGAGCTGGGTGCTGTCCTTTTCCCCCAAAATAAGATAAAACCAGTCTGAGGGAGCTGGGGTTGTTCAGCCTGGAGAAGAGAGAGCTCTGGGGGACCTATGGAGACCTTCCAGTATCTGAAGGGCCCACAGGAAGGGTGGTGTCAAAACGCTGACATGTTTCAAAAGTCTTTATTGAAGAGATGTAAGTAAAAGCAGCGTGCTGCAGCAACCATGGGCGGCCGGGACGCAGCCGCCACCTACCGGCTCGCACTTCAAGAAGGGTGAAGCCGGGCCCTTTTATACTCTCCATTAAAGCCCTTTCCCTCAGTCTCCCAGACAGTTCATCGTTGGTTCCCATCCCAAGGGCTCTCGCAGCACTGTCGTCCGTCTCGCTCTCCCCGGCCCTTCTCTCTGTTGTCGATGGGAACGGTTTCACGTTTCGCGGGGCTTCGCTCTGCTGCTGAGGGGAATGGTTTCACCTCACGTCCCTGTTTCGCGGGGTTCCCTGCAGTCGGACACTCCTCCTGTTTGTCTGGCTTTTCTTCCTTAAACATACACTTACAAATACACCCCAAAACAACAGGATACAACAAACCGCCTTAACAAACTGACCAAACAAACGTTATTAAACTGAAAGATACACTCAACAAAACAACAAACTGCAATTTTAAACCCTCGTTTTTCACAGGGATCAGACTGGTGGGCTTCCCCCTGCCAGCAAATGGCTAAGGGGGTGCTACAGAAAGGAGGAATGGTGAATGCTGAACCTCTTGTCCTGGTCACTGAAGCCACAAGGAGATGGTAACTATAAAGCCCCTCCTGAGGCACACCAGGGGACAGGATTTTATTGAACAGTTCCAAACTGATGCACTGTTTCTTCTAACCTTGTTGTCTTCAGTTTAGCTGGGTTTTGGTTTGTTTTTTTTTTCTATAAATCCTGGCATTCATCTCCCCTGAGTGGGAAGAGTGGAAGGGCAGGCTCCACCATTAAGAAACCCTGTGGAGCAAATTTCTTCCCCACGTTTCCCAGAAAAGGCTCAGCAAGTTTTATTCCAGCCTCAGTGGAAGCATTTGGAAAGCAAACAAACCTGGTTTGGTCCCTACAGCTGGGAGCTGAGCCTTGGGTGCTGGCAGGGGGGCAGGAGAGCTCTGCCCTGGGGGTGCACCCAGGCTTCCTCTGCACTTAGAAATGTGCTGCTTGGAAAATCACTCCCTTCCCTCTCCCTGATGGTCAGGGCTGATGCAGCTTGCTTTCCTGCTTCCTTTCTCTCTTTCCTGCTTTATTTCTCTCTTTCCTGCTTTATTTCTTGCTTTCCTGCTCCTTTCTTTCTTCCTTACTTGCTTTCTTCCTTCCTTTCTTGCTCTCTTGCTTTGTTTCTTGCTTACTTTCTTGCTCCCTTTCTGGTTCTGTTCTGCAATTATAAACCCCAGAAACAAAGTGAAATGCATTTCTCTTGTGTCAGACTGCTCTTTTCCATTTGTCTTCCCAGTGTCCATTCTCCATTTTCATTTCCTTTGCCTCTTTCCCCTGAACTCAGTGTTTCTTCTCTCCTGCAGGTGGCTTCCTTGGTGGCTGCTGGAGCTCTCTGTCCAGTTGCTGTGCTCAGCAGAAGGAGCAGGGGCCTATGGACCTTGTTCCTGGCAGTGGTTCTGAGCCCAGTGCCACCCAAACCCAGGAGGAATGTCTGTAGCACCTGCTCAGTCTCACTCCAGGCCAGGCAGTGGTTTGGGATGCAGCAGCCCCTCTGGAGGAGCAGGGGCAGTTCCTCAGCCATCACACACAGTCTGCTGCCCAGAGGCACAAAATGCTGAATATTTCCTTCACTCTGAGTGCCTCTGATGCCTGTGAGAAGCAGGAGAGGATTTCCTGGGTGTGGAGACAGAGCTGGGGGTGAGGGTGCTGGCCAGGCTTGGAGGTGAGGATGCAGCAGAGCTGGGGCAGGAGGAGCCCTGGGGTGTTGATCCTTGGGCCACTTGGCTGATCCTGCTGCAGCTTTCCTGCCACAACCTCTCTGTTTCACTCACCAAGAGTGAAGAGAAACAAAGCTCCAAGCAGGAACAAAACGTTCAAGTTCTTCAGTCCACTGATGAGATCTCCTGTGAGCTCTCCAGTCAGGGGTCCCTCAGCTTCTCCTCAGAGGACAGACCCTGCTGGGTCACCTTGGTGCCTCTCTCTCTGCTGGACTCTCTCCAGGATCCGTGTCTGTCCTGCCCTGGGGAGCCCAGAGCTGGGCACAGGACTCCCCGTGTGGCCTCACCAGTGCTGAGGAGGAGGAGGTAGGATCACCCCCACACATCTCCTGCTGACACTTCTCCTAAGGCAGCCAAGGACACCCTTCTTTGCCACCAAAGCACCTTCCTGATTCATGTTCAACGTGGTGTCCACCCCCACTCCTTTCTGGCCAAGCTGCTTTCCAGCTGCTGCCCCCAGCAGCTCTTGTGCTCGGGGCTGATCTTCCCCAGGGGCAGGACTCAGCATTTCTCCAGACAGAACTTGGGGAGGTTCCTCTTGGCTCACTTCTCCAGCCTCTGGAGGTCCTGCTGGATGGCCACGGGACCCTCTGCTCTGTCAGCTTCTCCTCCCCTTTTTGTGCCATCTGCAAAGAGAAAAGCCACCATCTGCAGAGAGGAACATCTGGATAACAAAGTCTGTGTGTAAGGCCCTGGCCATCACAAGGACTGGGAACATTTCCTGTCCATGAAATGGTGATTCCTGAGTAGCCCTAGAGATTGAGAGCTGGAGCTTGCAGAGAAACACAAATGGCAAAGAAACTGGTGCAGGATATAGAAATGCACACTCAGGTCTTTTCCAGTATTCAGGCAAGCACAGGAATAATGACAAACAGGGAAGGTTTTGAGACAAGAAAGTCTGAGCAAAGGAAGAGAAACAAGAGCATTGAGCTGCCTGGATGGCCAGTGCTTTTCCCAGCACCTGAATGATGAGCAAACAAATATTTCCTTACCAACTCCTTTGCCTTTCTGTGTTTAGAGCATCCTGCAGTCAGCCTTTCTGCCTCTGGCTGTGGTCTCAGGAAGGTCTCCTGAGGTGGCTCCTTGGACCCAAGCAGGATCTCTCCTGAAGGTCCCCACCCGCAGCACTCCCCTGGTGCCTGTGTGCCTGGCAGGCAGCTGGAGTCTCCTGGCTCTCTCCTGGGTGTCACAGGTCTCCTGCTGGGGAGTTCCTCAACCTGCCAAGGGAAGGAAGGGGGACATGGAACCTGGGAACACAGGCTGTGTGCTGACTGTAGTGAGAGGGGGTTGTTCAAGGAGGGAGAGAGGAGCCAGCTCTGCTCTGCTCCTTTCAGTGCTTGGAAGGAGCAGAAGCAGTGAGACAGAGAGTTCTCCAGAGGAAAGGCCCAAGCTGCTGGAGGGACTGTCTGACTGCAACAGAAGCAGCTTCCTGGGGGCTCTGTGTGCTCCTAAGTACATTTCCTGCAGGGTAAATGTTTCTCAGATGTTTCTCCCTTGCTCTTGTCTCTTCTCTCCAGCAGGAACAAAACCCATGTTCCATTGAATAACTTTCTCTCATTAGGACATTTTTTGAAGCTCTGTTAAAACAAGCTCAGAGGAAAGGAGCTCTGGATGTCACCTGCTCAAGGCCTCCTGCTCCAGCAGAGCCACTTACCCAGGCTCACAGCCAGACTCCTCCACAGGATGCATCCTCCTGTCACCAGGCACCACCCCGCAGAGTCCTGAAATGCAAAACGGTCTCAGAACATCTGCTCTGCCAAGCTGGACATTTTGCTGGGCTGGGTCCTGATCTGAGAAGCCATGTGGGTGCTGCTGTGGTACGGGGAGCCCCTCGTTTGGGAGCCTCTGTGCTCAATGGGACAGTGTCCTCAGCCAGTGAGGATCAGTGGATGGGAAGAGGAGCCCTGTGGAGGCAGAGTGCCAGCTTGGGAAAGACCACGTCCTGCCTAGGGACAAGGCTGAGGTGCAGGACCAGGGACTGTTGCTCCCTCAGCCCAGTTTGTGAGGGGCAAGTGACCAACTGGACCCTCAGGCCCCCAGCAGAGAATGCAAGATGTTCACCTCAGTGACTGGGCTGGGAAAAGAGATGGAGGGAGGGAGAGGGCAGGCAGGAAAGGGAACTCTCCCCATCCCTACCTGGGGGGAGGTGACACATCAGGAAGAGCCGGGGGGCTCCATCTGCTCCCCTGGGATCCCAAAGGGTTCCTCTGCAGAGCTGCTTTCCAGTGCTGGTGCCTGGGGTCATTGCCCCCCAGCCCGGGGGCCAGGACTCGGTGCTCCCCCTTTCTGCAGACACCTTCAGAAACTGTGATGCCAGCAGAGCAAGGAGCGAGCCTCAGGTGACTTCACCCACAACTGTCCCAGAGCAGCCCCCTTGGTCCTTCCCAGGGAGGCAGCTGCAGCCCTGTGGAGAGGGAGGGACCGTGGTGTCCTGGGCCTGGGTCAGGCACGGGTGGCTGAGGGGCAGATGTCAGGTGTCCCCAGGCTGCCAGCACGCCGGGTGTCACTGCTGATGGCGGCGTGACCTCTTGTGGGGCTGGCAGGAGTCCTGGCAGCCACTGGGCCTCCTCTTCAGGGCTCTGCGTGGGCGCCCACGGGAGGAGCGGTCCCTGCCCTGGCTGGCACGGGAGGGACCTGGGGCTGCTGCCTGGGGATCCTCCCCTTGATCTTCCTCCTGGGCCTGGGTGGGAACGGGGACACCGGGGGGGCTGCTGGCACTGCCCCCCAGAGCAGCCCTGGAGGTGGTGGGGTGCTCCTCTTGCTGGGCTCCATCACGGCTGCCAGGAGGGGCTGTGTGGGGGCCATCAGGAGGCTCCTGCCCCTCGTCCTCCCGGCGGGTGTCCAGGCCCAGCAGCCGGTGAGCCTCCTGCCCGCAGCGCTGCACGGCCACCTCGATGAGCTCTGCGACGAACGGGGCCGCGCGCTCCCCGAGCCCGTCCTGGAGCAGCCGCAGCAGGGACCCTTCCTCCAGCCCCGAGAGCCCCAGCACGACCAGGATCAGGTCTGCAAACAAGGCTGCCGAGGAAGGCTCCTCTGCCAAGAGCAGCCCCAGCTGCTCCTGGACCCAGGGCATGAACCTCTGGAGCAGAGCGGGGTGCTCATCGAAGAGGGTGGCCCAGGTGTCCGGATGGAGCCCACCCACGGGGCCCCTGGGATGCGACTCCGCCGCCCGCGCCTGCGGTGTCCTGGGGCCAGGGGACGGTGGATCCCGGGGTGCCTGGGCGCTGGGGTGAGGAACACCTCCTCAAAATCCTCGTCCCCACGCACCGAGTGCAGGATGGACGCCACTCTCCTCTTGCAGAGCGGGCACTCGGGTTTGCTGCCCACCCAGCGCAGGATGCAGCCGTAACAGAAGCGGTGGAGGCAGGGCAGGAGGAAGCTGGGGTCCTCCCAGCTGTCCAAGCAGATGGGACAGTGCTCCTCCTGAGGGGTGTCCCTGCTCCCCACAGGCTGCGGGGGGCTGGAGGGGGCTGGGGACGGTGACTCGCTGCCCATGGCCTGCCCTGCAGCAGCCCCTGTGGCGCTAGGAAAGGAAGAGAGACCACGGTCACGGGCTGGCCTGGGCAGGGGTGCCTGGGGCCCTGAGAAGGAAGCCCCCCCAGATCCCTGGGCTGAGCTTTCCCCTCCCAGCTCACCTCTGCTCCTGCCAAGGTGTCTCCTGCCTGCCCCGGCTGCCTGAAGCGGGCAGGCTCAAGGGAAAGCAACTCTCGGGGGGCCTGGACTGGTTTGCTCCAAGGAGCAACTTCAGGATCCAGGCACCAGCACCAGCACTGCACTACTGCAGCTCCACACTCTGCTCGGGCACTCCAACCTCCAACTGGCTCAGCCAGAGTGTGTAGGCACCAGCCTGACAGGGGTTGGTACCAGCACTGGGTCACATTCCATCACAGGGTGACATCACAGCCCTGGGCTGGAACCCTAGAACCAGAGAGTGGTTCCAGTTGCAAGGGAACTTGGAAGACCAACGAGTTCCAACCCCTGCCATGGTCAGGGACCCCTCCCCAGCCCAGGGTGCTCCAAGCCCCATCCAACCTGGGCTGAGACACTGCCAGGGATGGGGCAGCCACAGCTTCCTTGGGCAACCTGGGCAACCAGGGGCTCAGCACCCTCACCCCAAGCAATTCCTCCCTCACATCTCATCCCCATCTCCCCTCTCCCAGCTCCAAACCCTTCCCCCTTCTCCTAGCCCACTCCAGCCCAGCCAGGACATCACCTTATTCCAGGCCACCACTAACCCATGTCCCACACCTGAGAATCACAGAATGCTCATGGCTGGAAAGGACCTTGGAGATCACCAAGTCCAACCAAACCATTTCTCCCTCCCTCCCTCCCTGCCCAAGATCTCCTCTCCATCTCCCCTCTCCCAGCTTAAAACCCTTCCCCCTCGCAGGCTCCCATCCCTCCAGGCCCTTGTCCCAAGTCCCTCCCCAGCTTTCCTGGAGCCCCTTCAGGCACTGGAAGGTGCTCTAAGGTCTCCCCGGTGCAGCCTTCTCTTCTCCAGCCTCAACACCCCCAACTCTCTCAGCCTGGCTCCAGAGCAGAGCTGCTCCAGCCCTCCCAACAGCTCCAGGGCCTCCTCTGCACTGGCTCCAACAGCTCCGGGTCCTTCTGCTGATGGGGACCCCAGAGATGGACACAGTGCTCCAGAAGAGATCTTACAACAGTGGAGCAGAGGTGCAGAATCCCCTCCCTGCCCTGCTGCTCACACTCATGTCAGTGCAGCCCAGGACACAGTTGGATTTCTGGGTTTCAAACACACGTTGCCCTCTGAGTTTTATTTTCTCCTTTCTCACAGAGGATTTGGGGAGGGTGGTTTGTGTTGGTGTGTACAGAGAGATTGGGCAGATTTCTGTCCAGGGGTTGAAGCCTTCCCTTTATAAAGGAGTACAGAGTGCCATGAAGAGTCTGAAAGAAGAGCATGGCCTCCAGGTATGGATATGTTCCCAGGTTCTTTCTTTCCAGCAGTCGTTCCATCAGGAGTTGTCCCATGTCACCATCAAGCATGTATTAAAAAGGGCTCTGGACTGTAGCACATTTCCCAAAGCCACTCTGAGTTGATCACATTTATAATTTGCTTTGCAACCTGGCCACAAAGCAACTTTCAGTTCCTTGGAATCACACGTAGGGGGATTTTACTGCTGCTCCTAGTAAAATACTTCTGTGGCAGGATTTAGCTCTTCTTTTCCACTCGGCAACCTCGCAGCACTGGTTGTGTTCTTTACCAAAAGTGCCTGTGTGTAGAGAGACAAGATAAACCAGGTGCCTTGAGTTGCCAAAGAGTGGGTGTGAGTCCACCTGTGCCTGGTTAGGACAGTCCCCTATTGGGCATGAGGAAGACCAGGGGGCCAATAAAGGTGGGACACACACCCACAGAAGGGATCTCAGCTCACTCTGGTGCGAGGCATGGAGAGGCCAGCAGCTCGTCGAGCCTCTGGAGCTAGAAAGGCTCCTCCTGCTACACTTCTACCCTGGAAGCGCTGTGTGGTGGCTGGAGTCCTGGAAGAGACCAGCAGCTCGTTGAGCCTCAGGAGCAAGAATGGCTCCTCCTGCTACACCTGTGAATAATTACAGTACCAATGGCATTACTACGTGAAGAGGGAGCTCAGGAGAAGACGTGTATCTCCTCAATAGTCAGCCTCCAGAAGAGCTGTAGGTAAGAAGGAAGAAAAAGAAACAACACAAACAGGAATGGAAAACAGACAAATAAAACTAAGTGTTGATTAAAATGTAATCTTTCCTGCCTTCTTTCTTCTTTTCCTTTCCCTTCCCTTTCCCTAACCAAAATGAAGTTACTTTAATAAATTCTTTACACTACTCAAATACTTTCAGCCTCAGGTCCGGGTGGTTTCTGGGCTGCCAGCACACGGGGAGGCTCCTGCTGAGCTTCTCCTCCCCCCACACCCCAAAGTCCTTCTCCTCAGGGCTGCTCTCCAGCCATTCTCCCCCCATCCTGGAGCTGTTCTGGGGATTGTCCCCATCCATGGCCAGGACCTTGCCCTTGCTCAGCTCCATGGGATTTTACCAGTCCCACCTCTCCAGGTCTCTCTGGATGTCACCCCTTCCCTCTATGTCTGGAGATGCCACCCAGAGGCACCTTAGTGTCATGTCTCTTTTAGTCTTCTGTAAGCTCTGTTTTTATCTTCTGTGTCTCTGTTCTCTCTTAATTGATTTTTTCCCCTCCAAATATTATTTTTGAGTAACAAAGAGGCTGTTGGTGGCAGCTGGTGGGGCTGAGTAGAAGGGGGGGGTGTCCATACAGTGTGTCCAGAGAAGGCAACGGAGCTGGGGAAGGGTCTGGAGCAGAGATCCTGTGAGGAGAGGCTGAGGGAAATGGGAATGTTCAGTTTGGGAAGAGGAGGCTGAGAGGAGACCTTCTTACTCTCTAAAGCTCCCTGCAAGGAGGTTGCAGTGAGGTGGATCCTGGCCTCTTCTCCCAAGTAAATAATAATAGGACTAGGGGAAAGGGCCTGAAAGTGCACCAGGGGAGGGTTAGACAAGACATGAGGAAGAATTTCTTTACTGAGAGAGTATAGAATCATGGAATCCCAAGTAAATAATAACAGGACTAGGAGAAAGGGCCTGAAGTTGCACTAGGGGAGGGTTAGACAAGACATGACGAAGAATTTCTTTACTGAGAGTATAGAATCATAGAATCATCGTGGTTGGAAAGGACCTTCAAGAACAACAAGTCCAACCATCAGTCCTATACCACATAACCACTAAATCATCTCCTGAAGTGCCACATCTACCTCTTTTTTACATACCCCCCGCCACAACTCCACCACCTCCCTGGGCAACCTGTTCAATGCTTCACCGCTCTTGGGGTGAAAATGTTTTTCTTAATATCCAACCTAAACCTCCCCTGGCACAACTTGAGGTGTGCCAAAAGTTCCTCTTGTCCCATCCCTTCTTCCTTGGGAGCAGAGCCCGACCCCCCCTGGCTCCAACCTCCTCTCAGGGGCTTGCAGAGAGCCACAAGGTCTCCCCTCAGCCTCCAGGATCTGCACCCACAGCTCCCTCAGCCTCTCCTGGGCAGACTTCTTCTTCAGACCCCATCAATGTGGCTGATCAGGGCTCTGGAGAACAGATCCCATGAAGGAGCTGGGGCTGTTCAGCCTGGAGGATGCTGTAGGGAGAGCTTATTGCTCTCTACTATTCCACAAACAGAGGTTGTAAGGAGCTGGGTGCTGTCCTTTTCTCCCAAATAAATAAAACCAGTCTGAGGGAGCTGGGGTTGTTCAGCCTGGAGAAGAGAGAGCTCTGGGGGGACCTAATGGAGACCTTCCAGTATTTGAAGGGGTCACAGGAAGGGTGGGGAGGGACTGTGTGCAAGGGCCTGGAGTGATAGGGTGAGGATAAATGGTTAAATGGCTTTAAATTAGAGAAGTGCAGCTTTAGATTGGGTATTAGAAACAAGTTGTGTCCCATGAGGGCAGTGGAACCATGGCACAGGCTGCCCAGGGAGGTGTTTGGGGCCTCATCCCTGGAGATGTTCAAGGTGAGGCTGGAGGAGGCTCTGAGCACCCTGATCTGGGTGAGGGTGTCCCTGATACTGCAGGGCTGGGACTGGGGGAGCTTTAGGGGTCCCTTCCCACCCAATTTGTTCTATGAAATAACTGGACTAGAGGAAATGCCCTGAAGTTGAAGCAGGGGAGGTTTAGACAAGGCTGGAGTTAGTCCAGAGAAGTAAATCGAGCTGGGGAAGGGTCTGGAGCAGAAATCCTGTGAGGAGAGGCTGAGGGCAATGGGAACGTTGAGTTTGGAGGAGGCTGAGAGCTGCTTGCCCTGTGCAGCTCCCTGCAAGGAGGTTGTAGGGAGGTGGGTGCTGAGCTCTTCTCTGCAGGGAACGATGCCAGGAGCAGAGGAGATGCCCTGGAGGTGCCCCAGGGGAGGGGGAGAGCAGAGCTGAGGAAGGGTTTGTGTCCTGGAGCAGCTGCCCAGGGAGGTGCTGGAGTCCCCAGCCCTGGAGGTCTGCAGGCAGCGTGTCGATGTGGCACTTCAGGAC
Organism: Calypte anna; assembly: GCF_003957555.1. NCBI lineage: Eukaryota > Metazoa > Chordata > Aves > Apodiformes > Trochilidae > Calypte > Calypte anna. The sequence goes on along the minus strand of NW_022045534.1, from coordinate 638,755 downwards.
ACGCTAGTGGGCACTGTGGGGCTTATTCTTTCCATTTATTTATTTATTTAATTTTTTGCGCGTGTGTGTGTGTTGACGTTTGGACTCAGTGCTCTCGGAGCCCTCATTCCAAGCTGGACAATCCCGTGAGCGGCGCCTGCAGCCCTGCGGATCCCTGCGGATCCCGGGTGATCCCTGCGGATCCCTGCGGATCCCGGGTGCCGCCGGCAGATCCGCAGCCGCCATGGCGCCCGCCCCTGAGGCAGCGGCAGAGGCGGGAACGGGGGGGGATGAGGGTAACGCCCTGTGGCGGGAGGGCGGGGTGCGCAGTGCGCATGCGCAGGGCCCCCTCCGTACAGTAGGTGGAGTCACGCGGGCGGGTCACATGACCGCGGGCCTGTACAGTAGGAGCCCAATATGGCAGCGGCGGCGGGCGCAGGGGCTGCGGCGCTGGGGGCTGCCCGCACCTAGGGCTGCCGCTCCTCTCCTCTCCCTCCCCCCCGGCTCCCCCTTCTCGGGTGGAAGGAGCCCCTCAGGGTACCTCGGAGTCAGCTGCGCCCCGTCGAGTCCGACATGAGGGAGAAGGGCCGCAGGAAGAAGGGCAGGACCTGGGCAGAGGCCGCCCGGACGGTACGTGGGGCCTGCGGCCGGGTCGTGTCCGTGTCCGTGGAGGCGGCCGGGGAGGCTTAGAGGCCTCCAGGAGGCTCCCCGGGACTGTAGGCTGCCTCCTGCGGGGCACGGCAGCTCAGAGCCCGGGAGGGGGGGTGCAACCCCCATGGCGGCGGCGGGGGAGGGGTTGGGGGGGGTTCGGTGCGGCCCCGGGGTTCGGGGCTGTGGGAGCTGCTGCCCCCAGCTGCCTCCCAACGACGCACACTTAGCTAGCTTCTTGCTTTGGGTTTTGTTTATTTTATTTTGACGTGTTGTCCTGTTGCTTAATGGTAACTAGGCCCAAGTTTATATGGGAAGCGTTGTTGGGGGGGTTTCCCTCTTCTCATGGGCAAAACTCTGTGATTAATGGCGGTGTAAATAATACCAGCAAACAGGTGGTGCTCATCATGGTTGGTTTGTTTGCTTTTTTTTAATTATCCTCAGTGTATCTGTGTGTTCCGTGCAGCACAGCTTATTGCAGCAGGAGCCACTGAGTTGCCTCAGCTCGGGAAGTGAGCTGAAAACCCTAAAAGGCAACTTTTTATCTCCTAGCTTCCCAGGCTGACAGTTTTGTCACTGTGGTGTTCTCAGGATGGGTTTGCCCTGTGAGGCAGGATAAGAGAAAGGGGAAGTGGAGTGGTGGGACAGGAGTGAGAGGAAACTCCACAAGTGCAACCTGAACAGAAGTGTTGAGCAGTGAGAGGACAGCACATGCTCCAGGGGATCTGTGTGTGCAGTGTGGATCCAAATCTGCCTGCTGGAGAGGGGGAGGAGTTTGGGTTCTGTCGTAGCCCCTCTGAAAGAGGTGTCTGTGAAAACAAGACCTGAAAATCTGCTTGGGAAGCAAGTGTTTAATAGGCCTCTGCAGCTGAGGCTTGCAGGCACTGTTCTAATGAACAGGAATTTGTGTGGACCTTGTAGTTACAGCTTGAAAGGCACCAAAATAGCTGCTCTTCTTTCAGGAGATCTGATGCAGCTGACTATTTTAAGAACAGGAGATACAGTCCCACAGGAGAGCACTTTGGTACTTCTCTGTGTGTCTTTGTGTGTCTTTTTTTGTTTGTTTGTTTTTTTAACATTTGCTTTGAAAAAAAAGAATGGAAGAAAGTCTAAGAAGGGTGTAAGTGAGACCAGGTCTTTTTCAGCCTGTCTGCACTGCTGCTTATCCACTGATCTCTCCCAGAATCCCCTTACAGGCTAAAACCTGTGTTTAGAAAAGCTGCACTCCCAATGACCAAACCTGGAGGTTCCCCCTGACCCTGGGCTGCACCCCCAGGGGAGGGCAGAGCCAGCCAGGCCTGGGGAAGGATGAGTAAGAGCTTGCCAAAAACCTCTTTTCTGGCAAATATCTCCTGGCTGTGTATTTGGTGGGAATGTTCAACTATTCTGGTCAGCTCCTGCCTTCAAAAGGTTTCCCCCTGTGTTTTTGGTTTGAAATAATGTCTTTGCATTCTTGTCTGAGCTTGTGTTGGCTTCTCAGCTGCTGGGCCTGGGAGCTGGTGGGACATGTTGTAAAGAGGCATGGAGTGGGCAGGCTCTGAGGTAGCCTGTTCTTTTGCTCCTGAGGGGTAACAGAAAACTTCTAGAGCTTGAGAAACCTTCTGTTTTGTCTTTGGTGGGGTTTTTTTTTGGCTTTTTAATTTGTGTGTGGGGTGGAGTGAGCCCCAGGTCAGCATGGAGCTGCAGGGAAGGGAGTTGTGTCCCTGGGCTCTGACAGCAGCTGGCTGTGGAGCTCCTTGTCCTGGGAAACTGCCCCATGGTGCTCCCTGAGCAGCACCACCAGCTCCTCAGGACTTGGAACCAGGTGATCTTAAGGTCCCTTCCAACCCAGCCCAGGTGGTTTTGTATTTCTGTGGGGTTCCTGTCTCCCCTTCTGCCTCCTCACTCTGCCACCTCTCTGCTGGGGCTTGCAGCTGGCTCAGGGAGCTAAACCCTGAGATCATCACTGTTGGTATGGTGCTGATCTGCCTGCATGCCAGCTCTGTCTTCCTAACCAGGTTTCTGGGATCAGGTGCCTCCCAGTGTGAGGGAGGTGGTGGGAAGGTGGGGAGGGCACAAGTGTGGCCTTCCTGGGTGTCAGAAGGAGCTCAGGTCACAGCATCACAGGGTGTTCAGGTTGGAGGAGACCCCCAAGCTCATCAGTCCAACCTTTGGCCAGCACCACAACCAACTACCAAACCCTGTCCTTAGGGACCAGATCCAGGGATGGTGACTCCACCACTGTCCTGGGCCATTCCAGTGCCTGACAACCCTCTCAGGGAATAAGTATTTCCCAAATGTTCCACCTGTGTGGATACAGATTGCTGGAGCCAGCCTATGCTTGCTCCTCGATGTGCAGGGCCCTGAGGGGGAGCAGAGCTGCAGTGCAGAGCAAGGGAAGGGTGCCCTGTGTGGGCAGCACCTTCAGGGAGGAAGTTCCTGTTGATAAACAACCTTTTTCTTATTTCCTGGCTGATTCAGTAAACTTGCAGCTGCAGATGACTGTTAACTTGTGACTTTTGTTGGCTGTCCCTGCATGAAAGTAAAAAGCTGGCTTAAGGTAGGAAGCTGCTAGCACCCGAGTTTGGGTACAAAGCTGAAGCTGACTGTACCCAGCTGCAAGGTAAAAACACTGCATGTGTCTGTAACCTGGGTATGCTCTGCAGAGAGAGGTGTAGCAGCCAGGAACACACCCAGAGGAGAGGGTGCTAGAGACAGGACAAGGGACTGGTCTGTTCTGCTGAGGATGACAACAGGCAGATCACAGCTGCACTGGGAAACTCGGGTTTCAGGCCTTGCTTTCTGCCCCTGAGTCTGTCTGCATCCAGGGAGCTGAATCCCCCTCCTCCAGGAGGAGTGAGAGGTGGAGGGGCTGCCCTGGGCTGGGTCATCCTGCAGCCAGACTCTGCCAGGGACCTGCTGCCAAGCTCAGGCTGTGGGCAGGGCTGGGGCTGAGCTCCATCCCCTGGCTCTGGCAGCCCAGGGGTTATCAGGAGGGAGGCTGCTGCCTGGGAGGGGGTGCAGGCAGATGGGGAGTGCTCATGGTGCTGCAGCACTGAGCTAAGAGCCTGGCAGGGGTGGCAGGGGACAGGCACCACCCTGCACGTAGGAAGGGGGCTTTGGTTGTGCAGCAGAGAAGTTCTGAGCTCTGGTTTGAGAGCTCAGGTCTCAAGAGTCATGGTTTGTGTTTTAACCCAGTCCTTCTGATGCAGATTTCCCCAGCAGGGACCAAGGCACAGCCAGATCCTCCATGCGTCCTCCTCCTGCTCCCTGCTCTGCTCTGGGATGCAGCACAGCACTGAGCAGGCAGTTCATAGAACCACAGACTGGTTTGGGTTAGAAGGGACCTCAAACCCCCCTCAGTGCCCCCCCTGCCATGGTCAGGGCCCCCTCCCCCAGCCCAGGGTGCTCCAAGCCCCATCCAACCTGGGCTGAGACACTGCCAGGGATGGGGCAGCCACAGCTTCCTTGGGCAACCTGGGGCTCAAACTGAAGAATTTCTCCCCCATCTCCAACCTCACTCTCCCCTCTTCCAGTTTTAACCCATTTCCCTTCTCCTCTCCCTACCCCCCCGTGTCCAAAGCCCTCCCCCAGCTTTCTTGGAGCCCCTTCAGATATTGGAAGGTTGCTCTGAGCTCACCTGGGAGCCTCCTCTTCTCCAGGCTGAACGACCCCAATCCCTCAGCCTGGCTTCCCAGGGAGGTGCTCAGCCCTCTGAGCATTTGAGTGGCTCTGCTCTGGACACCTTCCAGGAGCTCTGTGTCCTTCTGGGCTTGGGGACTCCAGGGGGGTCTCAGCAGAGCAGGGTAAGACCCCTCCTGTGTAAGCAGCTCCCTGCTCGAGTTGTGGAGCCTCAGTGTGGATCCAGTCCCTGTGCTGGACAGAAGCCAGGAACAAGTCTCTGTGCTGTGTTTGTGTGGAGGGAAACGTGCCCTGCCCTCTGCCAAGTCTGAAGAAATTTGGTGTTTGTTTTTCATGGGAAGTCCCCTGCATGTGACCTGGGAACACAGAGCTCTGCAGTCTGCCCAGCAGCCAGGTGTGGGGGTTGTGTCCGTGTGGGCTGGAGAGCAGCTCTATAAATGCTCCTTGCCCAGGTCATCCAGGAACACGAGCTGCAGGCTTTGACACTGCCTGGCTGTGGGAGGAAGCTGCTGCTGCTGCTGGGTTTTTCCTGTGGGCTCCAACTGACTCTGTTGGCTCTGGAGGGTGGAAATGCAGCAGGAAAGTGTCCAGAGCTGTAACACCTGGCAGGGGACATCTCTGGAGACTCAGGTGTCCAAGTGTGGCTCTTGTCATGGTGCTGGTGGTTGCTCTTCAGCTCCTGTGATGTGAACTGAGCTGCTCTCTTGCTGGAGGGGTTTGTTTGCATCACTGGTGTCAGCTGAAGGGTTGAGATGAGGAGAGGTGCCTGAAACTGATAGGGCAGAGCTGAGATCTGATCTGGTGTTCCTGGGCCTGTCTGCCCTGGCAAACAGCAGATAATGGAGGGAGGTCAAAAGGTGAAATCAGATGGAAAGCTTTGTGTTAGGGGGAAGAAAGGCAGTCTTTGGCAAGTTGGTCTTCCTCAAGAGAGTCCTTTTTATGGAGGTGCAGATTCCTGGGGGATGATGAAGGAAGGAATCTGAGCTGCTGTTTTCTCTCTGTTCTGTTGAGCTGTGTGCAGAACCAAGGGAGGAAAGATCCAAACAGCAGAAGTTGCCTGTTTGTCTACAGGCACCTGAGTCTTCACTTGCCTGCAGGAGCCTGCAAAAATATACAGAGGTTCAGAGGATTCTGTAAAATACCTGTGTGAGGGACTGCTCATCCTCATAGCTGATGTTTGCTGCTTCATCAACTCCCCAGCTACAGCTTTTCAACATGTAGCTCAGCAGAGCTCTGCTCGTCAGACATCAGATGGACAACATCAGAAGGACACAGAGCTCCTGCAAGGTGCTCATGAGGAAGAAATTCTTTAATTCCAGCCCCAGGTTGCCCAAGGAAGCTGTGGCTGCCCCATCCCTGGCAGTGTCTCAGCCCAGGTTGGATGGGGCTTGGAGCACCCTGGGCTGGGGGAGGGGTCCCTGACCATGGCAGGGGTGTTGGAACTGGATGAGCTTTAAGGTCCCTTCCAACTCAAACAATTGTAGGACTCTAATTGTGCTTGCAAGATAGTTCTGGTTTGGGTTTTTGGTGTGTTTTTTTGAGAGAGGGAAGCAGTGTTTGGTTTAACAGGGGGCACAAACGTGATGTCTGAGATGTATTTCTTCATTTCAAGAGGATTGCTCAAAAACTCCAGAGGTTTGGAGCACAGCAGGTGCTTCCTGCTGGACCTGGGAACTGGCTTGTCACTTTTCAGCAAGGACTGAGTGCTGTGGGAGGTTAAATGAGTAATCAAACTTCTGGAATGAGCAGCCAGTGGAAGCTACTGAGGTTTCTTTTTATTGACTTGGGCTGGGGGGTGTTTGTTGCTTTTTTTGATCCCCTAAGTGTTATCACAGCTTCCTTCCCTGTTCTCAGGCTGTGTGCAGGTGGGGTGAGGAGCAGGGGTTAAGGTCAGACTGTTAAATGCTTTGCTGGGGTGGTGTGGGACAGGCATAGTGCAGTTGGTAGCCACCTCTCTGGCCACCAAGCCATTGCCTGGTGTCCTGCAAGTGTCTGCCAGCCAGGAAAATACCTTGGCAGAGGTTCCAGGGGAACAGACTCCTGGCTGCACAAGGTTGAGCAGAAGCTGGCACAGATTTTGTCATGTGTTAACTGAGAGCTGCAGTTTTCTTCACCATGTACCCAAACCCCTCTCTTACTGACCCCAGTGCTTGGCTGTGCTGTTTTCCTGCATTTTTCTAGGGGGGCTTTGCTTTGTTTTGAAGGACTTTACTGTGAAGTCAGCAGGAGCTCTGCAGATGTGACCTCTGTGTTGGCCCAGCACGGGTGATATCCTCTGATACTTAACTCTCCTGGATTCCAGCACTTCCAAGGAGCTGAAAGGTGCTTTGCACCCCTCTTGGGAACCTGGGAGAGACAAGTGGAGGCTCCAGACAGTGGCTCTGATCTGGCAGTGGGATTTGGAAAGGATGAGGTGAAAGAGTAATCCACTTTAATTGCTGTAGCAAAGTGGCAGACTACAGAACCTGCCCTTCCTCCAGTCACAGTAATCCAATTAATTATTTGTCTGCCATTTTAAAGACTCAGTTCCAAGTCTTGCACCACTCCTGTTGGGGACTTGAACCTCTCCAGAAGTCCCTGAGTCACCACACACATCTGCTGCTTTGGAAGTGCCCTCCCTGGAGCTGGGCCAGCTCCTCTGCCAGGTTTGGAGCTGGCCCCAGGGCTGGCAGTGCAGTGCTGGGCCAGGAGGGGCTTGGTTGGGTTATTAACAGCATGACTCGTAAGAACTAACTCAGGGGGCTGACTCAAGGGTCGTGGTTTCAGTCTGTCCCAGGGCATCAGTGGTAAGATCTTGGGAGTGTTTCCCTCCTGCAGAGCAGGGTGGAGGCAGGGAAGAGGAAAGGGAGCCAGGCAGGGAATTCCCACCTCCTGCAGAGCATCCAGCCCTGCCCTGAGAGCCAGGGAGCAGCTCTGGGCTGCTCTTCACCTTCTCCTGGGTTCCCCGAGGAAAACTCAGTCTGGAGGATCTTGCAGGTGTTTTCTTCATTCTTATTTGAAATGGTAAATGCAGCCTAGGTATGAATTTTATTACAGAGCTCAGATGAACTTTTGCTCAGATTCTCTTGTGAACTTTGTTTTAGCACAGAAGGGCTTAAGGATACCATGCAGCCCTCCCTGGGTGAGTGTCTCTGGAGCTGCAGGAGCATTTAAATGGATTTTTCTTCCTTTTCTTTTTTTTTTTTTTTTCCCTGCAAAAGCTGTGTTCTCCGTGCAGAACACCTGAGACATGTGGATGTGTGAGCATGTCTCTCACTTTTTGTGCAAGGCTTTTCCATGTGAGGATGTTTGAGAACAAAAGCCACTTTGGTTTCCCAGCTGCAGCCTTTGCAGCATCTGCAGAAGGTGCTTACAATGAACCTGAGCACCTGGAGTAACCAGCACGTTGGCTGTAAAGGAGTGGAAGGCTCATCTTTGACTGAGGTGGATTCTGGGTATCATGCAAGCTTTCTCTAAAAACAAAGCCAAAAAACCCAAAACAAACAACAAAAAAAACCATGGGGGGGAGAGGGGACGGAAGAATTACAAACAATCTGTGTCTAAAGTCTGCTTTTAGGTGCACCAAGGGCTGTTTGCATGAGTGAGTAGCACAGGCTGATAAAATCACCCTGAGAGGGAAACTGGTGGTGAGGAGGGGTCAATAGCAGAGCTGTGGCTGCTGCAGGGGTTTGGATCTGGGAGCTCTGGGGGTCCCTGAGCTGAGAGGGGATCCCCCTGCCTTGATCCAGAGGGGCTGGGATCCCCCTGCCTTGATCCAGAGGGGCTGGGATCCCCCTGCCTTGATCCAGAGGGGCTGGGATCCCCTTGCCTTGATGCAGAGGGGCTGGGATCCCCCTGCCTTGATCCAGAGGGGCCGGGATCCCCTTGCCTTGATCCAGAGGGGCTGGGATCCCCTTGCCTTGATCCAGGGGGGCTGGGATCCCCCTGCCTTGATGCAGAGGGGCTGGGATCCCCCTGCCTTGATGCAGAGGGGCTGGGATCCCCCTGCCTTGATGCAGAGGGGCTGGGATCCCCTGCCTTGATGCAGAAGGGCTGGGATCCCCTGCCTTGATCCAGGGGGGCTGGGATCCCCTTGCCTTGATGCAGAGGGGCTGGGATCCCCTGCCTTGATCCAGGGGGGCTGGGATCCCCTGCCTTGATGCAGAGGGGCTGGGATCCCCCTGCCTTGATCCAGGGGGGCTGGGATCCCCCTGCCTTGATGCAGAGGGGCTGGGATCCCCCTGCCTTGATGCAGAGGGGCTGGGATCCCCCTGCCTTGATGCAGAGGGGCTGGGATCCCCCTGCCTTGATGCAGAGGGGCTGGATCCCCTGCCTTGATGCAGAGGGGCTGGGATCCCCCTGCCTTGATGCAGAGGGGCTGGGATCCCCCTGCCTTGATGCAGAGGGGCTGGGATCCCCCTGCCTTGATGCAGAGGGGCTGGGATCCCCCTGCCTTGATGCAGAGGGGCTGGGATCCCCCTGCCTTGATGCAGAGGGGCTGGGATCCCCCTGCCTTGATGCAGAGGGGCTGGGATCCCCCTGCCTTGATGCAGAGGGGCTGGGATCCCCCTGCCTTGATGCAGAGGGGCTGGGATCCCCCTGCCTTGATGCAGGGGGGCTGGGATCCCCTGCCTTGATGCAGAGGGGCTGGGATCCCCCTGCCTTGATGCAGAGGGGCTGGGATCCCCCTGCCTTGATGCAGAGGGGCTGGGATCCCCCTGCCTTGATCCAGGGGGGCTGGGATCCCCCTGCCTTGATGCAGAGGGGCTGGGATCCCCCTGCCTTGATGCAGAGGGGCTGGGATCCCCCTGCCTTGATGCAGAGGGGCTGGGATCCCCCTGCCTTGATGCAGAGGGGCTGGGATCCCCCCGCCTTGATGCAGAGGGGCTGGGATCCCCCTGCCTTGATGCAGAGGGGCTGGGATCCCCCTGCCTTGATGCAGAGGGGCTGGGATCCCCCTGCCTTGATGCAGAGGGGCTGGGATCCCCCTGCCTTGATGCAGAGGGGCTGGGATCCCCCTGCCTTGATGCAGAGGGGCTGGGATCCCCCTGCCTTGATGCAGAGGGGCTGGGATCCCCCTGCCTTGATGCAGAGGGGCTGGGATCCCCTGCCTTGATGCAGAGGGGCTGGGATCCCCCTGCCTTGATGCAGAGGGGCTGGGATCCCCCTGCCTTGATGCAGAGGGGCTGGGATCCCCCTGCCTTGATGCAGAGGGGCTGGGATCCCCCTGCCTTGATCCAGGGGGGCTGGGATCCCCCTGCCTTGATCCAGGGGGGCTGGGATCCCCTGCCTTGATCCAGGGGGGCTGGGATCCCCTGCCTTGATCCCTCAGCTGCTCTGGGCAGTGTGCTAAAGCAGAGTCAGAGGAGAGAGCTGAGGGCTGAGCTGGTGAGTGCCCTCCTGATCAGAGCTGTCAAAGCAGAACAAAGCAGAGGTGATGGCATCTTTGGTGTTACTGCCCAAATGTGCCAGTGCTGAAGATCATCCTGTGGCTTTTTGGGTCAGTTGTGCAGCTGGTGCCTGCAACACTGTTCAACCACACCAGAAGCAGATGCTTGATATATCTGGTTTGGGTTTTTTGGGGCTCTCAAGCTCTTTGCCCATGTGGTTGGCTTAAACCATTTGGAGGAGTAAAAACAGAGGAGAATATCCAAAGGTCTCGTTGTTTGTGTGTCTAAACCAGCTCTGCTGTGGGACCTGCTGAGAGGTCTGATCTGAACTCATCTCCCAAGGGAAGCTGCTGTAGGACACACTGAAGAGAATTCCACTGGTGCTGATGCCATGGGGCAGTTGGCCCATCTGCCTCTTGCTGCTTCTATGAATCCACAGAGCAGCAGAGCAGTATCAGAGCTGAGTGGAGCTGAGAATTCAGAGGAGTGAGGCTGTGAGCTCATCACTTGAGAGCACTGGCAGTAAGCTTGTGTGAATTCTTTTTTTTTTTTTTTTTATAGGAAGGAAAAGCCTCCAGTGGTGAGGTGTGGAAGCCAAGGGCAGCAAGTCCTGTGTGCCAGCCCTGTGTCTGGAGAGCTTGGGAGGGGATGCAAGCTGTGGAACTCAGCTTTGCAGGATGCTGGGGCTGCTAAAGGCTTGCATGGGCTTGTGGAAAGGTGTTGCAGGTTACTAACTACCTGGAAACTCCTTATTCTGGGATTCTGAATCAGCATGGAGAGCAGGAGAGCAGCCTCCTGGGATGCTGGGGTGCTAGCTGGTCACACAGAAGGTTCATCAAGATCTGCTCTGGCCCTGCTAAGATTGTTTTTTCAAGTATTTAGTTCAGCTTCAGGCCACTAGAGCAGTTTCTTGGTGTCCTGAAGAAACTGGCCAGCATGATTACAGGTTAGTTTAGATTGGATAGTAGGAACAATTTCTGCCTGGAAAGGGTTGTCAGGGCCTGGCCCAGGCTGCCCAGGGCAGGGCTGGAGTCCCCATCATGCCTGGAGGGGTTTCAGAGCAACCCCTGGGGATGTGGGGATGAGGGACATGGGGTGGGGGTGCTGGGGAAGGGTTGGACTCCAGGATCTTAAAGGTCTTTTCCAACCAAAACAATTCCATGATTCTGTGACTGGGAAAAGCCCCTTGTGAGTGAGTTTATTGTTCTTCCTCTGCTTTGAGAACCAAGCAGGAAAGAAGTGTGTCCTGTGTGGCAGAGTGGGGATTGCTTTGCTGTTCTTGGGCAGAAGTATTTCTGTGTCTTCTCCTGGAGCCGTGGTGCAGTGTTTAAATTCTCCTAATGTGACTGAGACTTTGTCATTTTCCCTTGCAGGAGAGGCAGCAGCCCTGCCAGGAGAATTGTTTTGGGGGTGGGTATCTCTTAGATACAGAAATGTAATCTCATTTTCTAATAGCCAAGTGTTGACTCGTGCCTGGTGTGAGTGTAAATGTGCCTGATAAACTTCCTGGTTCCTCTCAAATGAGTGTGAATTTATTTGTCTGGCTGAAAGCAGATACAGAGCCTGCAGCTTCAGGAACTGGGCATGAAGTTCCTCAGCCAGCTGGGTTGTGTGCTTCCATGAGTTTTGTTTAAGCCCCAGTATTTTAAATTTCTTTTTTACTGAAGTATATAAAATAAAAATCAGTAAGTAAGTGATTGGGGTCTGTCTGCCAGCTCTCCAGGAGGTTTCAGCTCTCCAGGAGGTTCGTTGTGCTTTTATCTTCAGGTAAATTCAACTGAAAGAGCTTGAGAGCTCAGTCAAGCCAAGGGCAGCAGCTCTACCTCTCTGTAATGCTATGAGATGAGCACAAATTGTGCCTCACATGGGCAGTATCTTGATTGTGTTTGGTTCTGCAGTAGTTCCATATAAGAACATCCAAAGGAGTCCTTGCTTAAACTCGTTTCTGTTCATTCCAGGCCCAACTGCTGTGCCAGGAGGCCCTCCTGATGTCACTGCAGTGGGGAAGCTTTGGGGCAGGAACTCAACTCCTCTGCTTCTCTCTCTTTGAGGCAGATTTAAAGCTTCATTTTCAAGAGCAGAAAGTGCTGCAGTGCCACTGCTGGTGTCTGTCTGTTCTCCTAGAACTGTTTTCAGGGGGTTTATGGATGCTGAGTGCTCTCTTTCCCTCTGGTAACTCTGTTGGAGTCTGAGGCCACTTGTATTTTACTGTATTCTGAATTCAGAATTGATTTGATAAGATCACTTTGTAAAACCACCCCCCCTCTCTTTCTGGCAAGTCATGTGCTTTGTGTCCTCCTGGGAAGAGTTTTCTTTCCAGCTTTTCATGTGGGGAAATCTGAATTCACTCTTAAACCTCTTGCAGGAAGCAACAATAAACATCACCTCTTGCAGCTTGCAGTTTGACTCTTCCGAAGCTTTTCCTGAGCTCAGTCTGTGCTCTGATCTGAAATACCAACCCCATTTACTCCTCCCCCGTGCTTCCTGGCACAGGCAGAGCATGGGGGGATTTGTGGCTGCTGAGAAGCTGTGATGGGCTGGAGTTCTGGCAGCAGGGCTGGTGCCATCTGAAAGGGCTTCAGGGAGTGAATGGTTGGTACCACAGAGCAGTGACTGCTCCTGCTTCCCTCTGGAGGCAGAGCCAGGCTGGAGGATGGCAGTCACTCCTTCTTGTGGCCAGGGGTCAGCAGTGTCTCCTGGGGGGCAAGAGGCCAGTGGTGTCCTGAGGGGAGACCACACCTGGAATCTTGGATCCAGTTTGGGGATTCCAGTTGAGGAGAGATTGGGATCTATTGGAGAGAGGCCAAGGGAGAGCCCTGAGGGTGCTGAAGGGACTTGAGCATCTCTGCTGGGAAGGAAGAGTGAGAGCCCTGGGGGTGTTGAGGCTGGAGAAGAGAAGGCTGAGAGGGGATCTGATCAATGTCTCTGAATATCTGAGGGGTGGGTGTCAGGAGGAAGGGGCCAATCTCTTGTTGGGGTGCCCAGGAACAGGACAAGGAATAATGGGTTGGAGCTGGAACATGGGAAGTTCCAGGTCAAGCTGAGGAGAAACTTGTGGAGTGTGAGGGTGAGGGAGCCCTGGCCCAGGCTGCCCAGAGAGGTTCTGGAGTCTCCTTCTCTGGAGCCTTTCCAACCCCCCCTGGATGTGTTCTGTGTGTCCTGCCCTGGGGGATCCTGCTGGGGCAGGGGGCTTGGACTGGAGCAGCTCCAGAGCTCCCTTCCAACCCCTGACACTCTGTGATTCATGGAGGAGCATTTTGAAGATGAAGCTTTTGGCCCAGCTGGCAGATGCTGCCTGAGGGGATGGAGCCTGTGGGGCTCATGCACTGACAGGATCTGGGGTCCCCATACATCCCTGGGGGCTTCACTCTGCTGTCACCTGGGACATCAGCTCTGGAGCCTGGGCTGCACCCCTGGGTTTGGGTTTCCCCAAACTCCTGTGACTCCTTCCTGTGCCATCTGCAGGAATGCAGCTCAGAGCAAGGTGACAATGCTGGTGACTGTCCTGAGATTCCAGGGGCTTTCATGGTGGAGTCCCCATCCCTGGAGATCTTAAAAATCTGTGTAGATGAACGAGGCACTTCAGGATATGCTGCAGTGGCCATGCTGGGTTGGTTTTTTTTGGACATGTTGATCTTGGAAGTCTTTTCCAACCATAACAATCCTGTGAAAAGCAGCCCAGTCTCTATGATGTCCCCCTTGGTTTCCAGTTTTTAATTTCCATGTGGCTTCAGTTTTATTTCCTTTACCAGCCCACCAAGGGACTGAGTGTTGAGAGGGACTCCTGGGGCAGCCCTTCTTTAAAAGTATGTGCAGTATAAATATAGTTCTGCTTTCTCCTGTTCAATCTTATTAAATATGGGTGTACCTCTGGGAATTCTGAACTCAAAGCTTATTCTTCTGTAGGCTGGACACAGCTCTTCTGGCAGCAGGGGCTCAGCACACAGACACTTGGGCATGGACATTCAGTAGCACAATCTTTGGGCTCTCCCAGCTTTGCCCCTCTGTACATCAGAGTTAATTCAGCTCTCCTGAACTCCCGTTGAAGGGCAGATCCCATCCTTACTGCTGTGAAAAAGTCAGTGTTTCATGGGACTGCTGCATTATCAGTTAATTTATCTTTCAGCAACCAGTGAGCAGGAAAATAGGAAACTCTCCTGGTGCAGGTTGCTGCCATTAGAACAGTGAGGCTGAAGGCTTCCAGCTGAGATTCAAGTCTTGAGCTGGCTAATCTCTATTTTAAAGTATTAACACAGAGCATCACGTGCAGAGTCTGCTTCTGACCCACGTTAAAACCTTCAGAGGCAGCTGCAGGTCTGCAGGGTCTCTGCTCCCTCCCTGCAGCTGCTGCCATCTGAACTCTGAGGTCTCAGCTCCAGTTGGGAGATGAACACTGGGGCTGCTCAGGAAACAGCAAAGGGGGTTCTCTCCTCTCAGCAGTGTTGCAGGAATGCTGGATTTCTCCTCAGTCAGGAAGGTTTACGTTCATGTCTGACCTTGGGTGGGTTTTTTTCTGCTATATAAACATTTATTCTGGAAAGGCAGCTGAAGTACCCTCCTGGTGTGACCTTCTGGCTTTGGGACATGCAGTGAATTAGAACCTGGAACCATGTGGCAAGGCAGCCCCAGAGCCCTGGTTATCAGCAGTGCTTGTCTTAATCTTGAACTGCCACTTCAGCCCTGCTTCAAAGGCTTTCCCTTACTTTTCCTATGCAGAAAGTGTTTGCAGGTGGTGACCTTACTGTACTTCTGCTGAAGGCTTTCATCTCTTCTGTGCTAAAATAAATTCTGCAAAAATGGCTTGGCTTTTTTTCCTGGATTTTCAAGTTTTTGAATTGTAGATGAGCACTTAACTCCAGTAACAAACAGTTTGTATTTGCAGGGTTATCTCCAGATAGTGTTCTTTCCTTCACCTTTCATTCTGATGTTTCTCTGAGGCTTCCTGTCTGTCTTTGACCTGCTATCTCTTCTCCAGCTGCATACATCTAAATGTTTTCCAGTCTTGCAGGGATAAGCAGCAGGGTTTCCTCTCTGCTCTGAGAAAAGTGATGTGGAAAGACAGCAGCCTCCAGAAGAGCCACCCTGCTTCCAGTTCCCTGCCTCTGTCTGCCACCATGACTTCAGCATGGAAATCCCATGGCTGCTGTTAGCCCTGGCCCTCAGGATCATCTCTTTATCTTATTTTGTGGGTATTTCAGAAGCTGGAGCTGCAATGACCTTATGTCTTCTGCTGCATCCTTGTGGAAGGGAGGGATGGCCCCTTGTCTTCTGCTCCTCCTCCTGGCCCTGCAGGCTTCCCACCCCTTGGCCTCTGCAGGGAAGTCTTGCAAAATATCGATGTCTTGCATGAAATCTGCTTCTCCCTCTCTTCCTTTCACCAAGGAGCCTTTTGTGTGTGCTGGCTTCAGTTTCCTCTTCAGTTCTTTTCTGCCACTTTTTTTTTTTTTTTTTGGTGACAAAGCACCTCCAGCAGTGTGTGCACATGGGAACCCCATCAGCAGGACATAGAGCTGCTGGAGCCAGTGCAGAGGAGGCCCTGGAGCTGCTGGGAGGGCTGGAGCAGCTCTGCTCTGGAGCCAGGCTGAGAGAGTTGGGGGTGTTGAGGCTGGAGAAGAGAAGGCTGCACCGGGGAGACCTTAGAGCACCTTCCAGTGCCTGAAGGGGCTCCAGGAAAGCTGGGGAGGGACTGGGGACAAGGGCCTGGAGGGATGGGAGCCTGCGAGGGGGAAGGGTTTGCAGCTGGGAGAGGGGAGATGGAGAGGAGATCTTGGGCAGGGAGGGAGGGAGGGAGGGAGAAATGGTTTGGTTGGACTTGGTGATCTCCAAGGTCCTTTCCAGCCATGAGCATTCTGTGATTCTCAGGTGTGGGACATGGGTTAGTGGTGGCCTGGAATAAGGTGATGTCCTGGCTGGGCTGGAGTGGGCTAGGAGAAGGGGGAAGGGTTTGGAGCTGGGAGAGGGGAGATGGGGATGAGATGTGAGGGAGGAATTGCTTGGGGTGAGGGTGCTGAGCCCCTGGTTGCCCAGGTTGCCCAAGGAAGCTGTGGCTGCCCCATCCCTGGCAGTGTCTCAGCCCAGGTTGGATGGGGCTTGGAGCACCCTGGGCTGGGGGAGGGGTCCCTGACCATGGCAGGGGGGGAGCTTCGGGGTCCCTTCCAGGCTGTGATCTGGTGAGAAGCATTCCTGCTGCCTGCCTGCTCTGCAGTGGCTGAAGGGAATGCAAACCTTGGTTGCAGTGTTCAGAGCAAACAAAAATCCCTGTGGAGCTCGGCAGCCTCAGCTCTGCCAGGCAGGTGGGGAGGAGCAGGGTGGTAGTTCTGGGGTAGGACAGACATGTCCAAGCACAGACTTCAGAGCTCTGGGGTTGCTGCCAGGCAGCATGAACATCTTGCCAAGGCTCAACAACTCTTATGGTTACGAGAGAGATTTTTGCATTTCAAGGTCTGTCAGATCATATTTGAATGAGATTGTGAGGAGCTGGAGGAGCTTCTCTCTCCTGAGAGGTTTCACTGCAGCAGAGATGATTTGCTCAATGAATAGCTTCAGGTATTTTTTTTCCACCTAGGGTGAAAAAGCATGAAAGGTGGTGACTGTTTTACTGCAGGAAATCAGGGTTGTTAATCCTATCCTGACTGCAAGTATTGGAGGACAAATTTTTCCACTTGATATTCTTTTTGGAATCAATTTTTTTTTCCCCACACTCTTAACCATTAGACAAGGTGTAGTTTTAAGAAGGTTTTCCTCATGGTTGGTGACACGTTTTAATGCACTGGTGCCTGTTCTGGTGGCTTCAGTTCAGGCTGCACTGAAGCAACCCTGACTCTTTTTGGGTGTTTGGCTGTCCCTGACCAAGGCCACTTTGCAGCAGGATCAGTCTGGGATGCTGCCAGGCTGCCTGCCTCACCTCTGCAGAGACAGGGAGCAGCTGAGCTTCATCTTCCCACATCCTCCTCAACTCCAAATCCTTGGCACCCGAGGTCTAACGCGGGGTAAAAATAACCCTGGAGGCTTTGGCTCCCAGCCTGCCCCTTGCATTTGTGCAAAGCAGCCTGCAAATGTCTGTGTGAGGGACTGGGCACCCATCCTGCACCCACACCTCACTGCACCACGGCAGGAAACCTAAAGAGGAGTGGGGAATTGGGGAATTCTGGGGCTTGGTTAGCAAACCCCCAGAGCTGCCCCGTGCAGCCTCCCAGGTTCTTCCTTTCCTTTTGGGACCTTTCTTACCTTGGTAGAAGGATGAACCTGAGCAGGACCCCGGGCTGGCAGCCCCTGGAGATGATGCAGCTCCTGCTTCTTCCTGCAGGTCCTGTCTGATATTTGCAAGTCAAAGGTTGGTTTGCAAAAGCTCCAGGTGCTGGTGCCAGGTGGGGAGGTGTCAGCTCTGCCCTGCCTCCTGCCTCTGCTCCTGAGGCTGCTTGGCAAACTCACTGGTAGAACCCTTCTGTCTGGGCTCTGGAGGCTTTCTTTGCTGGTGCTGAGTTGGTTTTTCGTTTTGTGCATTGTTTTTTTCAAAATTTATTTTAAAGGTAAAGTTATGTTTAGCTGGGCTGAGGTCACTGGCCTTGTTTCCCAGGCCATCTTCCAGCACCAACAGGGACACTTCAGCTCACAGAGTTTTGCTGTTTTAATCGGGTGTTCAGTCAGTGGAGACAAAACCTGGCTTCTTGGCAGGAAGTTAAGTAAGAGAACTTCAGTTTAGTGGGTGGCTGCGTTGCTCCTGACATGTCCATGCCTTCCTCAACAAGTGCTCAGAACTCCTCCTGCAGGGCTGGAGCCAGAGCTGGCATCAGGGGAGCTCTGCCCCGTGGCAGGGTGGCTGCCTGGGGACTTTCTGGTTTTGAGCCTTCCTCGCTGGGCTGCTGGCCCTGTGTCCTGGGACTCTGCCCCCTGCCCTCTCTGCTCTCCTGTGGCACTGCCATTTATTTTCTTGTGGGAGCTGCTGACATGCAGCAGACCTGCACCCCCCTGCTGCCCTCTCCTTCTGGTCCCTTTCCAAAACCTACAGACAGGGGCAGTCTTGCAGGGCTTGCTTAGGATTATTCTTGCTGATAATTGTGACTTTCTGGGGTCACTTATGGTCACTGCTGTGTTAACTCCTCAGCCTTGGCAAACCTTGAGGAGAGGGAAGTTCTGCATGCCCTCTCCTTGGAAGTTTTCAGGGTCAGGTTGGATGGGGCTTGGAGCAAGCTGGCCTAGAGGGAGGTGTCCCTGCCCATGGCAGACTGGAACTGGGTGATCTTTAAGGTCCTTTCCAGCACAAACCACTCCATGACTGAGAGATGATGGGGAGGGTTTTTTGGGAAAGGCCACTCTGTTGGTGTCCCCACTGACAGATTTCTGCCTCTCTCCCTTCTCATGTTATTGCTGAAAGCACCTTGCACAGGACCCTCACCTCAGAGGTGCTGTCCCATCGTGTTTCATGTTCCCTAAATTCAGGGATGTAAGATCCAGGTCCCGAAGCTCTGATTTGTTTTATGGGGGTGGTCACTTTGGGTTTTCCCTGAAAAAACTCTGTCCTAGATGTCAAATGTCTGGTCTTTGAGGTTGATACAATCCTCTCAAGCTTCCTTCAGGCTGTTTGTTCTCCACTTAGAGCTGAGTTTGTCAAGCATCTGGGTAGGAGTTCTGGAAGTTGGTGGGGTCACAGGGTGGTCTCCAGAATGACTCTGTTGTCTTTCAGCTGGTCACATTTCTAACAAACCCAGTAACAGTTTTTTGAAGCAGTATTTCCTTGTCCTGAAACTTCATCCGTGACATGAGACACAAATACAGACAGTTTTGGTTCCTGTCCCTGCTGAGTAGCAGAGCACAACTTTAAACCTGTGCCCTCCTCTGGCTCAGCTCTCCAGGGTTATCCTGGCAGGAAGGAGCAGGGAGCACCCCTGGAGCACAGCCTGGTGTCCTCCTCCAAGTTCAGATGGAGCTCAGAGCTGGGCAGCTGCTTGTCCAGGTCCCCAAGGGAAGTGTCACTCTTGGGTCTCACTTCCTCACACTGCTCTCCAAACACATTTTCAGATGGTGTGACAGAGAATCATTGCAGCTGGAAAAGACCTTTGAGATCCAAAAATCCAACCTTTCCTCAGCCCTGCCCCATGTCCCTCATCCCCACATCCCCAGGGGTTGCTCTGAAACCCCTCCAGGCATGATGGGGACTCCAGCCCTGCCCTGGGCAGCCTGGGCCAGGCCCTGACAACCCTTGCCAGGCAGAAATTCTTCCCCAGCTCCAACCTAAACCTCCCCTGGCACAACTTGAGGTGTGCCAAAAGTTCCTCTTGTCCCATCCCTTCTTCCTTGGGAGCAGAGCCCGACCCCCCCTGGCTCCAACCTCCTCTCAGGGGGTTGCAGAGAGCCACAAGGTCTCCCCTCAGCCTCCTCTGCTCCAGGATCAGCACCCACAGCTCCCTCAGATGCTCCTCACAACTTCTCCAGCCCCTTCTTGATATTCTCCAGCCCCTCCTCTTTACTCTCCAGACCTTCTCCTTGCTCTCCAGACCCTTCCCAGGTCCAGACCCATCTCCAGGTGGGCAAACATCCCTGCCAGGGAAAGCACCACATGCTCCAAAATCCATCCTGGGATTAGGGGCTAACCCAGCAGTGCCAGGGCCATCCCCACCCCATGTCCCTCATCCCCACATCCCCAGGGCTTGCTCTGAAACCCCTCCAGGCATGATGGGGACTCCAGCCCTGCCCTGGGCAGCCTGGGCCAGGCCCTGACAACCCTTTCCAGGCAGAACATTCTCCTGATATCCACTCTTCCTACCACAGCCTTAAATGCTGCATCAGATGCTGACGTGTGCTGGCATTTAGTGGCCCTTGGTTTCTGCTAACATGGAGTTGTCCATTCCTTCTTGACCTCATTCCTGGCTAAACCCTTGAACAGCATTTGCTAATTGGATCAGTAGCACAGATACTGCCAGCCAGGTCAGGTCCTTTGGTTCCCCTCTTCAGTCCCCTGGTTACTGCCAGGGTCAGAGGGGACTTTGGAGTCTGCCTGGGCTTGTAGGGACTGACAGGGGAGGGATGTCACAGCCACTTGCTGGGGGCTTTACAGCTGACCCAGAAGTTTGCATTGCCTGGGGATTGATTCCTCTGGATTGCAGCAGGCACCTGGCAGCTCTGGCTGCCCTTGGGAGCTGCAGCTGGAAACCCTCCTGGAAAGGCATGGCCAGGAGGCAAGAGCTCCACTTCTGGGGTGAGCTTGGGGTAACCTGATGAGCAGGTATTGCCTGGCCCTCCCGAGCATCCAGGGCTTGGGCTAACAAAGCTCCAGGGGGCTGTGGAGTCAGGGCTTTAATGAAGTTTAAATTCTGTTGCCAGGAAGAAGTGTAGGGAGATTACAGCATTAGGTTGCCCAGTTTTAATTCTTCCTTTATAAAAGAGAAGCATCAATAGCAGAAACTGGGGTTGGAACGGGATCTTTAAGGTCTCTTCCATCCCAAACCCTTCTGTAATTCTGTGAAGATTTCCAAAGTGCATTTTAAGCAAAATTTGCTGACAGCATTCATGCACCAAAGTGCTCTGATCTGTCCAGTCTTGGAGAATCTTGCTTAAACCTTGATGGATGGATTGCTGGTAAAAACAAAGCAAACCCCCAAACAAACAAAAAAACAAAACCAACCTACACACACACACAAAAACCCCAAACCTGAACAAAAACCACAGAAAAAAAAAAAACACCCCAACACCAACCCCGTGTTTAATCCCACCTAATTCTGAGCACAGCCAAGCTCCACTCTCACAGCAGCACAGAACTTGCTATGGGCTCCTGGACCATTCTGAATTTGGGACTTGTGGGCAGCTCTGACTGCTGGCAAGGGATGAGCTGGAAGAGAAAACTCCCCAGTATCACAGTGAGAGTCCTCCTGTGCTGGGCAGGGCAGGGCTGGGGGAGGGAATGGCCTTTTTTTCATTCCCTTGACAAGGGTTTCAGCTCCTGGATTGATTCCTGGCAGCCTTCTGAGGAGCTGCTTGCCTGGGGTGTGCCTTGCAGTGGGTGCATGCTGGTTTGGAGCTATTAACCACCCCTGAGCCTGGGCTCCTCTGGATGAAGGTGTGGAGTCAGTTCCTTTGATAAAGGGAGTGGGTTCCTCTCTCTCTTCCTTCCTGGCCTCCTAATCAGCACGAAATGTTTGGGTTTCTTCAGCAATTGTTAAGTTTCCTGAAGTTGAAGCTGGAAGGAGCTCGTTCCTGTCCTCTGATGGAGAGGACACAGCAGTGGAAGTGCTCAAACCCTCTGTCCACTTTGTGCTTTCTAACAGTGTATTTAGGGTTGCTGGTGCCTTTTTCTTTTTTTCTTTTTCTTTTTTTTTTCCTGTAATTCAGTGTTCAAAACCTGGAAAGTCAGCAATGTAATGCAGACCTGCAGGTGACTGGGTGGTGTGGCACTTCTGGGGTGGGGGAAATGGTCCTCTGCTGCTTCACCAAACTTCATATGGATGCTGTTAGTCCTTCTGAAACTTGTTGTGTTGGCCAAATAGCAGATCACAGGGAAAACTGTAGGAATTCTCCACACAGAGGGGTGTTGAAAGCTGAGCTGAACTGGGAAAACCCCATTCTTCCAAGTTCTGAGAGCCACAAATAGCGAGGATGTTAAAGGCAAGGGGAAGGTTTGCTGGCAGATGAGGCTGAAATGGCTCTGCCCCAGCTGCTCTCCTGGCTCTGCTCTTCCTCCTGGTGGATGCTCAGGTTCCCAAGGGCTGCAGCTGTATTCCCAGTGCCACTGAGGGTCCTGCAGTGTGGAACCAGGCAGAGGTCAGGAGGGATCTCAGGGCTGGGAGGCTGTTTCTGCAGCAGGCTGAGCCCTCCTTGCCATCAGGGTGGCTGTGGGCAGGAGGCAGCAGGACACCAGGACCCTCTGCAAAGCTCCCCCTGCCCCAGCACTGGAGCTGTGGTGCTCTGGCACTCTGCTGGAGCACTGGTGAGTTACAGAGGCTGAGGCCTATGGATACCTCCTGGAGAAAGTTTAATTCCACTGTTGGGAACACTGCTGGTAGCAGAGTGGTGAGATGGAGTGGGGCTGCTTGGCTGAGCTCTCTGTGAGTGAGGCACAAGGAGATGGCCCTCCAGGAGGCCAAGAGAGAGGACTGTCCCCTCTGCTCTGCTCTGGGGAGACCCCCCATGGGGTAAAGCTGTGTCCATCTCTGGGGTCCCCATCAGCAGAAGGACCCGGAGCTGTTGGAGCCAGTGCAGAGGAGGCCCTGGAGCTGCTGGGAGGGCTGGAGCAGCTCTGCTCTGGAGCCAGGCTGAGAGAGTTGGGGGTGTTGAGGCTGGAGAAGAGAAGGCTGCACCGGGGAGACCTTAGAGCACCTTCCAGTGCCTGAAGGGGCTCCAGGAAAGCTGGGGAGGGACTTGGGACAAGGGCCTGGAGGGATGGGAGCCTGCGAGGGGGAAGGGTTTGCAGCTGGGAGAGGGGAGATGGAGAGGAGATCTTGGGCAGGGAGGGAGGGAGGGAGAAATGGTTTGGTTGGACTTGGTGATCTCCAAGGTCCTTTCCAGCCATGAGCATTCTGTGATTCTCAGGTGTGGGACATGGGTTAGTGGTGGCCTGGAATAAGGTGATGTCCTGGCTGGGCTGGAGTGGGCTAGGAGAAGGGGGAAGGGTTTGGAGCTGGGAGAGGGGAGCTGGGGATGAGATGTGAGGGAGGAATTGCTTGGGGTGAGGGTGCTGAGCCCCTGGTTGCCCAGGTTGCCCAAGGAAGCTGTGGCTGCCCCATCCCTGGAAACATTCAGTGTTGGATGGGACTCTGAGCAGCCTGATCTGGTTGAAGATGTCCCTGCCTACTGCAGAGCTGTGAAGGTCCCTTCCAACATGAAGCACCCATGGACCTCCCTAAGGTAGGCTCTGCTTCCATTGAGCTTTCCCTTAGATAGGAGGCAAGGTGAGTGTAGGTGGGGTGAACCCAGAACCTGTATTTTCTGCCCTTTGGTCTCCATCAGGTGCACTGGTGGGATGAACAAGAAGTAGTTTGGCACTGCTGGATTCTCTGTTTATGGCATGAAGCAAGCCATGACATACCACATGCCCTGCAGAGGAATAGGAGAAGCTCCTTGGAAAGGCACTCACTTGGTTTTCACTCAGGTGCTTGGCAGCCTTGGTGCAGCAAAGCTTTCTGATCGAGCTCTCAGGTGCCAGCAGGAAACTCAAGATGTGTTCTTCACCTGCTGGAATAAGTGTTGGGCTCCAAACAAGTAGAAGAGGCTGAGGGCTTCCCGTGGTGACAGCCACAGCCTGGGGGAGGGAGGAAGATGCAGCTCTTCTTCTCCATATTTATGATCCAGCACAGAGACCATGGCTGTGCCAAGACTGAAATCTCTTCAGCTAAAGAAAAACCTGTTTGTTCCAGAGCTACTTAGGAGGTGGAGATCCTGTCTGACCTCCTGTTTCAGGCAGTCTCACTTGCCTGTGTGCTTTCACACACATTTATTTAAATTAGTTTTGCAGCTTTTACCATCTGAAAGTCTTCCTGCCTCAGAATAATCAGTTCTTCATCTCCCAGTTGCCAAGCTGTTGTACAGCAACTCATCCTCCCTGGAAATGTAGCTCCAGAGGGTGCTCAGGGTAATCTCCTGGGCAGTGGGGGTTGAGGAGGACGGTGACTTCATCTCAGCCCAGTTGTTGTTTTCAGTTCAGCTGAGAACAGCTGAGCCCAGTTTTAAAAAGGTAAATTACTGCTTCAGTCCTTCCCTCCCCACTCCTCTTGCTTTGGGAAGAGGAAGGCCCTGCTCAGGGGCTTTGCTCCCAGTCCCTCAGGCTTCCTCTTGGAAGCAGCTGTGTCTTTGGGGGGCTTCATTTTCACAGCTGTGCTGGGGATAAATGTTTGAGAAGCATCTGCTGGCAGCACCAAGGGATGCATTGCAGTGTTCTTCTGGGAAGAAGCATCTGATTCCCAGCAGCTTGGTCCTCTTTGGATCATTGTCTTGTAGTGCAGCATCAGGGGAGCAGAGTTCCAGTGACTGCCTCCTGGCCCATCCATCTTTCTGGGTGGGAATCTCCACTAACCAGGGCCTGGTTCATGTGGAGCTGGGAAGGGTGGGCAGTGGTGGGCTTAGTTCCCACCTTCTGCTAGGATAAGGGGGCTCTCTGCTTGTAAGGCAGAATAACTTTACTTGTCCTAGAAAGAAGCAGGAGGATGTAGCAATGTAGAATGTAAGGAACCATGAATTTAATTGGTTTTTTTTTAAGGAAGAATCTAAATAAGGTTGCCTGGGTGGAAATCCCCCAGCCAAGCCCCCTCAGCCCCATCTCCACGTGAAGCCTTTGCTCCTACTGCCAGCTGCTGGGTAAGCACAGAGGTGTCAGAGTGGGGGTTCTCAAGGCTTTTCTCCTCAGCTGGCTCTGCGCAGCCATCAGCTCTCAGCACAGTCCCTTTGCCTTGCTCTTGTACTTCTGTGCTTTTCCTCCTCAGTCCAAGGACTGAAGAAAGGAATAACATCAAAACTGGGGAGATCCTCTGGGCTCTCCAGCAGTGTCTGAGCAGATGTAAGAGCTGAACTCTGTTCACCAGAGATGTAATTCTGTGCAGCCCAAGATTTTACTCCCTGGGGTGCAGCTCAGAGGAGGCAGGGTCACACTTCTTGCAGCTGCAGTGCCCCAAGACACATTTCTTATTCCTGTGTTCATTTAAATCCCAGTGGGAACAGTCAGCTTGCTGCCCTGGCATGCAGGTCAGAGCAAAACCTTGGCTGTGCTGATGTCCAGTACCAAAAATAACTGTGTGGACACTCATCCTTCTGGCTCAGGCTGGGTCTGGACGTGTGTGTTGTAGGAGCTGCTGCAGCTCTGGGGAGTTCTGTGGGTCCCAGGCTGCTGCTCCAGGGGGCCTGGAGCCCTGAGGGTCATTGATTTCATTTTAAAAGATTCCTAAAAATGAGGTGAAAGCTTTGATGTAGAGAGGAGATTGTTTTGGTTTGGGGGTGAGCCCTGCTGGGAACCACATGCCAACCTACTCCCCAAGCAGCCCAGCTGGGGCTGGTGGTTGGTAACCTCCAAACCCCTCCTCTTGGTGCCTCACACTGAGACACAGCACACTGGGGCTTGTCAGCATCTGGTGACACAGACACTTGGTTTCTGTCCTGCAGCTCCCTGGGGTTGGCAGCTCTGCTCACTGCAACAGAGGTGGGGGCTGCTCCCACCCATGGGCATGGCCCCCCTTCACCTCCACTTCCAGCCCCATCCTCCTCCTCCTCATCAGTCCTTGTGGGCTACCAAGAGCCTCAGGAAGTTCAGCAAGGACAAGTGGAAGGTCCTGCAGCTGGGGAGATGGAACCCAGGAGTGCAGCACAGGCTGGAAAGCAGCTCTGTGGACACCAAGCTCAGCAGGAGTGGACAGAGCAATGCTGGGGCAAGGAAAGCCAGTGGGATGCTGGGCTGCATCTCCAAAGGGTGTCCCTGGGATGCAGAGGTTAAAAAGTCATCATCCAACTCCACTCAGCACTTGTCAGACCACTCCTGGAATGCTGGGTTCAGTTTTGGTCCCTGCTGTAGAAAAAAGCTGTGGACAGGCTGGGGAGGGTCTAGAGAAGGGCCAGGAAGATGATCCAAGGACTGGGAAACCTGCTGTGGGAGGAAGGCTGAGAGAACTGGGTTTATTCATCCTGGAGACAAGAAGGCTCAGGAAGCCCCCTCACCTTGCTGCAGTGTTTGCTCCACACAAAGGTGGAGATTCCCTGCTCCAGAGGAGCCACATGGAAAAGAAGAGGGGTGATGGGTGCAAGTTACTCCTGGAAGAGCCCAATTGGACATGAGGAAAATTTTTCCCAATGAGAGCATCAGGAATAACCTCCCCAGGGAAGTGGTGCATTCCCCAGCTCTGGCCACCTCTCCAGACTCTGCTTTTGCCAGGAAAGGTTGGAGCAGAGGATCCTTGAGGTCCCTTCCAGCCTGGGCTTCTGTGGTTCCTCACCCCCCTCCTCTTCCTCTGTCCTCACCACTGACCTGAGCAGTCTCTCCAGGCTGATACTAGAAATATTTTCCTTTAAGGTTCAGAGGACTCTTGCTTAGAGGCAAACCCTGGTTGTGTGGGGAGGTGCTGGAAGTGCAGCTTCTGTGTCAGGAATTCCTGACTCTGCATTGTGTTCCCCAAGTCAGGAATGCTGGCTGGCAGCATGGCCAGAGCTCAGGGTTCCTCTGCATTGTGCTGCTAAAGCTTGACCTGGGACTTGGCAGCAGAATATGGACTTTGAGCTTGAGTTCAGCAAAACCATAATAAGAGATAGGAGCCTTGGTGGAATTCCTGTTGTCAGATTTGCTTTCCTTTTATAGTCTCTCTTGCCTCCAAACAGCTTCCACCCGGGTGCTTCCTTATTTTTATCACACATTCCAGATTTACCCCTCTGTTTTAGAGGTTTCTGCATGCAGCAGGAGCCCCAGCTCTTCTTACTCTGTACCTTGTGTTCAGCCTCTGCTGCCCCTCAAGCACCCCTCAGTTCTCTCTCCTTACTAGAGAATAACAAACCTCTCGGGTACCAACTCCAGGAGTTTGGGTGTGACTTGCAAGCTCACTTCTCCCTCTGTGAGCAGCCTGGGGAAAATGTGCTTTTGCTGCTTCTGCTGCAGAGTTGAGGTGTGACACAGTCCTCCCCTCTTGCCAGTGCTTGGCAATCAGTGATGCTTGGGAAATGTGACAAAACTGAGCTGCTTGGAAGAGCAGAGGTTATTCAGGTGATTGGTTGGAGGTGTTCCTGGGTGGCAGGCTGGCATTCAGGGGGACTCTTTCTGGAATGGTTTGGGTGGGAAGGGACCTCAGAGCCCCCCCAGTGTCCCCCCTGCCATGGTCAGGGCCCCCTCCCCCAGCCCAGGGTGCTCCAAGCCCCATCCAACCTGGGCTGAGACACTGCCAGGGATGGGGCAGCCACAGCTTCCTTGGGCAACCTGGGCAACCAGGGGCTCAGCACCCTCACCCCAAGCAATTCCTCCCTCACATCTCATCCCCAGCTCCCCTCTCCCAGCTCCAAACCCTTCCCCCTTCTCCTAGCCCACTCCAGCCCAGCCAGGACATCACCTTATTCCAGGCCACCACTAACCCATGTCCCACACCTGAGAATCACAGAATGCTCATGGCTGGAAAGGACCTTGGAGATCACCAAGTCCAACCAAACCATTTCTCCCTCCCTCCCTCCCTGCCCAAGATCTCCTCTCCATCTCCCCTCTCCCAGCTCCAAACCCTTCCCCCTCGCAGGCTCCCATCCCTCCAGGCCCCTTGTCCCAAGTCCCTCCCCAGCTTTCCTGGAGCCCCTTCAGGCACTGGAAGGTGCTCTAAGGTCTCCCCGGTGCAGCCTTCTCTTCTCCAGCCTCAACACCCCCAACTCTCTCAGCCTGGCTCCAGAGCAGAGCTGCTCCAGCCCTCCCAGCAGCTCCAGGGCCTCCTCTGGCTCCTCTTTTTATAGCTGCCCATCTTCCTTCTGAAACATGCTTGAAATTGGTTTGTAGGCAGCAGAAATGAATTTTTCACCCCACAAATACTGTACAAGTCAGACAGCTGCTTTTCTTTCAAGATGTAAAATTGGGAAATACCTTTTCTGATGATAATCCTGTTCTCTTGGGAACCTTTGCAGAAAGCAGGAGAGCTTCAGGGTGTCAGGTAATGCATCCTATGAATTAGATACCCACATTGATGGCTTTTGTTAGCAGTGAGTCAACTGGAATAGTTCAGGACCCAAGGAGGCTCAAATTGAGCATCAGAGACACCACCTCAGGTTCAGACCTTCAGCTCTGTTTAGCACTGGTACTTTTCAGTGTAATAACTAGGGGTTACAGTGATGAGGCTTTTTCAGTACCCTCTGTTGGCACATGCTTGTCTGGGTTTTTTATTTATGCTTTTTGATTTTGTTTTTTGGGTTTTTGGGTTGGTTTTTTTGTGTGTTTTTTGTTTGTTTTAGTTTTTCTTTTCTTTGGCACCATCGTAGCCATTGCTGAGCATAGTTTGAAGGTGGTTTTAAAAATCCTGGCTCAAAATGCCCCTCCAGTTCCTTTCTGGTAGTAGCAGTTTGTTTTTATTTACATGCAGTGACTAAAAAGGAGCCCAAGTGAAAGATCTGGTACAGAATTAAAGGGCCAGAAGGGAGGGGACAAGGTGCTTAACACTCCTCTCTTTTGTTCAGTCTCTTTTATCTTCGTGCCTGGTTCTGCTGGCTCAGCTGGTGAAGCAGCACAGAGCTATTACTGAGCTGGGGGTGGGAACTGCTTTGCTTATCTGAGTAGGCTGAGGGTTAATATTAAACAAGTTTCTTGAAGAGCCCAAGATGAGAGCTGTTATCACCCTCCTGCAGAGGCTTCTTGGTCCTGTGTGGCCAGAAGAGGAGGTTCTGGCAGCTTTTCCTCTGGGGGTGGCTGCGCAG
Organism: Calypte anna; assembly: GCF_003957555.1. Lineage (NCBI taxonomy): Eukaryota > Metazoa > Chordata > Aves > Apodiformes > Trochilidae > Calypte > Calypte anna. The sequence goes on along the minus strand of NW_022045534.1, from coordinate 610,799 downwards.
CTCAAGAACCTTTGATCCCATGGTGCTTGGTCAGCTGAGGTTGGTGCAACCATGGTCAGGAAAGTGGGGTCACCTCAGGGAATCACAGAGGGACACCCCCACACCGGGTTACACAAAGGGCCTCTGCATCCCTCCTGCAGGGCAGCTGCAGACAGCTGGGTGCTGGCTGGGTGCTGGCTGGGTGCTGGCTGGGTGCTGGCTGGGTGCTGGCTGGGTGCTGGTTTGGTGCTGGCTGGGTGCTGGCTGGGTGCTGGCTGGGTGCTGGTGGATGCTGGCTGAGTGCTGGTGGGTGCTGGTGGATGCTGGCTGGGTGCTGGCTGGGTACTGGTGGGTGCTGGTGGGTGCTGGAGAGGCAGCAGCTCTGCTGGTGCTGTGGCTCCTCCAGCTTTCCCCTTTTGGAGAGATTTGCCTTTGGGGAAGAGGGGCCAGGAGTGGTGACTCCACTTCAGGGGAGGTTTGTCCAACCTCTTCAGTTCTGGCTTGTCCTGGGCTCTGCTGGAGGATCAGGTTGCACACAAGATGTGAGTTCTCTGAAGTTTCTGGGAACCATCTCTCCACTGTAAACAAGGCTCTAAACCCTCTGCAAGCTCTCTGCTGGTAGAAGCAGCCATGGCTGCTGAGCCAGAGCTGTTGTTTTTCCAGATGAGCTGCTCTGGCCTGAGCTGAAGAACTGGGCGAGTTTCCCAGGGCTTGGACCCTTCTCCTGATGTTCTTTTATTGAAGCCATACCTCATTGCTTAGGATGTGTGGGGCAGGATGCCTGCAGACAATGCCCTGTTCTGGTCACACTGCTGCCATAATTGTGGTGGTTTATTTTCCCTCATCAGATGTTTTCTTGAACTTAAAGATGAGGAAAAAGTTTTCCATGCCCATTTTATGAGCTAGGGATAGTGAGCCTGGGGACCCTTTTCTGCAGCTCTGCCTTACATGCCAGAGGTACAGGTACAGGGCCACAACTTGCTGTATTTCCTCTTAGCCATGGAACTCAGTCTGCTGGTTTTTTCCAGTGTTTTGAGATGAAGAAAGAATTCAGAGCTTTTTGAGTATTTTCCCCTTCTGTGTCCTTCTCTTTCCTCCCCACGTTTCCAGTTATCCATAGGTGGAAGTCCTGAGGTCTCCATCTTAGAATCACAGTTTGGGTGGGGGGGAAGGGACCATCTACTCCAAGCCCTGCAAGGAGCTGGGACATCCTCAAACAGAACAGGGACACCTTCACCCAGAGGTCACTCAGAGCCCCATCCAACCCCACCTGGGATGGTCCCAGGGATGGGGCATCTCCCACCTCTCTGGGACACCTGGGCCACCACTGGTGTGGTGTGAGGTGAGGAGAGGAGCAGTTTCTGTGTTTACATCAGTTTCTCATCCATCTGTTGGTCATCCTGGGGCCAAGAGTCAGTGAAGGGTCCCAGATGTTGGGAGTTGGGGCTTCTCTCCCAGCAGACAGGAGCCTTTTGGGATAGTTGTGTGTTCCTGGGTGAGTTTCTTGAGATACAGGCTCTGAAGCCAGCACTGGGGGTTAATCTGGAGCTACCAACACTTTTCTGGTGCCTTTGGGAGTGGATCTTGCACTGATCTGCTTTGGCAATACCCAGACTTGGGACACTCCATTGCTGGTCCAGCAGAATGTCACCAGTTCCAGGCTCAGAGACCACCTGAGGGTCATGTCCTCAGATGGACATTCTTGTAGATCCAGCCCAGGGAAAAGAACCTGGAATTTGCACTGTGGTCTCTGACAGGTCAGACTGATGAGGAGTCTCTGAGCAGAGCCCCAGCTGAATGAAGTCTCTGGCTGCAGGATGGCCTGGTGTGGGTGGCCATGCAGAGCTGGGAACTCCTTGTGAGACCAGTGGATGATCCTCAGTTGCCTTTTGGCAATTCTGTTGATGCTGCTTTGCTCTTCTTGGCTTTCTGCTCAGGAACAGAATGTTCTTTTCTGAACAGGCAGCTCAGGTCCCACGGGCAGCTTGCCCCAAGCTTTCTTCCCTTCAGGGCTGGGTTTGCTGCAGCCTGGTGTCACCCAGGTTCTGGGCACCTTTTGACAGTGTTGTGGTTGTTCTGATGACTCTTTCAGGGCTGGTGGCAGGAGGTGGGATCCGTCTGATGAAGAGAGGGACAAGAAGATCTCTGCTGATGTGGTTGCTAGCAGAGTGGAAGGTGTTTCACTGGTTTGGGGTGAAGGGAGGAGCCTGGGGATCTGTGACAAGGAACACTTGGACTTCTCCAGAGGAGCTCTTGCACCTCCCCAGAGCACGTTTGGGCCTCTTGTTTGGTATTGAGGTCTGTGTGTAGCTCTGACATTAAATTCAGTTCCCTCTTGGTCAGTTTTCACTTTGTGCAGAGCTCCAGTGCTGGTGAGACGAATCTCCTGGAGGTGTGGATGTTGGGAGTGCTTCATGAGGAAAGGTTGGGAGCAGCTGTAGGAACACCCAGAGCTGTGCTGTAGAACTGGTGATGAATTGGTTGGGATCTCAGCAGTGAAGTTCAGAGGAGAAAGGGACAAAGAGGAGATCATGGTAGGTGTTTGCAGATGAAGAGGTTGTGGATGAACTCTCTTGAGACCACTGGAGGAAGCCTTGTGAATGGGGAGTCAGTTCTGACTCTGCCCTGGCATCTGCTGGAAGGCACAACCAGTCCAGGAGGCTTCTGGAATTGCTTGAGGACAAGTGATGGAGAAAATCACTAAATGAGATGTTGCAGAGTGAAGAAAGCTGATTTGGAATATGAGAAGTGGTGTACAAGTGGCACCTTTGGTTTCATGAAATGTGAGCTTAAGATCCTGTAGGAAATGAAGAAAGTGAGCAGAAGGATACAAATACCTGGCTCTGGTTTGTGGGGCACAGAAACCCAGGAGCAACACCTGGTTGATCTTCCCAGGGCACAGGAATGGTCCCTGACAATGTGTAAGAAGTCAAACAGATGTTGCAGGAGGCCAGGCTGATTCTCCTGAGCTCATCTACAGGAAAAACTCCAATGGAAGGAAGATGTTGGGACAGGTTACAGGGGGAAAATGCCTAGAAGCATCCTGTGGGCATGCCAGGATATAATTAGAAAAGCTTTTCTTCCTTTCTGCTCTTAGTGCTGAGTTTCTGTGGCCAGACATGGTATTAGCTTGCACTGTGGTTGTGCCTAGTGAAAAATTAATGAAATGTCTTGTTGCTGCTCTAGGTATGAGCAAGGTGGGACTTGTCAGGAGCATGTCCGTGGAGTGAAAGTCAAAAGGAAAATGCAGAAGGAAAAGGCAGGCTTGTGGTTTTGGCTGGGAGGAGCAGCAAGTGCCCTGAGGTTCCTTGCTGATGGAGTCATGGCACTGATTGACTTTCCTCCCCATTGCTTTTGCTAGCTGGGATGAAAAGGTAGACAGCAGAGATGAAATGGGGGTGGTCTTCACTCTGCTGGTCCCCAGGGGCTTTCAGCTCCCTGTGCAGAACAAGCTTTCAGATTTCCTTCCAAGTCAGTGGTGTAAAAGCATACTGAGAAAGAAGTGTATCTGTGACAACACTGAGGGGACAGGAGTCAGGAGCTGGGGTTAATCTGAGAAGTGCAGGGGTCTGGTCTGACTTCAGTCACCCCTCGGGCACCTTCCTTTTGCATCTGTTTGGTCTGAGCCAGGAGCCTGGGCAGCATCCTTGGTTACAGCCCAGCTGGAAATGCACTGGAGTGAGCCAGCAGCTGAGAGTGGAGTGAAAGCAAATCCCACTTCAGTCTGTTTGAAACTCACCTTTCCTCTGTGTCTGTGTGTGCTGCTCTGCTGCTGCTGGAGACCCTGCTGTGCTGGTGCTGAGCATGCAGCTTCAGGGCAGCCTTGGCCAGAGCCACCTGCCAGGTTTGGCAGGAGCTGGAGCTGCTGGGAAAGGCTGAAACCTGAGCCCAGCAAGGGCTGGGACATGCTGGGGAGGCCACCAGCTAGGGCAGCACGGCCAGAGGTGGTTTCCCTGAGCAGAGATGCTGCAGTCCAGCAGTCTTTACAAAAATCCCTTCTGGAAAGAGCTGAACCTGCAGCTGAAGTGTTCCTGGAGGGAGTGAGGTGGCAGAGGCTCAGGAGGAGCCCTGTGTTCTGCACAGCTGTTGGCCAGAGAAATCCAGGCTGGTCCCTTGTAGGGTTTTCTACTTAAGATGCTGAAGGTTTGTTTTCTGGTTAAAGACATAAGTCTGGGGTTGATGTGCTGGCATGGGTCAAAAGCAGATGATGAAGAAGGAAATGAGGCATTTCCTGCCCATCCCCCAGCACAAATATTGCTTAAAATATCCAAGTGACGTCTGGAAACTGGCATCTGCCTTCAGAAACCTTCAGCCTGTCCCTGTAGAAACACTGAATGCTGCTTTAGCATTGTAGTCCTCTTGAAAGGGAGGTGAGTGGCCTGAGGCAGTGGAGTCTGCATGGTGTGGGCTGGAGCAGGGCTGGGGCTGCATCTGACAACTTAGGAAGCGTTTTTGTAGGTGGTATTTCCAGACTTTGGAGCCTGAACTGTGTGCAGAGATTTTTCAAAGGAACCCAGCAGTGTTCAACCCCAAAGTTCCTTAAACTTCTGTAACACCAAACTGGGCAGTGATTGTTTCAACTTTGCAAACATAAAGAGTTTTGGGGTTGGGGAGTTTTGCATCTGAGGGACCTCAGCAGTTCCTGAAGTGTTCCCAAGCACAGCTGATGGTTGTGAAGCCACTTGGTTACTCTGGAACATTTAATTCTCCAGGGAGTGCTGCCTTCAGAATAAAATAGGGGCATTGCCCCAAGAAAGTCCTCTAGCCAGTCTGCTGGAGCCACTTTGCTCCCTGTAGCCCCCAGATGGGAAGGGAAGGAAGGGCAGTGATGAGATGCAGGAAAGGCAATAGTTCTTCCTTGCTTCTACCCTTGGAGATGACTCAACCATTAAATGTAGTTTTCTGTGCAGTCAAACATTAAAGTGAAAATGCAAATGAGTAACTTCCTCTCCAATCTGCTTTTGCTTGCCAGGTCCTGGAGAAATATCCTAATACACCTATGAGCCATAAAGAGATCCTTCAAGTTATCCAGAAAGAAGGACTTAAAGAAATCAGGTGAGTTGAGTACCCATACCAGTGAAACAGTCATACTTTGCTTCCAGCTTTGCTTAGTATATTGCTAACTTCTACCTTAGTAAGTATTTTGGGGGTTGAAATCTTAAATACCTGCAGAATTGGAGTCCAGGTCCCATTTGCAAAGAAGCTCTCGAGCCACTGGTACTGTCACCAAAAAACTGGATGAGGGTCATGCAGAATTTCCAGGCAATGAGCTGCCTGCCTCTTCTCTGCAGCTCTTGAGTTTGATAAACCAGAGCTGAGCAGGTGGTTCAGACTCCAGGTTGTGAAGTAAACTTAACTACTTTTTATTTTATCTTCAAAAGAAAAGGAAAAAAAAAAAAAGTGAGTGATCAGTTTACTGACAGGACCTAACCCCAAATCAAAGCTCTCCAGGAGGTAAAAAAGCATTTTCACTTACAAACCCTTCTCCAGAACACTCTGTGCCTCATGCTGTGTTCTTGGGTATTTCCTGGAGTGGTTCTGCACCAGCCTGGCTCGTCTGGAGCTGCTTTAGAGAAACAGAGCAACTCAGATGCCAACTCTTGAACTGCAGCTTATTTCTGGAGACCTTGCTCTTGTGTGTCCTGCCCAGAGCTGCACAGGTGTATTTGGTGAGACAATTCTTCATATGAAGTGCTGAGTATTTATACTTCTGTTTTCTTAAGAGCAAAGAAAAGGAGGGAAGAGAGGATGGGCTGTGCCAGATCATCCATCTTGGAGCAGAGTGGCCATCCTGAATTTGACATATTTGTGTTCTCTGTTCTACTTCATCAGTTTTAATGCAGCAATCTGTCTGCCTTGGCAGAAATGTTCAAAGGCCCAAGCTTAAAAGTTCTGTGAAAAACAACAACATCTTCCAGTCAAGTTGTGCACAGCCCAGAGGAGGTTTGATTTTTGGACAAGTCAGTTTATCTGTAAGCAAGGAAACCAAATACACTCATGTAGCTGTTGGGGAGGTGAGAGAAGTGTGGCTTAGCTCCTGCCCTGCTGATGCACTCAGTGTTCACTCAGAGCAGAGGTTTTACCAGCCCTGTGCAGTTTGTGTTGTGCTAAACACTGCTAATCCATCCCAAGCACACTGAGAGACAGGAACTGCACTTGTCAGTCCCTCCTGTGCACCCAAGGGCAGAAATGCAGCTCTCTGCACTGCTGGGCTTGCTGCTGCCACTTGGACAGGGGGACTCTGAGTTTTCAGAGTGCTCTTGTTGAGACAGAGCCTCAGGCAGGAGTCAGATGTGGCACAAAAGATCCAGTCCAAGGCCAGATTTTGGACCAAGGAGTCAAAAAGGAGACCAGAAATGCCATGGTGCTGTATGTGCCTTCTCAGCCTCAAGTCCTGCATTTAAAGTTGATTTGGGAGTTTAGGCTGAGCAAGTATAGGTGGTTTTGCTTCCTAAAAGAGCTGCTGCTGAGCATCAGGGCAGCAGGAATTCCCCAGTGTCTTAAATCCCAGAAGATGTTTGGGAGCAGTCAGGTGTGAAACTCAGTTTCTGTTCCTCAGCTCTCCACCCTACTGGCTTGGCCACACCTGGGTGTCGTGGAGTTGCCTTCCCCATAAATACTTTTACATCAAAAAATTGATGTACTAAAGCTTTATTTAGGTTAAGAGCTAACAGGTTGTCAGTTCTTGGGCAACCCAGTTGTTCCAGTTAGTGCCAGTAATGTCTGTGTGACTGGAGTGGGCAGCTGCTAAGTCACAGTCTGGGACAAGATGGGCTGAGCAGAAATCAGCGTTTATTAGGGGAGAAAAATCATGTTGGAGAAAGTATAAAAGCTGTCAGATGGACATGTTGAGCTCCCCAGATTCTGAGTCCTCTTGTGTGAAGGCTTTGGCAGCAGACCATGGCAAAGGCTCTGACAGAGGTGACAGCAATCTCCCTGCCCTTGGCTGCCTCCAGCCAGCAGGCAGCTGCCAGACTCAGTTTGGTAACAGGAGATGTGAGGTTACAGGCAGGACACGGGGGTTGCTTCCAGTGTGTGTGTATCAAGGTAGCAGAATTCTGAGTGGTTTGGTACACAAACCACATAATGGTTTCTCTACTTTCAGTCTTGATGACAGTGCTGCTTTGAACTCTGCTTCTGCTGCCCCACATCCTATCCACTCCTTTTAAAAAAATCTCTGATTGTCAGATAGAGACTGCTTTGAGAACAGTAAATGAGTTTCCTGCAGGTGCTTTGGAAGGAGGCAGAGCAGGGAGCCTGGCTTAGTGTCCAGCACTCATTTTTCTGTTGGGCTGTGCAAGAAGTCCCTCCCTCTTTGGCTCCAGTGATTCCTGGCATGGGCTGCCCCTTGGCCAGCTGCTTGAGGGCTTCTTGAAAGAGTTTAGAGGGCTTGATTGAGAGGATTTGGAGCTGCAGGGAAGAAGCATGGCAGCTGAGATTAATCTGGAAAAAACCCCAACCAAACCAGGAACAGTGATTTCTGCAGCACACAGGAGAAATTGATTTTTTTTTTGGACAAGCCTAGGCCTTTCCTAAGATGGAGGGGTTTTTGGTAGTGCTACAGAAACCTGGGCTGATACTGGCTAATTGTCTTACCTGGACTCACAGGTTTATCCTGGTGCTCAAGTAGTTTTAATCATGAGATTTTTCATGGTCAGCCCAGGATCAGTGCTCTGAGGTGTCAGGTTGGGAGATCTGAAGCTGTCACCCTGATCTGCCTGTTGTGACAGGCTGCCCCAACCCCCTGAGATCCATTGCTGCCTACAGGCCACTGCTTACAAGCTGCAGAAATGAAACCCCTGGAGGCAAAGACTCCCTGAGCCCTGGCTCTGCTGTGTCCAACATCCTATATTGCCTTCTCTCAGCTGGCACCATCCCTGGGGGAAGCCATCCCTGGACACACCTGCACAGGAGGCTCTGAGGATGCATGGGACAGTGGTGTTAACCCAGGCAATGCCAGATGCCAGAGGTTCCCAAACATGAGTGCATGGGGTAGGTGGGACCAGAAATTAGCAACAGAGAATCCCATTTTCTGGATGGAATCAGTAATCTCTGGGGCTGTGTCCCAGCTGGTGTAAGAGAACCTGAAGAATCAGCATCTTTGAGAGGCATGGTTGGTATAGTACCCATAAAGGATTTGGCTTTCTTGGATTATAGAGGACACTGTGTAAAGTATTGGCTTGTGAAGCTCTGTCCAAACACAGTGACCTTTTTGCATCTGATTAAGTGACTAATTGAGAAAGGAAATAGATGTAAGCACTAGCTCAGGCTTGATGAAAATGAAAGCAGACAGGGTGCTCTGGCTGCTTCTGTTTCAAGTCCTCATGGGATGTTTGGCAAACTCTGAAACCACTTTGGGGGGAAAAAGAGTATAGAAGCCAAAGTCCCCTTTTCCCATGTCGTGTCTGGGCTGGAGATAAGTGAGTCATGACCAGCTCAGTTCCAGGTTTTAGCTGCCCTCCAGGCAGTGGCTCACTTGTGCTCCTTCCCTGCAGATCCAGCTGCTGGAGGAGGGAATGATCCCAGGAGATGGTTCTGTGGGGAGAGCTGGAGCTGCCCAGTCTGGGGGTGCAGAACTGAGCTGCCAACACTGCCACTTCAGGCTGCCAGAAGGTTTCTTATGTTGCTCCTCACTCTGCTGGCTGAAAACCAGAGGTCTGCTGGCTTTCTGTGGTCAGCTTGTCCTCTGAGCCTGGGAATGAGAACACTTCTGTCTCCCTGAGGGATGAGGACTGCAGTGATGCCAGTTGTCCTGGGCTGGAGAGCAGACTCAGGGCTTTCAGCTTCTCCAGAGCTCAGAGCAGCACCATGGAATGGGTTGGGTTGGGAGGGACCTCAGAGCTCATGCAGTTCCACACCTCTGGGTGGGCAGGGACCCCTCCCACAGCCCAGGGTGCTCAGCATCATCTCATCTGTCCTGCTCCTCCTGTAGCTCCTGTGCTATGAAATGTGAGGAACAGCTCTGTACTTGGTCCCTTCCTTGCAAGAGGAGAGGTGATGAAGTTTAAAGGCAAACAGAGCTGCTGGGGTCAGGCTGGGGTCAGGACTTAGGAACTGCAGGAAGAGGGAAGCTGATTACAGCTAGAAGATATTCTTGCATCTTAAACTGGAAACTGGGTAAAGGACCAACAAAGGGATCTCTCCTTGCTTTTGGCAGAAGGCTTGGCCACTAAGATACTTCCCAGCTGTTGTTCAGACTTTGATTTCCTGATCTCCTGCAGAGTTAGGAGGTGAGGTGGGGTTAGGGAGATGAATTGCTTCTCCTCCCTGCCTTGGTTCTCAGGGCAGCTGTTCATTATCAGCTCATTGCTAGGAAATCCTTCTTCCAACATCTTCTGCTCCAAAAAATGAAGAAACTCAACACCCAGCACAGGGTGGGGGTGGAAGGAAAGCTGCCAAAAGGATGAAGGGTTCATAAATTATTTTGAAAATGAAGCTGGTATTGGATCCCAGGGACACTGGGGCAGATAGATGATCTCTTCCGAAGTTTCACAGAACCCCAGCCTGGTTTGGGTGGGAAGGGACCTTAAAGCTGACCCAGTGCCCATGTGTAGCATCTTCCTGTCCTGTGGGAGGGCTTTCCTGTGCCTGCATCCCAAGGACCAGCCAGTGCACCATGGGGGAGGTGTTTGGAGATGTGGGCTCCAAACTTGTGGAGAAGATGTGGGATTTCTCTTCAAGGGAACTGCAAAGAAAACTCTGCCAGGGGACACCCCCCAGTTTATGCCACCACACAGCTTTCCCTAAGGCCTCTGTCTCCCCAGAGGAGTTCCTTAGGCTGACACTTGGGCACTGTGGCTCCTCACTTGCCCTGTGCTGCAGGACACTGCTGGGAGGAGATGTCCTTCCAGCCAGGGAAGGATGGCAGGCAGCAGGCTTGGCACACTTGGTTTGGATAAAGGGTGAATTTATTCAAATAAAACTTTTCACAACTTGTTCAAGCCTCACGTCTGGTCAGAGCTGTGGCATCCCCAGCAAGGGGCTCAGGTGACACCCCTGTCCCAACACCACCTGGCTGGCTGGGCTGCTCTGAAGTATTGGAAGTACTGCTGGCTTTGGCAGGTACCCACCCCAGGAAACTTCTCCTGCTTGAGCTCTTTGTACCAGAGCCCATTTAAAAGCTGCTGCATCCAGAACTGCTTCCCATCATCTGGTGGGTGGCATTCCTGCTGAGCATTCCCTTCTCTCCATAGCTTCTGCAGAATGGAGCCAGGCTCTTTGGGGAGCTCCGTGGTGCTAGGCAGAGGCAGTGAACCAAAGCTGCAAGGTGGGAAATTCTGTTTCAGATATGAGGGGGGGTTATTTCCAGCCTAAGGATGATAAAACACTAGAGCCAGGGCCAGGGAGAGTTGTGTGGCCCTGAGCTACCTGATGTGGTTACCCCAGCTTTGAGCTGGAGTTTGGACTGGTGACCTCCAGAGGTTCCTCCCCATCTAAATGACTCCTAAGTCAGGATTCCCAGGCTCCTGGTCCTTAGGGAAGTGGCCTCTTGGCTCTGGTTGTGTCACTGCAGTGCCCTGAGCAGCCTTCTCTGTGGGCAGGAGGCAGAGGAGCTGCTGCTGTGTGCCCTTGGGGTGCAGCCCCCAGGAGGCTCATGCTCCCCTGGAACAGCACAGCTTTGGGTTTCCACACTCAGGGTGTGAAGCTGCAAACTGGGAGCTGGGGTGGAAGGGGCTGCAGGTAACTGAAGCCAGCAGCTGGCAAACATTTCCATTACTTTGCACATTTCTTGTAATCTGCAGCTTCTTCAAATGTCATCGTTGGGTGCACAGCACCCTGAGGTCATGTCTCATGGGGCTGGGAACAGAGGCTGGTTTGGGGTTGGGTAGGACAGGGGCATCCCCACTTCTTCTTTCTGAACCAGCAGGGTTGGGTCACCCCAAATCTTTCTGCTCTTTCTGGTTACGTTATCTTGAGATGGATCTGATAAGGTGTCCCTGGAGGGGGTGCCCCTTGGGGCTGTCACATGCAGGACTGCTTAACCACAGCTGGGATTCTGGGGCCCTTTGCTAAAGGGAAAGGGACATTTGTTGGGCACAGATGCTGTAGGACCAACCTTACAACCAGGGGCAAGCCAGGAGGAGAAGGTGCTGGCAGCACCACCAGCCAATAAATGCTGGTGCAGGAAGTTCTTGCAATTTTTTTTCCCTGTAGTCAGCTGAAAGTTGGATTTGGATTTTTGTGGGAAAAAAAAAAAAGAGAATAGAGAATTGTAGAGTGGAGAAAAGAAACAGTTATCAACTTTTATCTTTTAATGAAAACCAGCAGAACCTGGTGTCCTGAGACCTTGGTGGTGTCTGTGTAGCTAAGGGAGATTTGTGTCTAAAGTCTCTGGTGTAAAGTACAGGTTAAAGCTATTCATAAAGTGTCATAGGGACAGTTACAGATTAATATTTAACAAGCTTGGCTCTGAGTGGCTTCTGGACCCTTATGACTGTCCCTTTGTTCAGGAATCTCTGCTCTGAACCAAGCAGGACCTCCCTACCAGGATTTTTCCTGAAGTGAGGAAAAGCTGGAGAGGCCCCTGGATCACCACCAGCTCCAGCTCACCTCATCTTCTGGTTCTGTGCCACAAAGCTTGGTCTGCAGGTAGAGCCTGGTTTGTTCCCCTCCAGAGCATGAGTGAGGAGCTGATCTTGAGGGACACCACAGGCCTGGCAGAGCCTCCCAGGGGGTGGTTTTTTGGCATCATGAGCATTTATTTAGCTGAAAGCTGAAGCAGCCACAGGTTTCTGCATCACTCAGCATCTGTGCAGAGCATGGGGATGAATTATTTGTGACATCCAGTAATGCACGTAGCTTGACAAAGAATACCTGGAAGAGAATCATTATAGAGGAAATCATGTTGTTGCCCTGAGCAGGAGGTGTGAAATGCATTTGTTGGATGTAGGACAGACTCTTCAGTGACTCTTTCCCATCTCCCTTCTATAAAGGTGACAAGTCCATAACAATAAAGTTCTACCTGAGAGTCCTCACTGGGGGAGGGTTTGCTCTCTCCTCAAAATCAGATCCCACACTGGTTTTCATCAGGTGAAGGAGGATGCTGAGCACTGCCAGGGGAAGTGTGGGGTGTAGCTCCCCAGTGAGCAGCACTGCAGGAACCTGCCAGCTTCATTTGCTCTTGCAGAAAAGGTGAGAGCTGAGGTCTCCAGAAATACCTGGATTTAGGATCTATCTTCAGTATGAACTGGCTCGTGGGTCTGTAACAGCAATACAAAGAGGTAGGGAAATAGAAAACCTCTGAAATTTTACCTCTGGCCCCTCAAAGCCCTCGAGGGAGGTACTTCTGTATAGATCCCTCCTTTAAAACCAGAAAATGCTGATTTCTGCCTAATCCCTCAAGGGTGTGAAGGCCACAGGAACAGGAGTCATGTCTGTGGATGCTGTGTCAAGGTGGAGATAATCAGGTGCTGTAAAGCTGCAGGTATTGCTTACACCTGGAAAAGATGTCCAGAAAAGTCAAAACTCCCTCCTACAGGGCTTTTAAATCCTCTCCAGGACTCAGAGTGTGGTGACAGAGCCTGCTGGTGTTCCCACAGAGGAGGGACAGTGGTCACACCAGATCCTAATTAAAACTATAAAGAAATCCCAACTCCAGGGTGTGCCCAGGAACTTTGTGGGGTCCCCCAGGGCTGCTCTCCCTCCTCCTGGGCCCATCTGAACCTCTGCTCACTTTGGACCTTGCAGAAATTTCCATGTGGAGGTGGCATCAAACACCTCTTTGTCCCAGCACCACTGCTGGGGGAATATTTCATCAGGGCAGGGGGGTCAGTTTGTGTTATTAGTGGCTTTGGGGAGGCCAAGGGGAAGGTTGGCTCAGCTCAGGTGCCAGCTCTTGACCCCTGAGCTGTGAGCAGTGCTGAGGGGCTTTGAGGGAATCTGAGGAGTCAGTTCCTGTCCCAGGAGTGGGAGATTTCCAGGGGTTCCACCTGACTTGTAGAAGAAGTTCTCTGAGTGGTGACAGCTGCAGAGGTTGGGGCTGGCAGGGCTGTGCCAGCTCTGGGCTCTGTGGCTTTGAAAACAGCCTGGAAAAGATCTGGTGGGTCTGGATCTCTCTTCCCTCTGTGTGTCTGATAAAACCTGCTCTTTGTTTTGCTACAGATGTGCCCAGAAGGTCTAAAGTTTGGTTGTGGTGGATGGGAGGGGAGGGTGTTGATGTGAATGATCAGATGATTGTTTTGCTCAAGTTTTTAAAGGGGTGTTTCTCTCCTTTTTTTGGGTTGCACTCCAACTCCAGAAGGTAAGAACCACTGCTGATTGTTCTAAAGCTTCTCCTCTATTAACGCAATCTGCAAAAGCCTTCATTAAAAAGAGCCCCTGCTTGTTCCTCCCAGACTTAGAAGCCAAGTGATGGCAGTACCCCTGGTGTTCCTGCTTCTGCTCCCTCCCTGCCCTGCATGCTGGTTGCATCCATCAGCCCTGGCTGGGATGCAGACCTCAACCCTCCCTCTGTTTGTCTGTAGGGGCTGGGGCAGGGCTCAGGCTGCAGCAGCCCCCTCTGAATGTTTGGGGTCCCTTTCCAAGCCCTTCCTGCTGGCTGCACACCCGAGCTGCTGGGAGGGGTGCTGGGTGCTGGGGTTGGGTGCCATGATGTGGTTTTGTGCATCTTCTGCCTGATGGGGCCAAGCAAGATTTGAGGTGTAACATAAACTGCTCTTCTACGTCCTGAGTGTGTGTAACAAGCTTGGCACTGGTACGGTGGGGTCTGCCTACAAGATCTCTCTGCTCTGACACTTCCATAGGTCTGGAACTATTTATTTATTTTTTTTTAAATCATGTTTTTAATATACTAATAAGCAGAAAGCTGTGTGTGTGAATGTCTGACTCACATGGAAAGTGGGGAAGAAGGGGATACTAAAAAACCAAAAAACCAATCAACCAACCAACCAAACAAAAACACCCCAAAACAAAACGGGAAAACCCCTCACCCTTAAACCCATGTGGGCATTTTTATCCAGTCAGCTCCTGACAGGGTGAGAATGTGAAATGAAGATGCCTGCTGCTGGGTGTCCTTCCTCTGAAAACCTCCCTGGAGGGCAATAATGAACATTTCCCTGGTGCTGAGGCTGCTGAGTGCTGTGGCAGGGACTTCCCAGTGGTGTTCCTGTGCCAGCACATCAGCAAAAGCCCCTGGAGCCTGGTCCTGCTCTGGAGGAACCCTGGGGCAGGAGATCTGCTGGGTCCATCACACTGCTGGGCACACGTGGAGAGATGCTGTGGAGTCTGCTACCCAAATCCCAGATGGAGCCTTAGCAGAGAGTGACCTTGGGACAGATAAATGCACCCTGCATGGTGCTCTGGGTGTTGAGTTCAAACACATCATGACTGGCAAAGATTTCAGCCCAGAATCTGAAACCAAACAGAAATGATTGGGTCACAGCTTAGTTGTGTCCCTGAGGTCTGGGAGCCAGGCTGCTGGGAAGGGGCTGGGTGGGATTGACAGCATGGGGAGAAATGTTCCTCCTCCTCCTCCCCTTCTGCAGGCAGCTGCTTGGGGTAGAGGTTCCTCACCCTAACCTCGTGTGCATTTGCCACTCTCAAAACCCCTTTTTTCCTGCTCAGTCTGAAGAAGCTTTCCATTTCATGTGGAGTTTAAAATGCCACAGTTTAAGGATGGCTTCAGTCTGGCAGTTCTCAGAAGGAAAAATGGGGCTGTGGGTGCCTGACTGAAATGTCAGGTAGCTCAGGGAAATTCATGGAGGGGGCAAGAGCCCAGAATGTGTGTTTCTAAATCCATCACTGGCTGCCCTACTAACTACCACTTAACTACAAGAAGGGCTCTTACACTGCTTTAGTTCTTTCAGGAATCAGAAGAGGTAAAGAATGTGCCCACTCCCACTTGCCATTGGTCACTTGGAGATTAAATTTCTCCTATATTAATGAAATGGAAGTTGATTTTCAAAATAGAAGATGTCTTTAGAAACTACCCAGCCCCCTTGCTTAGTCAGCAGTATGAAAATAAAATAGAGTTCACACTGTGACAACAGTCAGAGGGTTGGAGGTGTAAACAGGTTTGGAAGTTGTAGTGGATCTGTTGAACTGGTTGGTTTTAACTGGGAGGGGGGTGTTAGAGGGGATAATTAGTGACACACCATCTGCAGTGCAAGCAGCACTGTCAGGAGCTGAAGTGGCCACTTGCAGGCACGTCCTACCCAGCACAGGGCTTCAGGGGGGTCAGGCAGAGGCTCTGGGCTGGATAAATAAGGATATTGAAGCAGAGATGCTAAAAAATTGGTGCTTGCTCTGCTAACATGAGTTTCTTTGCTCAACCTGTACACTGGGTGCTCACCTGGAAAGCTTTGATGGGACTTGCCTGGACCTCTCAGCACCATCTGTAAATGAAAATATTCTTGGTGCTGTGGTTTATCAGCTCTGTCAGCACATAAACTTCTTCTTTTGCTTTGAATAAGTAAAAGAAAAGGTGGCTTTGAATGGGTGGGTGTGTTACCCAAGTGAGCAGAACTGATGGAAGTCTGGGGAAGTGCCCTGGTTTCCAGCAGGGCTCAGGCACAGGAGCGTGGCTGGTGGCTCCTGCTCTGGCACCCAGAGTCTGGGTGCTGAGCTGTGGCACCTGGACAGAAAGCCTGGGCTGTTTTCAGATTTTTGGGAAGTTAAAGCTGGGAAGTTTCAGCATGGCACTTGTAATGCCACAGAAACCAAACTCATCCTGGTCAGTGCTGTTACAGGTACCTTTGCATCCTTTAAACTGTTGCAAGGACAGATTTTTTTTTTTAAATGCAAACTGGTTTCAATGGACAAAACCTCTGTCCAAGTGGTGGCATCAGCTGAATTTATCAGCCTGAGCCACTCTGCTCTGCTCTGAACCATCTCAAGGAGTGCTGGGGTGAACCAGTGTGAGTAAAGGCACCTTTATCCTGGTATTTTTTTCCCCACCTCATGTTTGCTCCTTGTTTGCTAAAGGTGATCATCCCACTTATTATCGTGGGGTTTGAAAGAGTTTCCTTTTTTGCTGTAGCTAACATGGGGTTTCCTGTTGTCATAAACTTTAGATAATAGTGAGTGCATGAATGAAAATACAACTGAAAACCCTTCCCACTCCTAGAAACACAGACACAGGTGGTGGATGAATGCACCTGAAGTGTAAAATTCTGGGAACTCTTTGCAGAGATAAAGCAGCAGTGAGGAGCTGCCATTAGGGGCTGAGCACCCCGGCCCCAGGTGCTCCCCCTGTGGTGTTCCCAGCAGTACTTTTGTCCCCATGGGCTTGGTTTTCATTGGAAAAGATCTTGAAGATCATCAGGTGCAGCCCTTAGCCCAGCACTGGTGAACTGCAGCAGGAATGATGGAGATTGGGTGTGAGGAACAAGTTGTGTCCCATGAGGGCAGTGGAGCTCAGGGGTTGCCCAGGGAGGTGTTTGGGGCCTCATCCCTGGAGATGTTCAAGGTGAGGCTGGAGGAGGCTCTGAGCACCCTGATCTGGGTGAGGGTGTCCCTGATACTGCAGGGCTGGGACTGGGGGAGCTTTAGGGGTCCCTTCCCACCCAGATCCCTCTGTGGCTCTAGAATAATCTGTTCTAACTGAGCCTGGGGGTGAAAGCAGTGCTGGCAGCTCAGCCTCTGGTAGCCACACACACTGCTGCCTCCTGCACTGGCCACTTTCTGGGGAAACCTGAGCAGTTCAGGAAAGTCCCCAGTGTGCCTGGTCTAGATGAAGCATCTTAATTCAGTTGCAGTACTTTACATAAATTCCAGCTGTTTGCAGAGCTTGGAGTTGTGCTGCTGCTCATTCAGTGCTTCACATCCCAGGTAAGAACATCACAAACAATTAATAGAAGAAAAATTTGATTCAGAACCTTTCCCTTCTTCCCAAACCCAACCAAACCCCAGCCCCAAACCTGCACCCTGTGCCTGGTGCTGCAGGGTGCTGTGCTGCCTGGGTTCACCTCCAGCTCCTCACTGCCAGGGCAGCAAACAGCTCGTGGCTTTCATAGCCATGGGCACCAAATTCCCAGAATCTGGGCAGATGTTTTGATCTTGCATTTATCTGGGTAAGTGAGGTGATAAACTTTGCCCCTCCTGTCTGGAGCATTCATTAAGGTTGGGTGAAGTTTGGGTGAATTGGGCAGTCTGTGAAAGCAGGGGAAAACACAGATTGAACACACTAGGAAAAGTCTTAGCTCATCTTTGGAGATTCTTAATTAAAAGAAAATAGCCCTAAGGTGGAGAGAGGGGGCAGGAGGGGCACAGCAGTCCCTGGGCTCTGAGCATCAGCTTGTGGGAAGGTGATGGAGGGCAGCTGATGGGTGGGATAATATTTGTCCAGGGTTTTGGGGGAGAAATTGATGTTTCTGTGGTTAAACCTTTCTTCTGTCTCCTTCCTCCTGTCTGTCCATCCTGCACTCAGCTGCTGAGCTTGTGGATGCCTGGTGGAACAGGAGCCAGCAGTGAGTCTGCCCTTCAGTGCAGAGATAAAATCCCTGTCCCTGGACACTGAGCAGGTTTGGGCACCCCAAAGCCTTCAGCTTTTTGAGAGCCCAAGGGATGGCTCAGGGGATGGCCGTGATCCCAAAGCTGGGAATGTTTCCTCAGGAGCTGGAGAAGTCAAGCTGGGGGCTCAGTGTCCAACAGATCCGTGTCCCCCAAAAGGGGACATGAAGCACCATAGCTGGTCGTGTCTTCATCTTGCTGAGCTCCTCTTTATCTTTCCTGGAGGATGAATCCTGTTCTGAGACCTCCAGAAGGAGCAGCCCCCAGGCAGTCAGGCTGGTGGGAGCTGGTGGAAGCTGGTGGGAGCTTTTGGGAGCTGATGGGAGCTGGTGGAAGCTGGTGGGAGCTTTTGGGACCTGATGGAAGCTGGTGGAGCTGGTGGAGCTGGTGGGAGCTGGTGGAAGCTGGTGGGAGTTGATGGGAGCTGGTGGGAGCTGGTGGGAGCTGGTGGGAGTTGGTGGGAGTTGATGGGAGCTGATGGGAGCTGGTGGGAGCTGATGGAAGCTGGTGGGAGCTGGTGGGAGTTGATGGGAGCTGGTGGGAGTTGGTGGGAGCTGATGGGAGCTGGTGGGAGCTGGTGGAAGCTGATGGGAGTTGGTGGGAGCTGATGGGAGCTGATGGGAGCTGATGGGAGCTGATGGGAGCTGGTGGAAGCTGGTGGGAGCTGATGGGAGTTGATGGGAGCTGGTGGGAGCTGATGGGAGCTGGTGGAAGCTGATGGGAGTTGGTGGGAGCTGATGGGAGCTGATGGGAGCTGATGGGAGCTGGTGGAAGCTGGTGGGAGCTGATGGGAGCTGATGGGAGCTGGTGGGAGTTGGTGGGAGCTGATGGGAGCTGATGGGAGCTGATGGGAGCTGGTGGAAGCTGGTGGGAGCTGATGGGAGCTGATGGGAGCTGGTGGGAGCTGGTGGGAGCTGATGGGAGTTGATGGGAGCTGATGGGCAGCAGGATTGCAGGCTGACCATGCAGAGCAGCACGGGGTTGGGTGGGGTGGAAGTGAAATCCTGGGCAAGGATGGGTCTGGAGAGGGCAGGAACTCATCTTCCACTTCATCTGCTTGGGAGGTGGAAGGAGAGGAACTGTCAGACCTGGCTGATCATCTGCTGGGGGCTCCTGGCCTCTGAGTATAAAAAAAAAAAAGCAACCCCAACCAAACAAAAACCCACCAGCAATCAACATGCCTGGCATGGCAACTTCCTAAGGGTGTTGTCAGGCAGCTGATGCATTTACAAGAGCACAGTGCAGAGTTGGTGCAAAACACAGGGAGCTGGGAGAAATCTGCAGTGAACCTTGGGAGGGCTCTGGGCCAAGGGGCAGCAAAGAGCAAGCAGGGGATGAAATCTTTCCCTCCTGAGGAGCATCCTGGCTGGCTGCAGGGTGAGGTGTCAGCTGGCAGGGCTGTGCTCCAGGGCTTCCAGCAACACCAGTCAGCAAAGAATTATTGCTCCAGGTGCCCCCCTGCACCCAGGGAGGTGGCTTCAGCTGGGGGACACTCCTGACCCTGAGGTGGTTACCATGGGAAAGGTCTGAGTGAGAGTGCAGGAAGTCACAAAGACAATCTATTTAATACCCAAATCAGCCCCTTTTTTGTTGTTAAAAGTTAGGGAAGACTCATCACCTGATTTGTAGCTTCTGAAATGTTCACAATGAGCTTGAGGAATGGCTAGAACAGCATTAACATTCCCAGCAGCTTCCCAGAGGATTCTGCAGAGCAGAACACGTAACTACAGATGAGTAAACACAAGCATGAAAAAAAAACCCCAAAATGAAGCAACCCCAGTGCTCAGCTGTGAAACAATGGGATCAGCTCAGCAGGAACAGTGCAGATGCCAGCCCAGCTTTTGGGAAGACAAATCCTGCCAAGGTTCATTCCTTGGTGAGCTTCCAAGGTGCATCTCTGCCCAGATGTTGTTAGGTGCTTGTTGAACACTGATATTCTGCTCTGATACTCTTGTTGGTGAGAGTGTAGTCCTGAGGGTAAGGTCAGGGCCCTGGCAGAGCTCTCCCCACTGCCCCAGGGCTCCCTGAAGCTTCATGGGGATGCATCACTGCTATTGAAGGTGCTGTTAGTGACCTGGAAAAAAAAAAAAAAAGGATGGAATTACTTCTGATGATTTTCTAGATGCAGAGGTGGGAGGACAAGTTAATTTTGAACAGGCTGCCCAGGGCAGGAGTGGGGACTCATCCCTGGAGGGGTTTCAAAGCCTTGGAGCTGTGGTGCTGAGGGACATGGGGCACTGCTGGGGGAAGGGTTGGACTGGATGATCCCAAAGGTCTTTTCCAACTAAAATGGCTCAGTGGACCTATTCTGTCCACCTATTTCTACTGGTGAGCCTGTGCAAAATACACCTGGTGCAGTCCTAGCTTGGTGTTTCCATGCAGGAATGGGATCCAGGAGGCTGTACCTGGGGAGCAATGCCTTTGGGAAGAATCTGGGGGTGCTGTAGGAAATGGTGCTGAATGGTGGCTCCTCAGCAGACCTGGTGGCTTCTGGGGAAGAGAATCAGGCTTGTGAACCATCAGTGGCTTTGGCAGAGCTGCTTCCAGTTGTGTTGGTGTCTGTGGGAGCTCTGCAGTGCTGGGGAAGCTGCCCAGAAAACCCCTGGGAGTGGTGAGGAGGCAAGAGAGGGCTTGGGGGGGAATCAATGAGGGATGGGGAGGGGAGGTTGTCCTCTGGGGACAGAGGACTTAGGAGAAGCTTCCATTGGGATTCTGGCTGAGCCTGGATGTCAGCCTGGATCTGCTGTGTCTGGAGATGGGCAGGGACTGGGTGAAGGATCCCAGTGGGATGGTCCCAGTGCTGCTGTGTTCTCCTGGGGGGCTGCAGGCTGCCTGAGGAGCTGCTGGGTCAGTGTAAGGGACTGAGACCCTGGTTTGTCAGGGAAGAACCAACCTCGTGTGCTGAGTCCAGAGCAGGGCTGGAGCCAGGCTGAGAGAGTTGGGGAGACCTCAGAGCACCTTCCAGTGCCTGAAGGGGCTCCAGGAAAGCTGGGGAGGGACTTGGGACAAGGGCCTGGAGGGATGGGATGAGGGGAAGGGTTTCCAGCTGGGAGAGGGGAGATTGGACTGAGATTTTAAGGAAGAAATTCTTTCCTGGTGGGGAGGTGGCTGAACGCCTCTGCTCAGGCTTCTGCCCAGATGTCCCAGTGCCACCCCAGAGCTGCCACACAAGTCTGAGAAGTTCTCTGAGCAGCAGTGGGTACGAGTGTCTCTCTGTCCATTTGTTCCTCCTGGGGTCTCCTGTCCATTAACTTGTTCCTTGGGAATCTCCCAGCCATTTGCCTGTTCCCTGTGGAGTCTCCTGCCCCTTCCTCTCTTCTTTGTGGGGTCAGACAACCAGCTTTGCCTCCATTTAGCCACAAATTTAGGATTTTAGGAAGTTTGGCCATCCTGATTCTAGCTTTTGTGACGGGCTTGAGAGGCAAAACTTTATCACTTGATTTCTGTGGATGGGTTGGAGTTGGTGTGGATCTGCTGACCCTGCTGAGTGCAGAGGGTGTGATCAGCCTGAGCCTGCACTGGGACACAAGTCTTGCTGTGTCCACCTGGTTTTGCTTCTGTCCACAGTGGGATGGGTTAAAAAAACCCCAAACAAAGAAACCCCCAGCAGCCCAAATCAAAAGATGGCTCTGCTGTCCTGGTTCTCCTGGCTGGGACTGAACATCTCCATCCACTCTTTGTAGGGGGGTTGTATGACTGGTTTCCATTCTTATCCCACAGCCCTCCTTTCAGTATGGCACAGGGGGTTGTTTTGGAAAAAAAACCCCAACACACCCCAACTTTAAATATCCTTGCTGTCACTCCCAAGGAATCTGCTGGGAGTTCCAGAGGAGCAAACTTGGATGTCTGGAGCTCTCCAAATTGTGAGCAATTTGACATCCTGCAAAACAAAAACTATTGGGAATCTGAATTGGGGGTTTTTTTGTTTGATTCTTTTTTTCTCCCCTGAAGTGGAGCATGGGTAGATGGACTGGTTTCACTGGTGCTAATTCCTGCAGCTTCAGCTTGTATTCTCCTTGGGAATAGAAGTTGGATCTGGAACCTTTCTGCCTCTGCATGCGGGATGCTCTGGTGAGGGGCTGTGACTGTCCCCCAGCTGCAGATGAACCCTGACCCCAGTGCATTCCAACGTGACCCTCGTGTTTTTGTTTCCAGTGGGACTTCTCCTCTGGCCTGCCTGAATGCCATGTTGCACACCAACTCCCGTGGGGAAGAGGGAATTTTCTATAAGGTCCCGGGGCGCATGGGGGTCTACACCCTGAAGGTAAGTGTGTCTGCAGGGGGATCTGCTCTGACCCCTCCTGTGGCTTCTGCACATTTAAAAAATCCACTGGGTTTAGGATAATGCTGAAGAGGATTTAGGATGAAGGAGGGGAGATTTTAGGTCAGACATTAGGAAGAAATTCTTGAATTTGAGGGTGCTGAGCCCCTGGTTGCCCAGGTTGCCCAAGGAAGCTGTGGCTGCCCCATCCCTGGCAGTGTCTCAGCCCAGGTTGGATGGGGCTTGGAGCACCCTGGGCTGGGGGAGGGGTCCCTGACCATGGCAGGGGGCTGGAACTGGATGAGCTTTCAGGTCCCTTCCCACCCAAACCATTCTATGATTCTATGAAATGAAGAAGCAATTAAAATATTAGTGACACTTTAGCCCTAAAAGGATAACTTCATCTTCACTGATCTCAACTTGAGAGGCTCATCTAGAAATGAAAAACTACCTTATCTTCAGTGCATTAAGATCAGGCAGAGAGCATTTGTAGGAAAAGAAGTTTAAATTCCTTAAATCACCCAATAGGCACATTTACAGATAATCCATAGGTGAAGCCTTTTTTCCCCAGTTAAACTCCTAGGAGGAGCCCAGCTCACACTGGGCCTGGCTTTCTGTAACTCTGGGGACTGTGCCCTCAGGTAGGATTCCTCTCCCTGCACAGGGACCTCTCCACTGGAACCACTTTCCTTGTCTCACTCCTTGCTCAAGCAGGGAAATAATAACGTAGGGCTGAAGTATTCCGAATGCATGGGAAGCTGGTGCTGGTTGGATTGCCAAGGGAGGTGGCTGAGAACTGCCCAGATTTCCTCACTGCCAAGTGTTCAGCTGAGTTGGATCTGGTTGTCTCTGTCCTCCTCCCCTCCACCTGGGAACTGGGACAGTGCATTATTCCTGGAGCAGTGACAACAGAGGATGTCCCTCTGGGTGCCATGTGCTGGTGCTGGTGTGCCAGCAGAGCACAACATCTGAGCTTCCAAAAGTGCCATTGCAAGGCAGCTGGCAAGCTGGGAAAAAAACCCCAAAGCGTGTGTGAGATTCCTGCTCCCCTGCAGGCAATGGAGGAGGGAAGGAAATCAAGGAAAGGAAAGTTCCAGCCTCCCAGGAAGCAGTTGCAGAGGCTGTGGAAGCACTGAAGCACTGACCACTGTGTAGGGGTGATGGGAACCAATGCAAGCACTTGTTGGACCTGTGCTTGGAGTGGTACCCATGGCCTGGGGGTTCACCCCCACACTGTCATGGCAGGGATTGGGGTTCCACCTCCAGCAGCAAAGCAGAGGGATCTGATCTGATCTGATCTGATCTGCAGAGGGATCAGCCCTGGCCTGCACTGCACATCTGCAGCCAGGAGGACTCACAGGAAGGCTTGGAAGGGACCTCAAAAGAACATCTGGCCCAACCCCCCCTGCCAGAGCAGGGAGGAGGGACATGATTCCTGTGGCCATCACTGTGACAACAAAGAGGAGGATGGAGACAGCTGTGTGGAATGTTGGGCTAATAATCTCAATTTTTTAGGTATTAAAAAAAAATTAGGTATTAAAAAAAACAGAAGTCATCACCCCCCTCTGAAGTCATCATCCCCCTCTGCTTGGCAGACCACACCTGGAGTATTGCATCCAGGTTTGGTCCTTGCTGTACCACAGGGATGTAGAAGAAGGACCAGAGGAGAGCCACAAGGATGATCAGAGGACTGGAGCACCTGGCATACAAGGAGAGGCTGAGAAAACTGGGAATGTTCAGCCTTGAGAAGAGAAGGCTCAGGGGAGACCTTCTGACCATGTCCAGTGCTTCAGGGGGGCTGCAAAGCAGATGCAGATTCCCTGTTCCAAGGAGCCCCATGGACAAGACGAGGGGCAATGGGCACAAGGTGCTCCTGGGGAGATTCCAGTTGGACACTAAAGGAACATTTTCCCCCCCGGGGACAGTCAGACACTGGAATGGTCTCCCAGGGGAAGGGGTGGATTCCCCCAGCCTGGAAAGTTTGAAGTCTCAGCTGGATGGGTGCTGGGACATCTCAGATCACCAACAACATTGGAAGGGTTGGAGCAGGAGATCCCTGAGGTCCCTTCCCACCTGGCAGTCCATGATTCTGTGACTCTCCCTTTGGGCATTGTTGTAGCAAGCAGAGGCTGACCCAGTCCCAGTGCATTCAGGTGAAATGCTTTGATAAGGTGTGTGTGTCAGGTAAGGACTGGGCAGTAACCCCACCACAGGGTGTAGTTATTCTTTTGCTGATAAACTGGACCAGTTCTTGCATCATCTGTTCCACTGCAGGAAAGCACAATGGTTTACATTGTAGGGATGAAGAATGCAGACCCTGAATTCTGGCTGGGAAAGCAGTGACAGGACATTAAGACTGGGGAGAAGACCCAGATGTGGTGTTAGAGGAGCCATTGGGTCAGTGTCAGTGAATTCTGTGTTGCTGTGTATGGCAAAGTGCTGAAAGTTTCAGAGAAGATAAAAATAATTCAAGATGTAAACCAAAATAAAAATAATTTCCCCCCAGATAATCCTAAATGCTGCAGAATAAACCAAATCTCCGTGACCCCTGAGTACTGGTAGCAAAAGTGCTGAATTTCTGGTAACTTTTATTTGTGTTTCTTGTAATACATTTTTATTCCTGGTTTTTGAAGGCATGGGTTTTATGCAGCATGAGCTTTGGGGGTGGTTGCATTTTGTTCCCCCACTTGGATCCTCCCCCACCCCCTTCCCCATGTCTTTCCTTTGTAGGCTTTGCTCCATCCCTCAGGAACCCCCAGCATACCAAATCCTGTCTTTCCTCCATTTCCTTTCTCCATTACATTACTTACAAAGCTGATGTTGCCTCTCTCTGGAGGGTCCTGGTGGCCCATCAGTTAGTGACAGGAGCCTCTTGGTCTTCAGCATTGTCTCTGGTACCCCCTTCTTGTCCATTTTGTGTCCTGCATATTTTTGTTTATTGCTTCCCCCCTGTACTTCGTGTTGGCAGGCCCATGATGGGATGAAGGCAGTGAAGCTGATGCTTTCAGCTTCCGTGGAAGCATGTAGGATTTAGACTGAAAAACTGATGTGCTGACCCCGCAAAACTGGAGCTGCTTTGGCAGGAGGTTGAGGGAGAGAAAAGATCAAGGGAAAAAGTAAAATCAAATAAACTAATGTGGGGTGCACACAGATGGTGTGGCAGAGTCTTTGTGTCTTTGAGCTTTTTCACTTCTGGATGCCCTTGGTTCTCTCCTGGCTTCCTCTGGATCCTTGCCATGGTGGTGGGAATGCTGGGGGTCTGTGGCCCTGGAGCAGCTGCAGGTGCTCCTGTCCCTGTCCCTGTCCCTCTCCAGCCACCCTTGCTCCCAGTGCCACCCATCAGCTCCCCGTCCCTGGCAGGCAGCAGCCCCATGGCCAACCCTTCCCCCAGGATTTGTCTTCATCCCAGTGAGCCCCAGCTTGCTGCAGGGCACTTTGTTTGGAATTCTGGCACATCACCTCATTGGCCTTCCTCTGGACCTCTCCCTCTGCAGGGAAGGGACATCTTATGAGCCTTGGAAAGTCCCTTCCCACCCAAACCAATCCTCTGAAAAAGCTGAGATAGATAAAAGGGCAAGGACTGCATCTCAGGTGAGTCCAGGGCCTTTCCAGAGGAAAGAAGCTCCAAAGCTCCAGAGGAGCTGTAATGAAGGGTCAGACTGCACCATGTTCACCTTGGGTGGGATTTGATGTAAACAAAATGATTTCTCCCCCCCAGTTTTAGTGATCTTTTCTGCCTTGCTTTACCAGTAACTTTCAGTGTGCAGTTAAACAAACTTGATTTCTGAGGTGTGGGATGAAAACACAACACAATATCTGAACCTGTTTGCTCACCTGGCTGGTGGGAGATCCCTGGGATTCATTACATGGGCAACACCTGTGTCACCTTAAGTAGTTCTTGGCTTTACACATGGAATAAGTCTCCAGTTTCAGAGAAAGGACAAGAAATCAGTTGTCTCCAGCTAAAGGAAGGAGGTTTTGATTTGCTGTTTCCAGGGGGTATTAACAGAAGGGTTTTTTCTGTCTGATGCACACAAACCTATTTGTTTGTCCAGCTCCTACCACCACAGCCCCCTGTGCCTTGTAAGCACATTGAGCTTCAGGAACGGCCCCAAGTTGTGCCAGGGGAGGTTTAGGTTGGAGCTGGGGAAGAATTTCTGCCTGGAAAGGGTTGTCAGGGCCTGGCCCAGGCTGCCCAGGGCAGGGCTGGAGTCCCCATCATGCCTGGAGGGGTTTCAGAGCAAGCCCTGGGGATGTGGGGATGAGGGACATGGGGTGGGGGTGCTGGGGAAGGGTTGGACTCCATGGTCTGAAAGGTCCTTTCCAACCCAAAGAGTGCTGTGATGATGTGATTCACAAGGAATTCAGGATGATAGCACCAGGACAGGATCATTTCAGGTCTGCCACAGGGCTCAGCCAAGGTGATGGGACAGCAACAGAGGAGCAGGGATGAGATGGTGCCTCTCTCCCACTGCTCTCCTGCCAGAGAGGTCCCCAGAGCAGCTTTGGGTGGTTGGGTCGTGGTGACATTGCCACCCACAAGCAAAGAGCTCAGCAGCAAAGATGTGGCTGAGGAGCATCCATTTCCAGGCTGGGGTGGGATCAGCACTAGAGGGCAGTCAGGGCTCAGGTGTGGACAGGACTCAAAGTGCTGCTCTCTGCTGCCTCCTCCCAGCCAAAAACCAGGCAGGGAAAGGCAGGGAACCCACCAGCACCAGTACCAGCACCTGTGGGCCAGAGGCTGCTGGGGACCTGGTTGGAAAAATGACATGAGCTGGGCTGGGGGGAGATGGAACCATCACACTGATGTTCAAAAACTGAGTGGGTGTCCTGTAAGGTGGGAGTTGGAGCTGGTGATCAGGGGCTCAGGCTGTGCAGGGATGAGCAGGGCAGTGCAGGAGGGACACTGAAGTGTTGTGTCTGGGCTCACAGGAGGCACCTTCAGTGCCCAAGCAGTTCTGACAGTGCTCTGCAGTGGAAAAAATAAATAAATCCCCAATCAGTGCTTGGTAAATGAAACCACTCCTTTTAAGTGTTTGGTTAATTGGGAGAGGGTTTTTTTTTTTTTGTAACTGTGTCTGCTGGTCTCTTTGCAGAAGGATGTTCCTGAGGGGCTGAAGGAGCTCTCGGATGGCTCTGAGGAGAGCAGTGATGCCCAGTCTGACTCCCAGAGCTCTGAGAACAGCAGCAGCAGCAGCAGCAGTGATGGGTGCAGTAACAAAGATGGGAAGAAAAGCAGATGGAAAAGAAAAGGTAATTTTCCTTCTCAGGAGCTCTGATTTTGGCATGGTCTGTGCCTCTGGAGGACTCTGAGGTTTTTGGGGGGGTTTTTCCATCACATCCATTTCCTTACAGACCCAGGCTGCTATGGTAGCCTAAAATCCTAAAATCTGCTGTGACTGTGCTGATGGACTGGCCAAAGTGGTGATTTACTGTTGTGGGCACCAGTGATCAAGTGCAGTGAAGGCCTGGACACACATCACAAGTTCACACATTCACACACTGAGCTTCCCACCCAGGACCCACAGATCTCCACCTTCCAGGTTGTTCTGCCCCCCCCTGCTTCCCCAGGAGGATTGTGCCTTTTGCTTCTGGTCTCTTTTGATGCTTTTGGATGCAGCACTTCAGAATGAGCACAGAATCCCTGGGGTAGAAGGCTGTGATGTGAGCTGGTGGGTCCTGTAGGGTTTTGGCTTCACTTTGTCCTGTTGCAGCCTCCTTTCCCTCTTAACCTAGGCAATATTTGGATATTAATTACTCCTGGATATTAAATAATTTGCAATTAGGTGATACAATGAAGTGCTGGTATTTCCTCCCCTGCTGTGCCTGGGTTTTTGCTGGAGTTGGATGGTTCAGTGATGATCTGAGCACATCCAGATATCTGGGACACAAGGGGATGGAACAGGACCTGTGAGGAGACCCCCAGGAGAGCCAGGACAGGGCCAGGACTCAGGTCTTGGTTGTCCTTCCTTCATTTCCTGAATCTTTTCCAGTTACACAGAGTTTTTTGGGATGGGTAGAAACGCCCACAGGTGTCAAAACACAGGTGCTGAGGGAATGCACAGGGTTATGTCTGTCCTCACTTTTATTTTCCAATAACAGCAATTTTTTTCTTACTCCTTTCCACGGCATTTTGTAAATCTTCACTTTTTTGGAGTGTTGCTGAGCACTGAGTTGATGTTTCCATCTGTGGCAGCTCCAGGATCCTTTCCCTGAGCAGCAATTCCTGTCTCAGAGTTATCCTTCCCTCTGGTCTTCACCAGGTTTTTCCTGCTGGTTTGGTTCCCCTCCACAGGTCTGGCAAGCTCCTCCTGCAGCCTTGTGCAACCAGATTGAATCTTTTGTTCTGCAGAATTAACTTTTTATGCCTGGAAGCTGTGTCTCATCAGGGGTGGTGTCTGCTGGATGGATGGGGTGGGTGGCAGCACATCTCCTTGGCTCCCCCACCAGCTCGAACCCTTTCTGGTTCTGCCTCATGGGAAATTTAATCAGATATTCATCTGCAGGATTCAAAGATCTGCAAGGCTTCAAGTCATCTGCTTTATTATTTGTTAAATAATTCTTCTGTTCCTGAACCAGACAAGTTTATTTCTACCTCTGGAGTCTGATGTGATCCATGATAACCACTTCCCTGGGGAATTTGTTCTGGTTTACCTAAATGATGTCTTCATCACTGGCACATGTTTTAGATGCTCCTTTGAAATTCTTTTTTAACTTCTTTTGGTGTGGTTCTCTTTTTTAGGAAGTTGAGTATTGTTGTGACACCCATATGGCATCTTTTAGAAACTTCCTTAGAGAGCTGCATGTTTTCTTTATTTATAAAGGAAAAAAATAATAACATTCCAGTGCCACATAGTTCATCTAGAAATCAGAAGCTTCACACAAGAATAAATTTTTCTGGCCTGTGCTACACAAAGGAACATTTTGAGGCATAATTGTTTGGTACTTTGCTCTTCAAAAGGTTTTGATATGGGGACTTTGTGTTTTTTTAAGCAATCAGGGTAAGACTGAGGTCATGAGTACATTGAACCAGGATGTCATGAGAGGAGGGGAGCAACCATTTGCTTTTCTGGGCTGTCCTGAAATGCACTTGTGGATTCTGATGTGACCTCCTCAGATGTGTGTGGATATTGGGATGTTGATGTGTGGACAGAAAGATGAACATGTATTCCTTTGCATAGATCCTGGCTGAGTGAGCTGCTCCTCTGTTCTGGGCAATAATGGGAGGCTGATGGTGTCATCTCCTGTCCCTAGGTACAGAAACCTTCATCTTTCCACCAACCTCCTCAAAACAGCCTCTCCAGAGATGGGTGCACCTGTGATACTGATTATTTATTTTTTTTTTAGGGCTGGAAACAGGGCTTGTGCTCTCACTGCTGGTCTGGGCTTAAGCTGTAGCTCACAGAGCTGATTTCATCCAAGCTCAGGGTCACAAAGGTGGTGATGTCCTTGCTGGGAAGGGAGGAGAGGCTGAGGCTTGACCTCCTGCTTCAGCTGAGATGTGAGAGTTACACCAGTGGCAGGGGAGCTTCTGCTGAAGCTTTCCTGTCTGCAGACACTCACATCAACCCATGCCAGGACATGAACATGCAGCAGATGGCATTTTGGTAGCTCTAGGTCTCTTTTCTTCATTTTGCTGCAATTGCTCCCAGCCTGCTGGTACAAGGTGCCTGGTTTCTCTTCCCAGCTCTGCTTCGTGGCTGTAACGTAACCTTGCATGAAAATTAAATGGTCCAAAAGTGTGTAATGGGGTGAAGTAAGGTGGGAAATGGTTTAAAAAATTTTGTATGAAATGATTTTAGTTTTGATGTTTGAAAGGCATCTTTCTTAGGCTGCACACTGCAGCTCATTGGCATTTTAGGGACCTCTATTATCACAGGTATTTTATTCTCAGTTAGTGGAACCAACACTTTCAGGTTAAGTTTCCCAAAATACAGCCCAGCTGTCTCTGAGACATAGATAATAAAAAGAGCTGTGCTTTGAAGTCCAGAGGGAAAAAAATGTGCTTTCATTTTTAATATTTCATTTACTTTATGCATCTAAAACCAGTCTTCTGGTTTCCCCCAGCAAACCCTGAAGTTTCACAAGCTTGCTGTGTAGAAAAGCCAATTTGTGTGTAATACCCAAAGACTGGAGATCATAATGAAAGTGCAAAGGGCTTCAGGTCATGCCCCATGGTTTGACTCCCAGTGCTGCCATCAGGAACGTTTGAAAGTGGAAGGGAATGGACCTGCTCCTCTCAGGACCTGCTGGCTGGGAGGGTTTTGACTTCAGGAGACACAAAGATGTGGTGGTGCTGGTGCTCTCCTCCTTGGTGCCTTCGTGCCTTTTGCTGTTGTTTTCCTTTTTCAAGAGTAGAAGGGTTTTTACATCAAAAGGAGTCTGATTTTTAGTTGATGCATTTGTTTGCTCTTCTTGAAAATAAGCAGAAAGCCATGAAATTCCAATTAGGAAGATTCCTTCAGCCTTGAGCTGGGTAGCATCAGCTCTGGAATGCAGCACTCCTACACGGTCACTTCCTGTATGTCTGTGCATACAAAACCACACAAATCCCTCCTTCTTCATTTAAAGAAATCAAAGATAGTCCCTTAAATTGAAGAGCAGCCCACATTCAGCCAGAACTGTCCCGTGGCTTTGCTTTGCTGCTGGCCACCGTGCCACCTGTGGGATGGTGTTGGGGTTGTCGGCACCCGCCGAACCCTTTGAGATGTGGCCAGAGCCTGGGTGGGAAGCAGCACCCCAGGGAAGCTGCTGCTGCTGCTGCTTTCTCTTTGCAAGGTCTGGGGAGGAGAGTTTTCTTGTGAGAATGCAGAATGGTGATAAAAATCAGTGGAGTGAAGGCAAAGCAGGGCAGACAGCAACAGATGAGCTGCGCGCTGAGAGTTGTGCTCAGAGGCTTCGACTTGGGCTGCAGGAGGCTGCAGCTCAGCTCAACGTGACATTATGAGTTTTGCTGATATACATATAAAACAGGAAGCACGTTCAGATAACATCAACAGCCACTTCCTTATATGTACAAAAATAAAGTGCCCTGACAGCAGCAGCACTGACACCCTGATTGGCGAAAGGACTGGGACCTGGGTGCGTTTTGCAGCCCCACATGGGCATGCCATGGGGCCAATCAGCACCACGGGGGGAAAAGTTTAAAAACAAAGCCATGCCTTGCTGCCTGCCCGTCTGTGTGTGAGCAGGGAGCAGGGAGCAGGAGGGAGCTGGGAGCAGCTCTGCTGGGGAGCAGCAGCAGCAGCAGCGACGTTGATGGAGCTGCGCGGTGCAGCTCCCCTGGCAGGTGAGGTCCGGGGGGGCCAGGGTGCTGTTTCCTGCAGGGTTGGGGTTATGGGAACAAAGTGGGTGCTTCTCTGGCCAGGGGTCCCTCATTGCCAAGCTGAAGGGAGGCAGACACCTTTTCTTTGGCCTTTGGAGAAGGGCCTGGAGGGATGGGAGCCTGCGAGGGGGAAGGGTTTGCAGCTGGGAGAGGGGAGATGGAGAGGAGATCTTGGGCAGGGAAGGAGGGAGGGAGAAATGGTTTGGTTGGACTTGGTGATCTCCAAGGTCCTTTCCAGCCATGAGCATTCTGTGATTCTCAGGTGTGGGACATGGGTTAGTGGTGGCCTGGAATAAGGTGATGTCCTGGCTGGGCTGGAGTGGGCTAGGAGAAGGGGGAAGGGTTTGGAGCTGGGAGAGGGGAGATGGGGATGAGATGTGAGGGAGGAATTGCTTGGGGTGAGGGTGCTGAGCCCCTGGTTGCCCAGGTTGCCCAAGGAAGCTGTGGCTGCCCCATCCCTGGCAGTGTCTCAGCCCAGGTTGGATGGGGCTTGGAGCACCCTGGGCTGGGGGAGGGGGCCCTGACCATGGCAGGGGGGACACTGGGGGAGCTTTGAGGTCCCTCTTAACCCAAAGCAGCCTGGGATTCTCTGAAGCAGCTACCTGGCCATCACCTTTGGAGTTTAATGATAAAAACAAAGCTTTTTTTTGGTTACTGTACTTGTGAAAGGACGCTGCCAAGTCTCAGGTTCTGCGTTGCTTTAAATCATCCTGAACCTTCAGGTGTAAATGTCTCAATTCCTGATGCTCTTATCACCATTTTGGTGGTTTGGTTTGTAGGACAACTTTCAGGTGGGTTGTGTGATGCACTCTGTGGAGGTGAGATGCAGCTGCTGAGTATCACTGTGTGTGTGTACACCCAGGCCTGTGTCTGAGCTCAGGGTTATTACTGTAGTGTGTCCTGATGGTGTCTGGAAATAAAATATCCAAACTCAGTTGTGTTTCTGGGATCAGCTGCAAAGCTCCAGGATGCTGGACCCATGGCCAGTGCCTACCCCTGGCTGCTGAAGCTGGTGCAAACAACTAAAGGGTTCCAGTACTGAGCTGCCAGGGCTTTCATGGCCTCTGACAGTCGTGGCTGTCAATATTGGATTTTCCTGACATTTCTGCCTTGCTCCTGATGTACCTTTTCTAACCAGAGTCATCCTGAAAGAGAAGGATCTTGTTTAGCTTGTGTGAGTTACACCTTCTGTCCTCCAGTAAAACCCAGCCTAACTGGGATGTGTTAAAAGGGAAAAAACAGTCAGATAGTAAAGTGAACTTCAAGGGAAAAGAGGGAAACAAACTGGGCAAAGGTTATTGATAATCCTGCTAGCCAGCAGTGAGCTTCTCCTGCAGTTTTACCCCCAGACAGGTGCTGGTGGGTCCCTTGTGGTCCCAGGCAGGCAGAATAATTTTGGGGGCCAGATAAGTGATGTAAGTGAAATGTTAATACTTTGGGCAAAATGCCATTTGCTGAAAACCAGTTAGAAGATGTTTAGTATGGCTCAAATATGGTGTCACCAGAAACTTCTTGAACAGGAAAAGGATGGAAATTACCTGGAGCAGTGAAACTTCTGCAGCAGGTTCAGTGGCAGTGGCCCATGCATAGAGAGCAGGAATAAATAAAAAAACACTGATCTATAGGTGAAGTTTTCTGCATTTTCTTCTAGGAGAGAGGAGAGCCTTGGGAATCTGGTCACCCTGAGATACCAGCTCAGAGCTGGAGGGCATGAGCTGCCTGTACTGTGGAAGCTTTGGTTTTTTGGGACTGCTCTCAGCATCCCCAGTCAGCACCCATGGCCTGAGGGTGCTGCCCTGCACCCATAGCAGCTGCCAAAAAAAGCCAACCTTAAAAATAATTTAAAAAAAAAGAGTTGTGTTTGGGCTATGTCATTTTGTTTCTTCCTGCTAAGGATTAGGTAGAGAAATAGGAGTTTTTCTAAATACAGCCAATTCCTGCTTGTGCTGGTGACTCACGAGGAAGCTGTTTCCCTAGTGTCACATTATGCAACTTACCAACCCCCCTGCAGACACAATACCAGAAATGTTCCTTTTCCCTTTATTTAGGTGAGTGTATCTGCTATCTAGGCCACTAGATCACTGGATTTTGAGTGAGCTGTAGTTTCTCATCACAGGCTGTGCAGCCTCCCAGGGCTCAGTCTCTGCCCATCAAGCAGTTGTGTTTCCATCAGACCTCACAGCAAACAGTGGGATTTTGAAGCTGTGTGAGCAGCTGGGGTCACAGGCATTTACACATGGCTCTGCATTTGGTAGGCATCTTAGATGTGTAGAAAAATGGGTGATAAACTTAAAATCTGCAGCAGAAAATAGTTTGCATGGGTTCCTGTGGGTGAATTTCCCTCAGCAATTCAAGGCACCTTCGATGGGTGCTTCTCCCAAGTGAACCTTTCTGCTCTTCTCCCCACACTTCAGCAAACTCTCAGTTGAGTTCTGCCCTGACTAAGCTGTGCTCTTGGTCACCTTCTGTAAGGACAAGAGCCAGAAGGTAAAGATTTGTGTGTTTGGGTGAGGGGCATCACTCTGCTTCTTGGTGCCTGAGCTGCAGAAGCCATGGGCATCACTCCTGCCTCTTGTCCCCAGGTGATGTGGGACAGTAAAATCATAGAACCTCAGACTGGTTTGGGTTGGAAGGGACCTTAAAGCACCTCCCCCAGCTCAGGGTGCTCCAAGCCCCATCCAACCTGGGCTGAGACACTGCCAGGGATGGGGCAGCCACAGCTTCCTTGGGCAACCTGGGCAACCAGGGGCTCAGCACCCTCACCCCAAGCAATTCCTCCCTCACATCTCATCCCCATCTCCCCTCTCCCAGCTCCAAACCCTTCCCCCTTCTCCTAGCCCACTCCAGCCCAGCCAGGACATCACCTTATTCCAGGCCACCACTAACCCATGTCCCACACCTGAGAATCACAGAATGCTCATGGCTGGAAAGGACCTTGGAGATCACCAAGTCCAACCAAACCATTTCTCCCTCCCTCCCTCCCCAAGATCTCCTCTCCATCTCCCCTCTCCCAGCTGCAAACCCTTCCCCCTCGCAGGCTCCCATCCCTCCAGGCCCTTGTCCCAAGTCCCTCCCCAGCTTTCCTGGAGGGGTTGGTACCCAGGTGCTTGTTCCCATTCCTAAGGTACCGTACGGCCCCAAAATATTTCCACTGAAATGAAAGGAAAAGTGATTTCTAAGCCCCTAACTTCACAGAAAACTGGAGAGTGAGCAGGCAGTTAGCAGGGCAGGCTCTCTTTGGGACAAGGCAGGCTTCTCAGGGGTGTTCACCCCCCAGGCAGGTGCTGTTTGACCCCCAAAGGTGCCCACTGAGCCCTGTGGGAGCTCAGCCACATGCACGTGGGGTCTGGGGAGGGTCCCCCCTGCTCAGCACCCTCCCTGCACCCTCAGGGCTGTCCCCTTGCCCTGTGGTGTGGTGCCCTGGAAGGGTTGAGCCCAAAGAGCTGAGTTTGGAGATCCAAGAGGAAGTGGGAGCTGCAGTGTGTGGCTGGAGCTCAGAGGAGGAGCTGCTGCTGTCACAGCCCTGAGCTTTGCTGTCCCAGGCTGCCTGCCTCCAGCAGCTGCTTCCCAGAACTGCAGCCCTGGGAAGTCCAGCACTGGTGTGTTTGGTGAGAGCTCTGAGCATCAATCTCCACCCAGTCCACATTTCCCAACTGGGTTGCCCTGCAGTGAGAAGTCTCTTTGCTGCCCAGTGTGACAGTGGGGTGAGGGACAGGGCAGGGACATCTCCAGGCATTTCCCTGTGCTCAGCAGGTCTGCAGCTGGGCAGAGCTGATCACTGACAGGTCCTGAGGGGCAGCTCTGGGAGCCCCAAAGTGCTGGAGATGCTCTTGTTAGGGCAGGGAAGTCAGAGCCATGTGGGTGTGAGGATGGAGCAGGGAAGGGCTGGGCTGGAGCAGGCAGGGTCATGGAGCATGGGATAGGACAAGAGGGAACAGCCTTGAGTTGTGCCAGGGGAGGGTTAGGTTGGAGCTGGGGAAGAATTTCTGCCTGGAAAGGGTTGTCAGGGCCTGGCCCAGGCTGCCCAGGGCAGGGCTGGAGTCCCCATCCCTGGTGTCTGGATTCCCTTTCCCATGAAAGGCTGGAGCAGATGATCTCTCAAGGTCCTTGCCAGCCTGGGCAGTTCTGTGGATCTCTGGAAAGCAGCTGGGAAGCTCAGGCCACTGCATGCACCAGGTCCACCCTTCCCTGTCAGGTCATCAGGGAGGCTCAGGTTCACCCACTGGGACACTCAGCAGGAATTCCTGCTTTGGCTGAAGGGCTCCTGGCATCCCAGCCCCTGTGTGTGTGTGGCTGGCATCTTGGACCTGTCCTGCCAGCTGAGGATCTGCTTCAATCTTCACAACCAAGTGCATGTTCAGAAGATGTTTGATCTCTCGTTGTGAAGAAAACTTCACTTGGTGAAGCCTGAGTAAAGCCTGACTTTCTGTTTCATGGCAGGATCCTCCTTTAGCCTCTAAACATCCAAGTTTTCCTTATAACCTTTATTCTGAAACTCGTGGTGTATCAAATCAGCACTGAGGTCTCCTGTAGCCATGTGTGCAGTGCTACTGATGCTGTGTGCCTTCCATGTCTCTGTGCTGGAGAAATCTTGGAAGGATGGGTTGGGGTTTTTTAAGGCAGAAAACCATGATCCTCAGCACTGGCAATCTGACAGCCCAGGCTCTTAGGGATGAAGACTCCAGCTCAGGCTGAGGTGAGCTCACTGAAAGCTTGATGTGCTCCAGAAAGCTGGGAACAAGACCTCACACGAGCTTGCATAGTGTGGTGATCTTCTGCAGCATCCATCCAGCAGTAACACAGAGAGGAGGTGTTAGAGGAGCAGAATGTGTGGTTCCACCTCATCTACAAATCTCCAGCTCTTGGGTCTGACTCTGACCCCCTGTTCTCTTTGCTTTACCCTGCCAGGCAGGATTTCACAGACCCTCACCTCACTTGCCAGTTATCTCCTCCAGGATGAACTCTTCTCACTACTCCTTGAAGGGTCCTCCCATCCCTGTTGGGATGTCCTAGCTCACCCCAATGAGTCTGGAGCCAACAGCACTCACTCTTCAAGAAGCAAACTGTGTTTGGTTTGTTTCTGTTCTGTGCTTCTTTCCTGGCACTACTGAGCACTCTGCTTGCTTTGACCACTCTTGACCTGAGGCCTTTGTACAACCAGTTATTAAGATTTCTCTGTGGTCATTGTCCCCTCTCCTACAAGCTGTCCATCAGCCCATGTGGCTTTCCCTGGATACTTTGGTACCATCAGCACACTTTGCTGCTTCACTGTTTGCTTAGTTTTCCACACAACTGCTGGATACAATCACTGGGTCTCTTGCCAGCCTCCTGCTGTCCTGTGCTGTCAGGGAGGTTGTTGCTCTACACGTGTAAAACCCAAGCATGGCAGAGGTGCTGCAGGGAGCAGCCAGGACACAACACACAGGACACACACTGGTGGCACTCAGCCAGCCAGGTGACTCTGGC
The DNA here is from genome assembly GCF_003957555.1 of Calypte anna. Taxonomy (NCBI): domain Eukaryota; kingdom Metazoa; phylum Chordata; class Aves; order Apodiformes; family Trochilidae; genus Calypte; species Calypte anna. Next base: position 574,320 of record NW_022045534.1, on the reverse strand, counting down.
ATCTCCAGATTTTGCTTCCTTCTGTCGCTGTTAAAACAAAAATGAAAGTTTCCAGAGAGATGTGGTGAGGAGCTGTGTCACCAGGTCACTCAGAAATGCTGGCAGGAATTGGGGGCAGCTGCATGTCAGTGAGAAGGGACCAGGCTGGACTTGCCAGGAGATGAACCATCACCATGTTGGTGTTTGGGGCAGAACCTCCCACTGTTCAGAGCTCTGTGTGTTTCCCCAGGCCAGGGTGTGTATTTCAGGCAGGTGGGTGAGGGTGTTTGTAGCTCAGCCTCACAGCCCCCAAGCACATTGCCACTGGCACAGCAAGCTCCAGCAGCAGCTCCATGCAAACCATGGACCTGGCCACGTTATGGGGTTTGTCCTAAGTGCACTGAATTTGGTTGAGTTTCCTGCCAACACTTAAAGTAGAGCACTGTGTAGTGTCTGTGTGTCACAGACACCTCATGGATCACCTCATGGTTTGGGTTGGAAGGGACCTTAAAGCTGATCCAGTTCCAACCCCCTGCATGGTCAGGGACCCTTTCCCAGCCCAGGGTGCTCCAAGCCCCATCCAGCCTGGGCTGAGACACTGCCAGGGATTCTTTGGTGTGAGGGTGGTGAGAGCCTGGCCCAGGATACCCGAAGAAGCTATGGCTGCCCCATCCCTGGCATCCCTGTTCCTTCATCACTTCCTCTGCATGACTTTGGAGAATCTCTGAGTCTAAATCAGTTGTTCCCAGGTCACTGGTGTGGTTTTACCAATAAAGGAAAATGCTACTTGAGAAAATCAGGAAGCTCCAGTGCAGTGGGTAATTCATGGATCTTCTCTAAAAGAATGAAACCTTGGTGCTGGTGCCATCTCAGCAGTAAGGAGGTTGGCACTGGTGCTGTGTAGCTGCTCTCCTGAAGCACACAAATCCTCCTCTCTCAGGCACCTGAAGCCTTCTTTTCAGGCTGCTTTATCTTGGCAGCAGCCCCTGCTGAAGTGCATCCCTTGTGGAGCCACCTTGCAGCCCAGGCAAGGTGGGAGGTGGGAGAGGGACCTGCAGAGCTTTGGAGGTTCTGGGTTGTGTGGCTGGGCTGGAGATCCTCCACAATCAGGGCAGGAGATGTTGAAACTGCTTGTTTTCTTTATTAAAATGTGCCCTGGCAGAGACAAGCTGCAGCAATGATCAAAGAGACCTGTGAGCTGATGAGTTGGTGCTGAGTAGCTCCCCAGCCTGGAGGAGGAGTGTGGCCCTGAGTGATCCAACCTGCTGAGGAGTTCAAAGAAATGTGACCACATCTTCACCTCACCAGCATCTGCCCTGGCTTCCTACGTGCTTCGTGTTTGGCCACCTTGATTCTGCTGGTTGAGTCAGCAGCCTAGAAAGGTGTCACCCCAGCACCATCTGAATGCTGCTGCACCATCTGAGTGGCTGCTCTGAAGGTGCTGAGGCTCTCCTGAGCTGCTCAGGGGACTTTCTGCCCAGGGCTCTGCTCCCTGCCCTCTCTTCACTGGCCCTGGGGCAACTGTGAGGACCTGGCTGTGAGCCAGCACAGCTCAGTAGCCCTGCAGAAATGAACCTGGTGATAAGGACACTGCCAGCCCTGTGCCTGAGCAGCAACCTGAGCGAGCTCATGGAGGGACCTGGTGTGTGCCAGGACAGTGCTGGGATGGAGCTGCTCAGCTGGTGGGGATGGCAGCAGAGCAGTGGAGCCCTTCAGCTGCTCTGGGGAAATTCCTCTGGCCCAGCAGCACACAGGTCTTTGCTGTGCACAGCCACAGGGCAGGCTCAAAAAATAACATTTTACAGAAAGGGTCCGTGAGGAAGCATAAGAAGAATCTTCACTATAACTTATGGAGCTCCATCCCTCTGATGAGAAGCCACCACAGACACACAGAGCAGGTTTGGTGGCAGTGTCTCCAGTTTGCTGTAGGAGGTTTGGCTGTTGGCAGCTCAGGTTGTAAACCTTCCTCTGAGTGATCCCATACTTGTGTGGTGTCCACTGCTTGGTGCCAACTTCATTGCTCAGAGCTGTAGGGCTCCTGCTTGCCTTTTGTCCTTCCTCCTCTTTGCTAAGGTGCTTGGTAATATTTAATTGATGTCCTTTCCTGCAGTGGAGGAGTTACCTACCCAGTGCAGCCACGTAGAAAGCATGTAGGGATAAATTTACTCCTAAGAAGTGGGGAAGAGGGTGAAGAGGTGAGGTGGGACCAGCAGAGCATGGAGCACATGAGGGATCAGACAGGGACTGCTTGGCTCCTCCTGTTGGTTTTCTGTGAGCTGCTGGTGCAGATCCACTCCAGTCTCTCTGTGATCTTATGTTTATAAAACCATCCCTTGGCTAACAGGAACCTCTCATCCTCGTCTCAGCTCTAAGTGCAGGAGGGGGAGTTCTGGGAAGCTGCAGCTGGGCAGTATTTGGGGGGATTATTACTTCCTTCATTTCAGCAAGGAGCAGTCATAGGGAGGGGACAACTCTTCTAAAGTGGTTTTCTGACTTGAAAGTTTGATGTCGTTTTGCTAAAAATTCAAGGTACAGCTCCCCTTCTCCTCCTGGGAAGCTGTGTACCTGTAGAGAAGGGAGGGCACTGGATGAAGAGGAGCCGTTTCTGTGCTGCTCAGGACATGTCTGAGTGGCTTTCACTAGGAGTTTTTTGTCTAATACATCTGGATCCCATTAGCTGTGTAAAACTGGGTTATTTTAAGCCTGTGACTGCACACAGTTGAAGGGGGGATTCATTGTGTCTTTAGCTCAGCCTGACTCTGCTTTCTTCCCAAGTGAGTGAAGTGCAGATCCAAGGAGCTCTGATGGTGTGACTGATCCTGGGGGTGCCCTACAAAGGGACAGGAGTTGGATTTGATGATCCTGATGGGTCCCTTCCAATTCAGACAACCCCAGGGAGATGCACGCACCCCTCGGGCAGGAGCTCTGGATCTTCTGGGTTAATTTCTGTTCATATTACACTTGCCCAAGCCCAGACAAAATTAGAGACAGAACCCCGAGAGAGCTCCAACTCCTGCCCTCCAGCCAGGAGGCAGAGGTGAGGACCAGGCTGCCAGCAGCCTGTCTCTGGGGCCTTTCAGCATCTGCCACGGCTGCAGGATGGGTGGCAGAGCCCTGCTGTGTGCCAGGGCATAAATCAGATTCACACCTGCAGCCAGACTGCAGAGCTCAGGCTCTGATGGGGACAGTGAATTACCAGGGCACTGATCCCACGGTGCTGCAGCCACAGCAGTTTGGGAGGTGATGCTCCTGAAGCAACCATCCAGCAAAAGGCTTTTTATCCCTGGTAGATGTTTATTGATCTAATGCTCCGGGCATGACTTTAGCAGAACAGTTTCATGGCTCCAGAATAGTTTGATTCCACCTGCCCAAAGGTGAGAGTCTCTTTGGTATGTTTGAAGCAATAATGAGAGCTCTGATCTTCACCAGAGAAAGGATGAGAGATCCAGCAGAACCCCACAGCCCCAGGAATCCTCATGTGAGTGGCTCAGGAGGCTGCACTCTCTGTGGGTTTTTGGTACCGTTTGTCTGGGTTGGTTCTGGTTGCCTCCAGCCATAGCTCAAGCAGAAGACTCTTGCCAGAATCATTTTATTTTCACAAACATTACATCCTTCTTTTTTTTTCTGCTTTGGAAGTATTTTGACTCCCAAGTCTCCAGCAACTACAGATGTATTTTTCCTGTACTTCTAGTGTGTTTTTAATGGTTTTATTTTGGTTTATGCTGCTAAGCAGTTGGTGTGTTAGTCAAGAAAACCAAAGTCACTAAAGGGAACTGCCAAGGTTAACCTTAAGCTGAGTGACCCTAAGAGTTATTTTCTTCTGGAGCCACTGAAATTAAACTTTTGTATAAATGCCAGATCATTCTTTCTGCTTCCTTTCTTCAGCAGCCTCCTCTGCATCTCTCCTGAAACAAGCCTGAGCAGCCCAGCCACTCATTTCTGCTACAGCAGTTTAAGAAAAATCTTAATCCTGATTTAGGAATTGGTGCCAACAGGGCCTGAGTGGTGTCAGCACCCCTGTGTTACCTGTCACAGCTCCCTCTGCTTTCCTGCTCAGGGATGCTCCAGGTGTTCTCCTGCCCTCTGCTCCCAGCCCTGCAGCCAGCTCTGCTCTGATGGAGCAGGAGAAGGCAAGAAATCCAAACAAGAAGCACTGGCTGAGGGGGTGAAAATCTCTACAGTTCTGTCTGATGACCATGTAGAGCTAGGAGGGACAGGAAGAGCTGTACAGGCAGTTCTGCTGCCCCAGAGCAGGATCAGCTTCCTCTGGGTATTCACTGACTTTGTCTGAAAGACAAAAACTTGGGCAGAATATTGAGTTCAGTGTCACCTTAAGCAAGTGAGCAGATGTATAGGACAAGCCAGTGGGATTTCAAGCAAATATCTGGCTACTGTCACACCCCAAAAAGCAAATAACCCATGAAGAGGAGACATCCAAGGGAGGAAAGGGAAAGAAAGTAAAATATCCTGAGCATCTTACCATTTCTGTTACTGTCAGTCTCGTGCAGTGCAGAGAGCTGGGCTGGCACCAACCACCAGGTGGGAATCAGGAGTCCTCATGCTTCTGCTCTGCTCTGGGGAGACCCCCCTGGGGTAAAGCTGTGTCCATCTCTGGGGTCCCCATCAGCAGAAGGACCCGGAGCTGTTGGAGCCAGTGCAGAGGAGGCCCTGGAGCTGCTGGGAGGGCTGGAGCAGCTCTGCTCTGGAGCCAGGCTGAGAGAGTTGGGGGTGTTGAGGCTGGAGAAGAGAAGGCTGCACCGGGGAGACCTTAGAGCACCTTCCAGTGCCTGAAGGGGCTCCAGGAAAGCTGGGGAGGGACTTGGGACAAGGGCCTGGAGGGATGGGAGCCTGCGAGGGGGAAGGGTTTGCAGCTGGGAGAGGGGAGATGGAGAGGAGATCTTGGGCAGGGAGGGAGGGAGGGAGGGAGAAATGGTTTGGTTGGACTTGGTGATCTCCAAGGTCCTTTCCAGCCATGAGCATTCTGTGATTCTCAGGTGTGGGACATGGGTTAGTGGTGGCCTGGAATAAGGTGATGTCCTGGCTGGGCTGGAGTGGGCTAGGAGAAGGGGGAAGGGTTTGGAGCTGGGAGAGGGGAGCTGGGGATGAGATGTGAGGGAGGAATTGCTTGGGGTGAGGGTGCTGAGCCCCTGGTTGCCCAGGTTGCCCAAGGAAGCTGTGGCTGCCCCATCCCTGGCAGTGTCTCAGCCCAGGTTGGATGGGGCTTGGAGCACCCTGGGCTGGGGGAGGGGTCCCTGACCATGGCAGGGGGGGCACTGGGGGAGCTTTGAGGTCACTTCCAACCGATTTGTGGTTCTGTGATTTTTCTGGGATGGAAAACCAGTCTTGTGCGTGGTGGTGCCAGCACAGAGTGTGTGGTGGGATCCAAGTTCCAGGGTGTCAGCAGGGTTGTGCCACTGGTGCCTTGGGAACCCCCTGGCACCCTGTTGGGATGGGTGTGTGGTGAGGTTGTGCTCCAGTTGGTTGATCAGTCCCTTCCTTTATCCAAGAGGGTGAAGCAGAAAGTCCTCAGTGTTAAGGGCAGGAGGCAGTGTGTTCCCAGAGCTCCACAGCCTGGTGTTCCTGTTAGAAGGGAGCCCCAGACTACATCCTGTGTTTCATATTTGCAGCAATTTACTGTAATTTTTCTAGACTAATTAGTCCCTCACCTTCAATCAATTATCATTAAATGATTCTTAATACCTCTCTTTGCTGCTGCTAGCACATCTTTATAAATGCCTGTAGGAGAATGGGTTGAGCAGTAGTTTAGGGTTTGCAGCTGTTAAAGGAACCCAGCACCATGCAGGATGTCAGCAGATCTTGCCAGAGTGAAATTTCCATTCTAATTTAATTTTCTAATTTATGTCAGTTTAATTGATTGGCCTGATCAGTGTTGTAATTTCATTTCTCAGAAGAAGAGCCCTGGTGTCAGTGCCATTTCACATGAGAAGTCTGAAGTGTGAGAGGATTCCTGCAGCTGTGACAGTGCACACAGGTCTGGCTCCAGCATTGCTTTGTGCAGCTGGGCCAGGGGACCATGGTGGGTCCATTCTTAGTGTATCTGACAAGTCAGGGTTCCTGAGGTTTGCCCAGCACAAGTTCCACTTTGTCTCAGCTGCTTTCATCTCAGGGAACTGTTAAAATTCCACCTGGCAAACTCCTCCCAGCCAAGGTGAAACCTCCTGGATGCAGCAGCTGGTGACATGGGGTGCAGAGTCAGCAGGTTTGGAGCCATCCTGGCTTCCTGTTGGTACTTTCCATTCCTTCTCCACGCCAGCATGGAGGGCTGTAAGGGATTTAAGGGCATCAAGAGGTAGAATCTCAGCTCCACATTCGGATTTGCAGCAAGCCTGGAGGCAGAGCTGCCTTCACTGAAATTCTGTCCCAAGGCAACAAACTCAGCAGTCTGGGAGTCTGGATGTTCTCCTGCTCCTGCACATCTCTGTGTTCCCCCTCTGCTTGGCTGCATCCAGAGCTCATAGAATCCTGCAGTGCCAGGTGGGAAGGGACCTTGAGGCTCACGTGCTCCAACACTTCTAATATTGCTGTTTCTGTGAGAAGTTCTTGCCAGGATGTGACCTTTGTGAGAGTGTTTGGGTCCCAGCACCCAGGGGTGCCTTCCCATGGCTGTGTCCTCCCCTCCATCACCCATCACTGAGCCCAGGCACCTGGGACTTGGTTGCCTTCTTCAGTTCTCCTCTTTTTTCTCGAGAACCTGTTGTGGTTACAGCTGTCAGCCTGACACAGGGCTTTGACACAGAGGATGTGCAAAAATGTCATAAATCAGGGCTGCAAAACGTCACCCTCCAGGTCTTCCCAGGCCTGAATTTTCCAAATGGTTCCTGGTTTGGAAAGATTTCATTTTCTTTGTTCAAAGACAGCATAAAAATGAAAATGTGAATAGAATGTGAGGCTGGAGAAGAGTGGCTCCGTGTGTCACCCTGATGCAGAACTTGTCATTTCAGCAGTGACAGGCTCTGAAGAGGATGTGGTTTCTGTTCTGCCATTCAGCTCTCTCAGAACCCCAGCAAGAGTCAACACCAGAGTTTGAGATGTTAACCTGAATTTGTGTTTCCTCTGTGTTTGACAACTGGGAGGAGGGATTGGTGTTACAGGGGGGATGCTGTGTGTGCAGTGCTGGTGGGCAGAGCTGGGGGCTGGCTGGTGGCAGGGCTGCTGGTGGCTTTGCCCTCCCGTGTTCCCAGGGGACACCATCAGCTCCCACTGTGCTTCCCTGTGGGAATGGGGCTGCATCAAGAGAAGGCTCAGGGGAGACCTTCTGACCATGTCCAGTACTTCAGGGGGGCTGCAAAGCAGATGCAGATTCCCTGTTCCAAGGAGCCCCATGGACAAGACGAGGTGCAATGGGCACAAGGTGCTCCTGGGGAGATTCCAGTTGGACACAAAAGGAACATTTTCCCCCCTGGGGACAGTCAGACACTGGAATGGTCTCCCAGGGGAAGGGGTGGATTCCCCCAGCCTGGAAAGTTTGCAGTCTCAGCTGGATGGGTGCTGGGACATCTCAGATCACCAACAACATTGGAAGGGTTGGAGCAGGAGATCCCTGAGGTCCCTTCCCACCTGGCAGTCCATGATCTCACTTTGTGTGCTGCTCTCAGGGTCCTTCCTTTGAGAATCACATCACATCTCTTGCTGTCCCTGGTTTTTATGTCCATAAGTGTTGGTTTTTACTTTCCTGAATCCCTCCCAGTTCTGCAGCTGTGATCAGCACAGGGTGAGGCTCAGGATGCTGTAGGGATTTTGGACACTTCCTCAGTCCATCTCCACATGGCATCATCCTACTGTCCATGTTCCTCCACCCATCAGCCCGAGCAGATCCCAGTCCTGACAGCACACTGTGGGTTACTGCTCTGTGCAGTTTAGGATTTTTTCCTCCAAGATGTACTCACTCCTTTCCATCATGTTTTACTTCTTTTTTTTTTTTTGTCTTTGTTTTCTGGGTTGTCTCTCTGAATTTCCAGGCCATTTCCTCTGACCTTAACTAAACTAAATATTTAATACTTTACTGTTGCTGCCTCCCAGCCTGTCACTAAGCTCTTAGGACATGATCTTGCAGATTTTTTGCTGATTTCTTGCCTGATGAGCAGTTGATTCTGTTTATTGCCTTCTGTCCTGTCCAGCATCTGAGTTTTGCCAATTCTTTGTTGTTAAACAACAGCCAAATGACTTTTAGAAGCCTTTTGCTGAAAATCTCTGGAAGTGTGAGTGAACTCTTAGCAAAAAACTTTCTTTTCTTCCAGCTCTCTTTATTGAAGCACTCAGAGAATTCCAGTGGGTTGCTGAGATCTGCTTCTCCTCTCCAGGTGCTGACCCGATTATGACCTTTTCCAGCATCTTCTTATTCTTGAACTGCAATTTCCACTCAATTGAGAGACAAATGCAAGTTTACAAACCTCCTTACTGCTTTCAATGTGCAGATAAAACCTTTGCTTTCCAGGTCTTGGTATACTCTATATACTTTTTTGCCTTTTAAGTGGTTGTTCTGTTTGCTGTGGGTCTGTGTCATCTTTTAGCATCACCAGCTCTGGGCTGGGTATGGTGATCCTGTCTGTGACTGTTGTATTACCAGTTTCTCACTGCTCCTTTTTATTGTCCTTGTTTCTAATGACATTTCCAAGCCTGATGTTACCTCATCTCTGCTCTGTGTACCTTCTCAAAAACTTGCACTTCATCTCCATGCCACGCCTGAGGACTTTAATAAATTGCTGTTTATTTTTACTTTAATACATTGCAGGAATTCTGCATTTAGTTGAAATGCTGCCTCCTGGTGCTTCCTGTCACTGTGATTTTGGGGAACTTCCCTCCTCTCTGGATCCTGAGCAGGATGGCAGAGTGGCTGTTGCTGAGGATGAGCATCCCAGCTGAGCCTCGTGTCTTCTAGAACCAATTGCTTCAGGAGGCAATAATGCAAAGAGTTTGCATCTGAATCTGCTTATTATCCTTTATAGAGTTCCAGACTGCTTTGGGTGGGAAGGGACCTCAAAGCCCCCCCAGTGTCCCCCCTGCCATGGTCAGGGACCCCTCCCCCAGCCCAGGATGCTCCAAGCCCCATCCAACCTGGGCTGAGACACTGCCAGGGATGGGGCAGCCACAGCTTCCTTGGGCAACCAGGGGCTCAGCACCCCCAAATTCAAGAATTTCTTCCCCATCTCCAACCTCAATCTCCCCTCTTCCAGTTTTAACCCATTCCCCTTGTCCTCTCCCTACCCCCCCATGTCCAAAGCCCTCCCCCAGCTTTCTTGGAGCCCCTTCAGATATTGGAAGGTTGCTCTGAGCTCCTCTGGGAGCCTCCTCTTCTCCAGGCTGAACAACCCCAATCCCTCAGCCTGGCTTCCCAGGGAGGTGCTCTGAGCATCCTCTGGGCATCCTCTGAGCATCCTCTCAGTGTCCCTGTTCTGCTGGAGGTGACCCCTGTGCAGATGTCAGCACCCACCCCCCATCCTGTGCCCAGCAGCTGTATCCACACCACCTGAGCAGCTGTTATTTAATCCCATCCCTGGTTTGCTGGCTGTAACCAAACCATTTAAAAGTCTAAAGCACTGAAGGAGAAGCTTTGCTTTAGGGCTCTGCATGGCTGGGGGGAGATTTCTTCAGGCCCTGAGGCTCATCCACAGAGAACTTGTGCTCATTACTGGGACATCCTCTGTATTCCCACGTTCCTTTTCAGAAAGGAGCAAGCAATGTTCCACTTCCTTTCCATGTCATTTGTCTTCCTGCCCTTGTGTGGGATTCAGGTTTCATCTGCTGAGAAACTGCTGTCACTCAGGTGTCTGACCACAGATCATTCCAGGCAGAGACAACACATCACCTGGATTTTGGTTTAGGTTTGAAGTGGCTGAATCCCTGGGAACCTGAAGCTTTTTCCCAAGCTGGCGTTTGATAGCAGCTATTTAAAAAACAAATAAAAGAAGAGATGGACAAGAGATGACAAATGTAAAGTTGGTCTCAGGAGCTGCTGTTGGCTTTCAGAGGGAAACAGCTGCCTTGGTGGTGGGGAGGAAATAGAAACGATTCCCTGTGCAACCAGCAACATTTGCCAGAGGTGCAGTTTTCCTGAGCCTCATGAGATGATCTGCAGTGGTGAGGGCTGGCTAACGTGCTGCAGGCAAATGTGTAAATGTTGGATTACTATAAATGCTTTATTTTACTTTATTTTTCTTGTAGTGTCGTCCAGGCTGTCACAGACCTCCTCCCCTCAGTCAGGCTGCTCATCACCTTCCATCCAGGCAGGCAAAGTCATCTCCTCATCCCAGAAGCACAGCAAGAAGGCACTCAAACAGGTAAGCACCTGCTCTGAGCCTGGGTTAGGGATCCATGCAATGAATTTACTTCTCTGATAAATCATCTTTCTCACTGAAGCTTCACCCTGCAGGAGGTAATTCAGGAGTTCCTGGCTGTCTCATAGTAAGCAGGGTTTTGCTAAAACATCCCTCTCTTTTAATGGTGGTTCAGAATATTTTCCTTTTTAGTTCCTTGCTGTTTCTTTAAATAAGCATCTGGACAGTTATTAATTATTATTTTAAAGATCAGATACATGATGTTGTTTCTTTTTCTTTTCACCCAACATTTTGATGGGGATGCTTAGCTTCCCACAGTCTCTGTGAATCAATGGAAGGTCCTTGGGGAAAGGAATTCAACCCACTGACTTCTCCCCTGGTCAGGGCCAGTTCTCTCCCAAGCCAGGGTACAGTGCAGGGAAGAAGGGGAAGGAGAGCACCCTGGCTGTGGGTTGCACCTCTGCTGGGTGGCAGGGAAAGCAGAATACTGATGATTTTCCATGCTTGGGGAATGGCTGCTGTGTAGCTGGTGTTGCCTGTGTGCAGGCAGGACAGAATGGGTGTTTGTCATGCAGATGATTTGTTCCTCCTGATGAACAGCACAAGATGAATTGGTCCCCTGAGCCTCTTGTGTGCAGGTGTTTCCCCAGCTGCATTGTTTGCTGTTCCATGATCCTTAGAAAGGAAACACTTCATCAGGCTGAGATGTGCTCCTTGGGCAAATCTGTAAGGAGTTAGGAATCAAGCTGCAGAGGAGCTGCTGGTCCAGGGGTGGCAGAACCTTGTCACAGAAATCATGCTGTGTTCCAGATAGGATTTACCTTTTCCCACCCAGCCTCTTTTCCTGACTTTTTCCAGCTGAGAAGCAGTGCTCAGGATGGTTCAGCTAACAGAGATGCCAGCAGCCCTGGGAGAAGGATCTGCTCTGAGAGAGAAGGATCTAGCTGGGGCTTGTTGCTGAGGAGAGGATTGCAGGGGCAGATGAGGCAAGCAGATAAACTGGAGCTTGGATGCCAGCTCCAGGGAATCAGTTTGCCAGCTCTGGGGAATCTTCCCTCTCCTTTCTTTCCCCACGTGGTTGTTTCTAGACAGAAGCATTGGTGTTACAGCTTGCTGCTGGGAGCCACAGTAAAGAAGTGGGATTGTGCTGTCACATCAGGCAGACTTTCTTCTGAACTTAGAGTCAAGCTTCCACTTTCCTTTGAATCCTCAGAAAATTGCTTCCCATTAATTCATGCAGCAAGATCATAGTTATACCCTTTGCTTTCCCTTCCTCATCCCTGCTTAAGCCTGGCTGGCAGTCATTTCTCTCCAGCATCCTCAAAGGCTTTTCTCTTTTAAGAGGGTGATCATGCAGACTCATGTTATGAGTTCTCCTGGGCAGCTCCTCTTTATTCTCTCTGCTCTGTAGATCCCTGTTTCACAGAATCACAGGTCAGAAGGAAACTCTGGGCCAACCCACAGTCCATTTCCAACTTATACTAGTTCCAAACCTACACTCCATCTGCTTTTCTCCTCTCTTCCCAGCCTCTGTCCCTACATGCCAAATAATTCTCTGCTTTTTATCTCTGAATTCCTCACCCTCCTGCTCCCACCAGCCTTGCCCCATCTGTATGTTCATTCCCCTGTGTCTGCTCTCTCCCTTCTCCACTTCTCCACTTTCCTGTTTCAGTCTCTTGTTTCATTTTAGTTCCAGTGGAATTCTGCTGTTTTGACCACATACCCCATCTCCCACCTCTTCCTAAACACAGCAGCCACTAACAGGTATAAAAAGTAGATAAAGTAAGCAGATACAGAGACCAGGAAGGAAGCAGCAGTGTTACAAGTAAAGCAGTAGGAAAACATAAAGTGACTGAGTGAAGCAAGGAGTAAAGGTAGCTTTTGTGTTTTCAGTTACCCCTGCAACACAGATATTTGGTGGTGAGCTCTGGAGAGGCCAGCTGGCTGGCTGCATCCCTCCTGTCTGGAGCACTACATGATTATGATATTACTGGAGGGAAGAGAGAGCAGATTTCCAAGTGAAAACTTTTAACCCTGCTGCTCCCCTGGCAGGAAGAGTCAGGTCCTTTAAGAAATAAGGATCAGGGCTGAGTTCATGAACTCATCAGAGATAAAGCCATACAATACAGCCTCATAGCAGGGTGTGTGCTGCTGTGCCAGCAGACAGGTCAGTGAGCAGATGGCAGCATTCCCTACAATCATTTGGAAAATTCTGAGTTAGAGGTTTGCAGTGTCAGAATCTGAACTGGCAGAGCCATGACAGTGCTCATCCTGCTGGAGACATGACCCAGTCATGGGGAGAAGCCCCTCCTGAGAGCTGCTCCAGTCCAACCCCCTGCCCCAGCAGGATCCCCCAGGGCAGGACACACAGAACACATCCAGGGGGGGTTGGAAAGGCTCCAGAGAAGGAGACTCCAGAACCTCTCTGGGCAGCCTGGGCCAGGGCTCCCTCACCCTCACACTCCACAAGTTTCTCCTCAGCTTGAGCTGGAACTTCCCATGTTCAGCTCCAACCCATTATTCCTTGTCCTGTTCCTGGGCACCCCCAACAAGAGATTGGCCCCTTCCTCCTGACACCCACCCCTCAGATATTCAGAGACATTGATCAGATCCCCTCTCAGCCTTCTCTTCTCCAGCCTCAACACCCCCAGGGCTCTCACTCTTCCTTCCCAGCAGAGATGCTCAAGTCCCTTCAGCACCCTCAGGGCTCTCCCTTGGCCTCTCTCCAGTAGATCCCAGTCTCTCCTCAGCTGGGGAGCCCCAAACTGGATCCAGGATGTGTGGTCTCCCCAGGGCAGAGCAGAGGGGGAGGAGAACCTCCCCAGATCTGCTGGAACTTTGTTATAGTGAGGATGTGCTCAGGAAACCCAACCACGCTGAGACTCTGAGGGTACCATGAGGATCCAGAAAGATGGGTGGTTTCTGACCCATCACTGGAGAAGTCAGGTGCCACTCCAGTCCTTCTCTCTGATGCTCCCCAGTCCCATGGCCTCATCTTGTCCTTACCATCCATGAGCAGCCATCCCAGTGCCATCAGGATTCACAGGGACCTCCAGAGTCCCTCTTCTCCAACCCCTGCTGACCAAGGTGACCCAGAACCAGTTGTCCAGGACTGTGTTCAGATGGCTTCTGGAATATTCTCCATGGAGGGAGACTCCGTAACCTCCCTGAGCAACCTCTGCCACTGTTTGACCACCCTCATAGTGAAAAAGTGTATTTTGTGGAATTTCTGCTGGAATTTCTTATTCCGTGTGTGCTACCTCAAGGTCTGTCCCTGGGCACTGCTGGGAAGAGCCTGGCTGCCCCTTCTTCATTCCCACCCTGCAGGTGTTCCTGGAGCTCCCCCAGACTTTGATAGAGTCGTGGAATCATTTTGGTTGGAAAGGATACAGAATAGGTCCACTGAGTCTTTGAGATGAAGGAGTCCAACCCTTCCCCAGCACCCCCACCCCATGTCCCTCATCCCCACATCTCCAGGCTCTGAAACCCCTCCAGGCATGATGGGGACTCCAGCCCTGCCCTGGGCAGCCTGGGCCAGGCCCTGACAACCCTTTCCAGGCAGAAATTGTTCCTCAGAGCAAAGATGCTTCAGCCTCTCCATCATCCTGGTGGCCCTTCCCTGGACTCTCCTTCTGTCTCTTTTGGGCAGGGTGCTCTCAGCAGTGCTGAGGGAAGAGGAAGGATTTGCTGCCATGATCCCAGACCTGGTCCTGTTGTTCTAGGAGAAGAAATGACAGAAATCCCACCCTCATTCTCTTTCATCTCTACCCATTACACATCCCTGGGATGAGTCAGGGCAGGGACTGCCTTGGGCTGCACCCTCCAAACGCTCTCCTGTTGCTGAACAGTCACTTTGTCACCTTTTGTGTGGGGAAGGGAGCTGCACAATGCAGGTTTTCCCCCTCCCCTTAGGTGTGTCCCCATCTTTGGGGGTTTTTCCCCCATCAGGGTGGGTGTAGGGTGGGTGTGTAGGACCCCTCTGGTCCTGTTGTCACCAGAGGGAGGAGGCTGCTGTGCCACGGGGTCTGTGTTTGCCTGGCACTGAAGGAGGTGCTGAGGGTCCTGTCTGGGTGGCACCACTTTGGGTTCTGCTCTCTTTCAGCTCCCCAGAACAAAGCAGAGGCTCCCAGCCTGCTGTGGGGTGCAGCTCAGAGCACACCTGGGTGTGAGCAGCATCTGCCCTGCTCTGAGGGCACCCCGGGGCTCCCAGCAAGAACAAAGCACAACGTGGAGCCAAACAAAAGGGAAATGAGGAGCCCACGGGTGCAGAGAGGGGACCCACAGAGGTGGGGTGGGAGGAGAGGCAGTGGGGTGGTGCTGGTGGAGGAGTTTGCTGGGCTCCTGGGGCTCAGAGAGATCCTGAGATCCTCTGAGCAGGAGATGTGCTGAGAGGGGTCCTCTGGGAGACCCTTCTGAGAGACTTCTGCCACCTCCAGAGCCTCCTGCAGCCCTGGTGCCCACAAGCTGCCATCTCTTGGTGGGTAATTAGTGCTCTCCTGATGGACAGGGCTGGGGGTCTCATGGATCTGGGGGGAGAGTTCTGGGGTGTCATGGAGGAGCTGGGCCTGCTGTGGGGTGTTCTGGGGAAGCTGGGGGATGGTGGGCCTGGCACAGGGTGTTATGGAGGAACGAGGGATGGTGTGGGGCAGGTGAGGGATGCTGAGCCCTGATGGAGGAGCTGGGTCTGGTGGTGTGGGAAGCTCTGCCTAGTGAGGGGTGTCATGGGGAGTGGGACCTCTTCCCTTTCTCCCTGTCCCTCTCTGATACTTAAAAGGAGGTTGTTAAGAAGACAAAGCCAGGCTGATCATGAGGAACAAGTTGAGTAGAATAAAGGAAAAAGAGGACATAAAGAAAAGCTTTTGTCTCCCTGAGGACAGTCCAGCAGTGGAGCAGGGCCCAGGGAGGTTGTGCCCTCTCCATCCTTGGAGGTTTTCAAGGTGCATTTGGCCACAGCAGACCTTGAGAGGCCAAACTGCTCTGCCTGGAGCCCTCCTGAGGTCCTTTCCTATCAGAATTACTCTTGGGTTATGACAGGACTCAGCATGAGCTCAGAGGGGCACTTGTGGGCAGCATGGGCTTCACCCAGCCCAGAGCATGTGGGTGCTCCTCATGGTCTGCTCCTTCCTTGGTGTTCACCCCCACCTCCAGTTCAGTTTCAAACCAGAGAAGAGTTTGCAAAAGCTTTCTTCCACTTCTTTATGGGGTTTTGTTACTCATTTGAATGCCAGCTCTTTCTCTTTTTACATTTTTTGGAAGCTTTTGACCTGCCTAAGAGGAGGTGAATTGTGCATGGCAGGGGATACCTCCTACTACTCATTGCCAGGGTTGCTGTGTTTGGCTGGGTGGTTTTTTAACCTGGGGTAGAAGTGGCTAAACAGGAGGTAGTAAATTCACTGGATCACAGGATGTTTAGGTTGGAAGAGACCTCCAGGATCTTCCATTCCAACCTTTATTCATTGGAACATAGGAATCAAACATGTTTTATCTGTGTCCTTCCGTGCTCAGTCTCCCTCTCCTGTGTCTCTGGAAATCTGTCTTCTCTTTTCCTCATGTGGCAGATTCTGCAGGCTCCTGCACACCTTTATTCTCTCTCCTGGTTTTAACTACATGCTTTTTATTAATATTTTCTTTCTTGTTGAAGAGAGTGGTGATCTCCAGCTAAGAGTCCCACCTGTGTCTATGTACAGCACTGTTTCCTGTTCCTTCCTATTTTGAAATTCTGCAATAGACTTGATCTGCTGGCTTTGGATTTCATTTTTTGAGAACAAGAGCCTTTGGTGTGGAGAAAAGCTGCAGTTTAACCAACTGCATCCTCACTCCCTTGCCTTTGTCATTCGTGCCTTTGAGGCTGGGTGATGGTTGCTTTCAGAGTCTTTTTGGAAACAAAGGATTTTTCTTTTCTTCTCTTTAGTGCTTCACTTTTGTTACTCTTTTCATTAAGAGTCTTTCCTCATGGGCAGTGTCTCTCTTGAAGGTTTTTAGTAGGTGGCTGCTTACATCTTCAGCAGACAGCAATGAATTCCGTGATGGTACTTTTACATTTGAGGTTCTTTGTGTAGTTACTGCTTGAACCAACTCCAGGTTTGGAATCCTTTCTCTTCGCCTTCTCTGGACAGAATTATTTTTTTTGTAATGAAACAACACAAGGTAGGATGTTCTGCAACCATTAACCTTTTGCTTTAGGTGCAGGGGTGGCAGTGTCCCAGCATGGCTCTCAGCAGTCAGCTGGGGCTTCTGGCACAGGATCCAAGCACCCAACAGTCTGTACTGGGTACTAACAATTCCTAAGAATATTCTGAATGTATTAGTAACATTCTCCTGTCCTCCCTAGGCCCTGAAGCAGCAGCAGAAGCAGCAGCAGCAGCAATGCAGGGCAGGGATGCCCAGCTCCTCCAGCCAGCACCTCCTCCTCAAGGCAGCCACAGACCCCACACCCACCAAACCTGGTAGGTGACAAGCACCCTCCTGGGTGTCCCCCTGTCCTGACCTGTCCTGTCCTGAGGGAATGAGAGATGGAAGTGGCTCTGTTCATACAGCTTCCTTTTTGTTTCTGAAATAATCCACTTCCTGTGCTCCTGCCTTTGGTTTCATTGTGCTCAGTTAAGAAAAGCCCTTTCTGTGCCATTGTCTGGGGACAAAGCTGCTCCCTGGGACAAGACTCTTCCTGTGTGGCTACTTGTACTCTGTGGTCAGGCACTTCACAAGGCTGGCAAATTGGCTGACATTTCCTTTCCCTTTTCCTTTCCCTTTCCCTTTCCCTATCCCTTTCCCTTTCCCTTTCCCTTTCCCTTTCCCTTTCCCTTTCCCTCTCCCTTTCCCTCTCCCTTTTCCTTTTCCTTTTCCTTTTCCTGTTCCTGTTCCTGTTCCTGTTCCTGTTCCTCTCCTCTTCTCTCCTCTCTTCTCCTCTCCCTTTTCCTTTCCCTTTCCCTTTCCCTATCCCTTTCCCTTTCCCTTTCCCTTTCCCTTTCCCTCTCCCTTTCCCTCTCCCTTTTCCTTTTCCTTTTCCTGTTCCTGTTCCTGTTCCTCTCCTCTTCTCTCCTCTCTTCTCCTCTCCTCTCCTCTCCTCTCCTCTCCTCTCCTCTCCTCTCCTCTCCTCTCCTCTCCTCTCCTCTCCTCTCCTCTCCTCTCCTCTCCTCTCCTCTCCTCTCCTCGTCTCTTCCTTTCATGGATTCTTATTCTTTAATGTCTTGTTCCAAAGATGTGCATTTTGATCCAAAAGATCCCCAAGTGCTTTCCCAGCATTTCCACTGGAAATGAAGGAGATCCCTGCACCTCTCTCGTTCCTTCACCACACCATTAGTTCCCTTACCAGCAGCAGCACATCATTACTCACCAGAAACTCTCAGTACTTAACTTCTTGCTTACTCTAACTTTTGTCTGGGTGTAACTGATTTCCATTATAAGCTCCTGGTGCTGTGAGCATGACTCAAGTTGTTTCCTTGGGATGCAGGAGATGCCTCTGTCTGTACAGATGGATTTCCATGTTGTACAAGGAAATGACTCTGTAGCCTAACACTGTCCTGATTGTCTGAGTCCACAACTTGTGGAGTCACCTGTGCCCATCACCAGAGTGGCTCTGAACCATCTCCCCAGTCACTGAGCACCAATTTGTTGTTCCTGCTTAGGGCAGAAATCAGAGCAGCAGGCACAGCAAATCAGATCAGATCAGACCTGGTTGGCCTGGTGACCTGTGTCCAACACAGCACATGCACTGAGAAGTGTGTAAAAGCAGAGTAGGCTTGTAGTAGTGCTCTCCAGAAGGAAGCTGCTTGTGCAAGCTGCTTGTGTCTCGTGTGTCACAGGCTCAGTGGGGTTTCCTTCAGTGGATTTGCCTCACCTGGGGGATGGGATTGTAAATCCCTCATGGCAAACACCTCTGTAAAATCTCTGCTCCCTTTTGTATCTTTCCAGCCAGGCTCCTTATACCTTTTTTTTTTTTTAATTTTATTCCTCCTGATTATCCAACAGGCAATGAACAGCTATTGTTTATTCAACAGCTTCTTGCCACTCATGCCTTCTGTAGGCATCTCCTTTTCAGTCTGAGAGGTCCTGCTGTGTTATCTCCCTGCTCGTGGGCAGCTGGGGGCTTTGGTCACTGCAAACTGCACCCAGTGCTCAGGCTGCCTATAGGTTTGGTAACCTATATTTTGGTGGTTTTGGGGTTGGGTTTTTTTTGTTATTTTTGTTTTTCTTTTCATAACAATTCCTAGCACTCAGTTTGCTGCTTTTTGACCCTGCCATCAACAGGCTTTTTCCTAGAAGTGTTGAGATTCTGAGGCTCTCTCCTGACTTGTCACTCTCTGTTTGAGAGCCCAGCACTGTGTATATGAGGTCAGGGGAGTTCCTTTTGTACAAAACATCACTTCAGGTTGCTGTGCAGTGAAGCTTTTGTCACACAGCTATTTATCATCATGCAGCCCTTCTGCAGCCAGAATGAGGAGGAGGGGTGTTGGGACCTGAGAAATAAACAGAATTTAGGTTCAGGGGGTCTGTGTACGTGGTAGGGAGCAGGGAGAGGCAGGAGCAGGAGCAGCAGCACTGAGTAGAAGAGGAAAAGAGGGCTGGAGGGCTGACTTTGTGAGATCTCTTCCAAAGAGCAACCTTCCCCTCTGCTTGACAGTCCTGCTGATTCTTGATCCTGCTTCACTGTCCTCTGCAACACATCCCTGTCTGCTTGAGCCCTGAACTCCCTGCTCTTCCACCCCATCCCCTACACTAATTACACAGTGAAATGCTTGCTGTCAAACTCGGGCACTTCTGTGAGATGGAAATTCCCTTCTCCTCAATAATTACACTTTTTTCCATCCCCCATGCTTGATTTACTTGGCTGGTCCTGTTTCATCTCAGAGAGATGATGATCAGTGAAAATGTAACCACTGAGGAAGATGCAGCAAGAGCCCTCACCCCAGAAAACTTCTGCTGGGTGTTCTCTGGCAGGTGGAGTGCCTGAGACTGCAGTCATGAAGCTTGCCCAAAAACCAGGAGGGAAACCCATCAGATCACAACAGAACCCCATCTCCAGCCCCAAATCCTGAGCTCCTGTCAGTCTTTAACTGCTTGGTAACACCTGGTAGTGTGGGTGACACCAACCCAGGTGTCACCTTCCTTCTTACAGCATCTCCTCCCAGTGCCACAGCTCCTTCCCAGCAGCCAAACCCCCAGAGACCCAGCTCACACAGGATCTCTCATCCCATCCAGCTGAAATACAGTCCTAAGCTGTGCTTGTGCCCTCCCCACCTGGTGTGGTGTGAGAAGGAACCCCAGATCAGTCCAGGAGGAGACCACACGTGTCCCAAACACAGTGCTGGCTCTGGGAAGCCTTCAGCACAGGCTGGGACTTGGAAAGCTTTTTGCAGCTTTTCTGCTGAGGGAGCTGAAACCAGAGTGGTTCATTGGCACAGCAGGAAGATGCCATCCCTGGAGCATCCCATCTCCTGAGCTCCCTGCCCAGGGGAACTGCAGGAGCAGGGGAGACCTGAGAGGGGCTGAAACCCCTTAAAGGCTCTGAGGGACAGAAGGAGGTTGAACATTGAGCTCCTTTCACTCCTGGCCTCTGGAAAGCTGAATTCCTTGGTTTCTCTCTGGCCTTATTCAACTGATTTGGGGCAGGGATGGGGTGTTCATGCAGCCCCCATGGGTGGACTGAACATTAATGCCTGTAAAAGCCTCTTGAATGTCCCTGCCACGTGGTGGGGGTGGTTTGGGTTTTCCTCAGCACCCCTGGAGTCCCTTTTTTCCCTCCCTGCCCAGGTGACCTTGCATGTCCCCAGTCTCAGGGATGTGCTTAGAACTGGGAGAGCCAGTGTGGGGAAGGGAAGGGGAAGGAACCAGGCAGGGAGGCAGATGGGGAACAAAGCTGGCACAGACTGGGTGAGGGAATCAATTAGTGCAAGTCACTAATCAGAGCCAGCATTCCTTTAGATCAGGACTTAATCCCACGGATTTGGAATTGAGGCAGGGGACTCCTGGGCCTTCCCAGAGCTGAGTGAGTGCCAAAGAGAACAGAGGGAAGGCCAGGGAGCAGCTCGTGTCCTTAATCCATCTCACTGGAGGAGGGCAAGGAAAGAGGAGCTGGGGAAATAAAAAACCTGCTGTACAGAAGGGAATGTGGGTGGCAAAGGTTTGTGTGGAGACATCCTGGTGCTGGAACCTGTCTGGTCTGGTGACACAGTGACTTCAGAGCAGGACAGGAAAATACCTCTGGAGTATTTGAAAGAGGAGGAATTACCAAGGGTGGTGTAAAAGAACAAAACCTGCAATATTAGGCTAAAATTCAGAAGGCACACATAAAGTATGAAGAAGTTTTTGCTGTCAGTGAACTGTAACAGAAACTAAAACTGCCTCTGAAAGGAAGTTTTAACAGGATTGTTACTGGGTTGGATACAGATGGGAAATAAGATGGGACTGACTGGGAAGCAGCCTCAAACCATGCCTGGCCTGGCTGTCCATGTCTGACTGCCAAGGGCTCTCCTGCTCTCATCCCACTGGGAAGGCAGTGCTGCAGGAATAAAGGCACAGAGGTGTCCTGGGGATGTCCCAGAGCTGCTGGGCTTGGGGTGTGCACGTTCAACAATCCCCATTGCAGCCCCAGCAGCTCTCCTGGAAGATTTTTCTGTAGGTGGCTGTGTTTAAATGTCTCGATTTCCTGTGCAGCTTGGGAAGGAAAGCAGTCAGATGGACAGGCCAGCAGCCCTCAGAACTCCACCTCCAGTTCCTCTCCTTCTGTCAAGCTGGAAAACTCCTTGCCAGGGCTGGGGAAGAAACCCTTCCAGAGATCTGACAGGCTCCATGCAAGTAAGAGATTTCTTTTTCTCCTTACAGAGATTTGGTTGCTCTGATGACAAAGCAAAAGCCAAAGTAGCAAATGAGTAATTAATTTTATGACTAAAGTGACTTCTGGACCACTCTGGCAGGCACTGCTAGCATGTTGTGTGACTCAGGAGGAATAATTCACCACATACCTGTGCAAATAAACCCTATCTCATTTCTTACCATCAGGCATTCCTACCTCTGAATTTGCAGCTTGCTGTTTGAGAAGCAACAAAGCACTTGTATTATTTAGTAGGCTTTTTAATGCACGTTAGACACTTGGACAATATTAAAAAGGAAAAAGTAATTCCTTCCCAGATCTTTACGCTCCACTGTTCCTTGACTTCCTTCCCCCTCTCTGAAGTTGGGTCTCACACAGCCCTCCTGACCTTCTGGGGTTTGCTTCACATTCACAGCTGATGAAATTGACCTCCCTGAACCAGTTACACTGAGGTCTCTATCTGTGCTCATCATCCTGGATTTCCTGTGTCACTGGTGAAAACAGGCACTTATTGGGGTATGTTTCATTTGGCCCCTGTAAATAGGAAACTCTGCAGCTTCAGTAGGTCACAAACCTGCAGAGATGTTTTTTGAACCAATTCTAATAGAGCAAACTTCCCCTAACTCAGCAAACCTCCATGGCATTTATTCTGTGAAGTCTTCTTACCTTAAAAGTAATCACTGTGACCCTGAGGTCAGGGGGAGCAGGGTCTGACCCATTTTACTGATAATGTCCTTTTCATCTAAGCTTCAAAACACACAGGATTTTGCCAGGAACAGGCAGTGGGTAGATCTGAAGGAAACAGCACACAGCACAAATGTTTTCCTCATTATTCTCTGTATTTGCAGCATGTTGGATGGAGCTGGGGGTGGTGTGAGGGTTAATGGTGACCTTGGTGGCTTCCAAGCAGAGAAGGGGAATGGTTACTGCTTTGTGCTGCTTTGCCTGGTGCTGTGGTTTCTGTGCAAGCACAATGAGCTGATGAATTTCTCTGAAATGCTTTGGCTGGGAACAAAAGTAGGAAAGAACAAGAAGAAATCCCCAGGAACAAACTGACCTTAACTGGGGGCTTAAAATAGAAAAATTGACGTGGCTAAAAGTAGTCTCAGAAAGCCTCCTGAAAAAGACTCCTTGCTGGCCCCCAGAGGTCCAGGATCCCTTCCAAAGCTGCCAGGGGGACTGCTGCAGGCTACAGGGTATTAGGTATGTTCAGAACCTCCCACCTTTTACTTCTAACTGTATCTCAAAGGCAGAATGGGTGCTTCAAGCCAAGGTTTGGAACGGATCAGCAAGATGACCTCTCAGAGGCAGTGAGCTCCAGAGCCTGCCATCCTCTCAGAGGTCAGATGGTGCTCATGTCTTTGTGGCTCTTTGCAGGGCAGCTGAAGAGAGCCAAGTGTGCTGAAATTGATGTGGAAACCCCTGACTCCATCCTGGTGAACACCAACCTGAGGGCCCTGATCAACAAGCACACCTTCTCTGTGCTGCCCACGGAGTGCCAGCAGCGCCTGCTGCTCCTGCTGCCCGAGGTGGACAGGCAGGTAGGTCCTGATCCTGATCCTGATCCTGATCCTGATCCTGATCCTGATCCTGCTCTTGGTCCTCCTCCTCCTTCTGCTCCTCCTCCTGCTCCTGGTCCTGATCCTGATCCTGCTCCTGATCTTCCTCCTCCTCCTGTTCCTGCTCCTGCTTCTCCTTCTCCTTCTCCTGCTCCTGCTCCTGCTCCTGCTCCTGCTCCTCCTCCTCCTCTTTCTCCTCCTCCTCCTCCTTCTTCTTCTCCTCCTCCTCCTTCTTCTTCTCCTCCTCCTCTTCCTCCTTCTTCTCCTCCTCCTCCTCTTCCTCCTCCTCCTCTTTCTCCTCCTGCTCCTGCGCCTGCTGGGGGGGAAGAGGGTCTCTGGGGGGGCAGCTCCAGAGGTAACTCAGACTGGACATCCAAGTACTGTCTTGATGTCTAATGGGATAGACTTTTCCTTATGAAAAAAAAACAGATCTGGAGAACAGATCTTAGGAGGAGAGGCTGAAGGAGGTGGGGATGTTCAGCTGGAGAAGAGGAGGCTGGAGGGAGACCTTGGTGCCCTCTTCCTCTCCTGAAAGAAGCCTTTCACTGTTCACTGGAGTTAGGAGGGGTCCTCACATCTCATCTTGTCTCATAAATTCTGTTCTTCTATCAGCACCCACTGGGGACTTGTTAGTCCAAGGAGGATCAAATAAATGCTTGAAGGAATTTTTTTATAAGCCCTGTGGCCTTTGGAATAATTAGGTATGTGTCAAAATATGATGTGATGGAGTTTGCAGCTGGGGTTTACTGGCAAGATCCTGACAGCAGATGGCAAGACATTTCTGTCCTGCCTTTTAATTGTCCTTAAACTCAATTAAAATCTGACTAAGAACAAGTTTTGACCAACTAGATAATATTACTTGATTCCAGAGAGAGCAGATTTTTACATTTTGCTGCAGTGAATCTCCTAGAGCAGCCCAGCCCATCGAGTGGTGATGCCTGCTTTAAAAAATGTCAGGCTCTGCTGCAGCAAACAAGCACAGAGGTGAAGGCTTGGACATGGCAGTTGTGAGAGGTCACATCTCTGTTGTGTTTTGCTCAGCTGCAGAAGAGCCAAGTGAGCACTTTGGGGCAGAACCCTCAGCCTGACAGGGGGGGTCTGTCCCTGTCCTCCAGCACGAGGAACAGGAAACACCATGTGTGCAGTCAGACAGCCCTGTGAACTCTGCTCCATCACTAGAGATCTGGAAATAAATCTCTGCTTTCAGAAGTAAGGGCTGCTCCCAACTTAAACATGATGCATCCCCACCCTGTCCTAGGGAGGCATCCAGAGGAGCTTGGGCAGCAGGTCAGGAGAGGGGATGCTCCCCCTCTGCTCTTGTGAGACCCCCACCTCCAATCCTGCATCCAGCTCTGGTGTCCCCAGCACAGGAAGGACACAGAGCTGTTGGGATGAGTCCAGAGGAGGCCACAGAGATGATCCAGGGGCTGGATGGAGCAGCTCTGCCAGGAGGAGAGGCTGAGGAGCTGGGATTGTTCAGCCTGGAGAAGAGAAGCCTCAGGGGGACCTTAGAGCTGCCCCCCAATCCCTGAAGGGAACCTCCAGGAAGGCTGCAGAGGGACTTTTCCTGAGTGTCCAGTGACAGGAGAAGGGAAAATGGATTGAAAGTGCAGGAGAAGAGGTTCAGGCTGGATCTGAGGAAGAAGTTCTTCAGCAGGAGGGTGCTGAGACTCTGGAACAGATTGCCCAGAGAAGCTGTGGCTGCCCCCTCCCTGTTCAGGGCCAGGTTGGATGAGGCTTGGAGCAGCCTGGGCTGGGTGAGAGGTGTCCCTGGGCATGGCAGGGGGGTTGGAGGGGATGAGCTCTGAGCTCCCTCCCAGCCTCACCCAGTCTGGGATTCTATGGCAAATCTCTTAGCTAAACCTTACCTAAAACGCTTCTGTGAAGTCACCTCCATCATTTTCATTGCTCCCCCAGGAGGGGAGTGCTTTTCCTGAGAAAAGCAGTGGTTTGCTTTATCAGCTCCTGGTCCTTTCAGTGTTGGCATCAGGCGTACCCTGCATTCAGACAGCTGGGTTTGACTTTGTTCTGATTTATTATCTGAGAGCCAGAAACACACCAGTTTTGCCCAGTGCAGGTTCTTATGACTTACTGAAGGATGTGTGTACTTGTGTGTTTCTGCTAGAGGAATTCCACCTTTACTTCCCTGGGATGAAGAGCAAAAGCAAACCTCACCTATGATTTATTACCCTGCCTATAATTCCCCACCTTGCTGTGTTCCAGTCTTAGCCTCTTGCTTTCTTCCTTAGGTCCCACTCTGTAGCTCCAGTGCCCTGCCTGGTAACCACACTTTGATGGGTTGGGAGCTTCCTTGGTCTCTCTTTGTCCTGAAGCACCCGTGGTTATGATTCTGTACATTTCAGAGCTGCTTTTCTGTGAAACCTTTCATGTCCTTGCTTCTCCTTCCTGCCCTCTCCTGTGCTGCCCCGGGGTGTAGTTCTCTGGGTGTCCCCACCTGGCAGCCCCTCCAGGTGCTGATGCTCTTTGCTCTCTGCTGTGTTCCAGGTGGGGGCTGATGGGCTGATGAAGCTGAGTGGTTCTGCACTCAACAACGAGTTCTTCACCTCAGCTGCCCAGGGCTGGAAGGAGAGGCTGTCAGAAGGTAAAACTTCCCCAGACACTGGGAGGCTCTGAGCTAGGGAGTGTTTTGGGGAATGTGGCAAAAGTGAAGCACGAGAGGGACTTGGGTTGATGCAGGTGTGGTCAGTGCAGCCCCACAAACCTGGAACTGTGCTCCTGGGGGGCTGCAGCAAGGAGGGCTTGGGATCAGAGAGGTCTCCTGGAGCATGTGGGAGAAGCAGTAAGGAGGGCTTGGGATCAGAGAGGTCTCCTGGAGCATGTGGGAGAAGCAGCAAGTCACTGGAAGAGGTGGGGGAAAAAAGGGAAAATGTGTTTAAAATCTTGGTGAAGTAACAGTAGAGCTGAGTTACAACCCAGTAAATAAAGGGCTCTGCTAAGCTTGGGAGAGGAGGGGAATTGTGTTCCCAGAGCCACAGCTGCTCTGTGGTCAGGCCTTGGAGCCACAATTTTAGTATGAGACAAAGACATTCCCTAATCTCTTGGACTCCTGCACCTTCAACAATCGTTTGCATCTTGAACTTAGAGGTGCTTAATTCCACCAAGTGACATCACCAGGAGTCAGGAGCCATTTCTGCCACAGAACTCAGCTGTGCATGACTCACTTTAAGAAGAAGAGAATATCATCTCCTCGTGCCTGGATGATTGACTCTTTACAGAGGCTTTTCCACAGAAAAATTTATCCATTTTTGTATTAATATATGTGCTACATATAACATTGTGTTTGGGGTCACCCCCAGTGTTATGACCCCAGCCCCAGTCAGCTTTTCCTTCAGCACAGGGAGGGCTGCTCAGCCTCAGTGTCCCCCCTGGGAATGCCATGGAGCCCTCTTAGAGCACATCTCTGGGATGGGGAGGAGAAGGTGACTGGAAACCATCAGGATGGTTTTACCAAGGGTCCCTCCTGCCTGAGCAGCTTGGCTGAGCTGAACATGTGTGATGAGGCAGGAAGGGCAGAGCAGTGGGCATTGCTTCCCTCAGCCTCAGCAAAGCTTTGGGTACCTGTCCCACAACCCTCCTGTGTCCCTGCTGGGACATTAGGATGTGACACGTGGGCACCACAGAGGTTGTGTCCTTGTCAGTGACCCCAGGGGAGTTTGTGGGGGACACCAAGCTGGGGGGACCACTCAGCATGGCTGAGGGCAGGGCTGCCATCCAGGAAGACCAAGAGGTTGTCCTGGAGACCCCCCCAGGCCCCTGGCAGCCTTCAGGCAGATGGTCATAAGTCAGTTCCTTGATGCAAGCTGCCATCCCAGTTTCTGCTCTGCTTTGAGCTGGGGGCAAGCCTGGCCTGATGCAGAAAAACCACAGCAAGGGAAATCCATGGATTCACAGTAAAGCAGAGGCTGTGTCAAATGAACAGATTTTGTACCCTGTTACCAAATGACTGTAAGTAAAGGCAGGTGTTCCACTGCTTTTGATGCAAGACTAAAACCAGATATATTTACCTGACCAGACTTATACAAAAACAGAAAAGAAGGTTGATATCCCAGAGGTTCTGGCTGGGGCCCTCTGCACTCACTGGAAGAAAAGAGTGACTGCCCTGGTGTCAGACTGACAAGGAACAGTGTACTGAACTGGGACACACTCTTAGTTTCCTTTGGACAGATTCTGATACCTGCATGAAGCAAAAACTCAGCAAGAATTTCTAATGATCCCCTTATTTGATGGGAGGAAGTGGTTGAGGAGCACAGTGTGCAGTGATGGAAGCATCCAGTTGCTGTTGATCTCTACCAGGAATCCTCCTCTCTTTGGGAACTGCAGTGCTGGAAAAGATCTGGTTCTGGTAACTGTGTCCTAAAGAGCTCAAACAAAATGGTGTGACCAAGACAAAGCTTGGGAATGAAGGAGGTCTGGAGCCTCAAGGTCCCATCTCTGTCACTAAAGCTCTGCAGCTGTGTCAGAACAAGTTTCCTCATTGTCTGATGATGAACCCTCAGAATATGAACACATGGTCCTACACACCTTGGTGCTGGCACTGAAGGGGACTCTCCTGTGCTTACCCCCACTCATTTTTTGGTTGTTTTATCAGAAATCCTTTCTTGCATTTTGCAGGTGAGTTCACACCAGAGATGCAGCTCAGGATCCGGCAAGAGATAGAAAAGGAGAAGAAGGTTGAGCTGTGGAAGGAACATTTCTTTGAGAGCTACTATGGTCAGAGGTAAGGCACTCAGCTGCCATTCAGTCCCCCCCTGCCTGTCCAGCTGTGCCCATTGCTGGGACTGCAGCTGCTGCCCATCAACAAACTTCCCTTTTCATTATTCCTGAAGCCTGAGAAGGTTCTGTAGCTTCACCAGGCAGCCCCAGAGCTGAGGAGCCACCCAAGTGATCCAAGGCTGATGTCTGTGCTGTCACTGTCACCTCAGCCAGTGCAGTGCTCTTCTCCTTTGGACTTCACATCCTGACTTCTCCCACTCCTTACTACAGTACTTGGAGTCACTCCCCCTTTAGGGTTCTTCTGGTGTCAGGATGGAGGCTCAGGGCTGTGTGGGGCTGAACAGTCCTCTGTGTTTCTCTTTATGTGTCCACTCTCCTTCAATCAGACATGTAGGTGGTTAACCTCCCAAGTCCATAAGTCTTTCATTATTTCTTTTTATCATGTTATTAATAAAATAAATCTATAAATCAACAATTAATATATTAAAAATCTTCTTCAAGATTTACCCATCCATTTGGGCTCTGGAGAAGATTTTAGGTTTCTGTGCAGGTAAATAAGGAACCTGAAAACAAGCAGATGCATGTAAATAAATAATAAGGGATTTCTTGTCCTGCATCTTGACAGCTTTAGCTTTTATGCTTGTCCTTGGACTGTCAGCCAGTTTCCCTCCCATTTTTCTGTGATGTTCTAGCCCTCTAGAGCATTGGGGTTATTGCAGACATTATTAGTCCTTATGTGTAGTATTCCATGGTCTGATAGTCTGGGGGCTCACAGGTGAGTTTGGGGCTGGGTGGGTACATCCTGCAGGCTGTGGGAGGTGGCACGAGTGTAGAGCACGAGTGATCTTGTGGCATCAGCAAAGAGCTTTACTCAGGAAACTTACCCAGTTCTCTTGGTGTGGAAAACCAGGGTGTGATCACAAATAGAGCTCTGTGCTGGAAGGAAAAGGGTGACAGCCACGTTCTTGAAACTTCAGGGGGACAGGGGACAGCAGGACAGTGTGCAGGTGACATGCACAATAGCAGTATTTCAGTTCTCTCTAGCTCCTGAGAGCTTGTCAGTAAGAAAACCTCCAAATCTGATATTTTGTGGAGAGGGGTGGATGAAAATCCCAAATCAGACGTCAGCCTGGGAGTTGGATTCCCAGCTCGTTCCTTGCTTTTGCAAACAAAGATGGATGAATAATACAGGGAAATGCTCCCAGCTTGCTGATGGTGGGGAAAGGCAGCACTGAGGGTTCCAAGCCAGGGGTACATCAGGGGTCCTGGTGGTGGGAAAGTTTTCAGTGTCCCCTTCCACAAATGTCACCGTATGAGCTGGAGACAGATGCAAGCTCTGGGGGTTGTTGGTGTGCTGCAGGTATATGTCTGGGGTGGATAATAAATATTGCAGCCAAATTCACTTGGTTTGCAGCCTGGAAAGTTGGTATCTGGGTAGAGAAGGAAATCTAACCTGTGCTCAGTTGTTCATCAGCTTTGCTGTAAAGTTCTGGTTCATCTGGAAGTACTAATGGTGTGGAAGGATTTCAAAGATCATGGCACAGAATTAGGGGTGTGAGATATTTATTTAGGGTGTGGTACCAAGAGAATCCTCTCTCAGTTTTCATCAGGATTGTGTGGTGTTTTTTGCAAGAATGTTTTACAAAATACAAACTTCTGGTTTTATTGACAGTTCTGGACTGAGTCCTGAGGAGTCCAGAAGACTGACAGCAAACATCAGCCCTGCAGAGACAGAGCCTGAAGCCCCAGCAGCTGAACAGCCAAAATGCACACCAGCCCCTCTGGCACCTCTCAAGGAGGAGACTGCTTCTCCATTAGAGCCTAAAGCACAAGCAGCCCAGGAAGCACCAGCAATGAAAAAAGCAGAGGAAAGAAGAGAGAACATGCAACCCAAACCAGCCAGACCTGCACAGGCCTCGCTCTGCCCAGCTGGGAGTGCAGTGAAACCTGGGGACCATGCTCTGCCTCCCAGAGAGAGAGTCCAAGGAGAGCCCACCCAAGAGAAAGCCCAGACTGCCACCAGTCAAAAGGCAGAAGAGGAGAGGCAGCACGAAGCATCACAGGATGTGCCAGGGAGAGAGACTGCTGGCACCCCAGCTCTGGCCCCCAGGAAACCAAAGAGCCCCGAAGCAGGTGAAGCGGTGGCAGCAAAGGTGAAAACCCCAACGATGACTCCAGAAGCACCAGAAAAGAAGCCCCCTGCAAACGAGGCCATGGAAGTCAGCGTGGAAGCCCAGAAGAGGAAGTCAGAGAGTGGTGAGGAAGCTCCCAGCACCCCTGAGAAGAGGCCACGCGTGGTGGGGAGCTGCCAGCACCAGCAGGCGTTTCGCAGGCAGCCCCAGCCCTTTCCTGCCCCGGGGACCCCCGTCCCACGGGTGCCCCCACTCAAGGTAAAGAGAAAAGGGGACACATCCCCAGCCTGGCTTTGCCTGGGTGGGTGCAGCTCTCACAGAAATGCTCTGCTTGTCCTAGTCATGTGTAAATTCTGTCAACAGCTCATCGAGGTCAGCTGAGAACCTCTCCTCAAGGTGTCTTGGGCAGAATCTCAGGCAGCAGTGGAAAAGCCCAAGTACCCAGGAGGAACTGCAGGTCAGGGTGAAACCAGGGGCAGCTGGAGCTGTGGGGGAACTGTAACAACAAAGCCCTTGGTGGCCCAGGAGTGTGAGAACTTTGCAGGTGTGTGAGGATCCCCAGCAGCACATTAACAGGTCCAGAAAAGAATCCCAGCAGCAGCTTCCTGTGTTGTACCAAACCCAGAAAGTAAAGTATTCATCTGTGGTTAAAGAAAGGCCATCCAGAAATGGTGCTGTTACCATTTATAGCAGCTGAATGCAGTCTGGTGCCAGAGTAGGTAGCAGGGGAAGAGTTGTAGGGAACAACTCGATTCCAGAAGCCCTTTGGCTGCTGAGTCTTGGCAAAAACCTGTGGGAAAGAGGCAACAAATCACCACCAGGAGAGGGCAGAGAGGAAGCAGGGAAGGAATGCTCCAGCCAAGGCCCTGCTCTTGCATTTGAGATCCAGGTGGTGGGACCACACACCTCCTCCAGGGAAAGTGCCAGGGATGCCCCTTGGTAAGAAATAAACACCATGCAGGCACTTGGTACTCTGTCAGAAAATGACCACAGGATCCTGCAGACAACACTGAGGCTGTCCCAGTGATGTTATGCTCAGCAGGAGATAGAAAATGGATGAACCAGCACAGGAAAATGCTTCACAACCAAATGTGCCTGTGTGAATAGAAAGCTCTGGATTCTGTAGAACAAGGTCTGTGCTTTTCCAACCAGAATTTGATCTGGTTGAAGTTCAGCTGCCTGGCGTGGGGCCTTGGGCAGAAGCTGTAAAAGGAAAACTGCTCCATAACAGTGTTTCTGTATGTCCTAAGAGTCCTCTCCCGTTAAGATTCTTTTCTGGTAGGAAGTATGCAAACAGAAAATTTAAAAAATGGTTCATTATTCTCTCTAGAGTACAGCACAGAGTCAGGAAAGCACTAATAGAAATTGTTAGTGACAAAAAATTGGGGAAAAACTGTCCACAAAAGAGGTTCAAAATACCATCAGGGAAGCATGGTTGAACTTCCAGTGTAATGAATGTGGGATCCCATTTAATATTAGAGCCAGTTGAAGGGCAGTTGAAAATATTTTCCCCTGTAAGGGAGAAGACACCTAATTTCTCAAAAAAGAATGAAGTGGTGAAATGGTTAATCAGAAGATGAGCCCTGCAAACAAATATAACCCTAAAATACACTCCCCTAAGTCTTGGCACTGGGGACAGAGGAGCCCTCACACCAGAGCCCTCCTCTCATCACTTACATCCTTGAAAAAATAAGCTTAACAGAAAGTGAACTGGCATGATGAGGGGTGTGGAGAACCCGTGCTAGGAAGGACTAAAATATTGTCATTTATCTACAGATACACACTAAAGAAATGATTTTGACTTTGTACAAAGCCAGTGAGGAGACAAATGTAAATACAGGGGTAGAAGAGCAATGCAGAAGCAAGCAGAATGTTGACATAAATCTTTAAAAGTAAATAAGTTAGAGATGAATGAAGTGTGAAACAGAGTAAGGGGCAATAGGTGTTGAGTTCTGGAAGAAACTGGCTATTTTTCCTCAGGGAGTGTGGTGGGATTTTGAGTAATGGTGCTGATGAACCAGCGTGCAACAGCAGAGGATGAGCCTCCTGAGTCACTGGGGTTGTAACAGACTTAAAATAGGAGAAACAGACATCAAAAGACCATAGACTTCTTTTATTTTTTATCTTACATGAGGGAGACAAGGGATTTCCTAGACTCAGAGTCCTTTTGGTTGGAAAAGACCTTTAAGATCATCCAGTCCAACCATCAACCCAACCCCACCATGCCCACTGCCCCACATCCCCAGGGCTTTCTCTGAAACCTCTCCAGGGAGAAATTCTTCCCCAGCTCCAAAATATAAGCATTTTCTCCAAAAGGATTTCTCTAAAACTTCAGCTACTTCTCCAAGACAAGAACCATGACCCCTTACACTCCTAAACATCTGGGTTCAGTGTTCCCCATGTCTCAGCTCTGCTTTTTTTTTTTCTCTCCTGTTTCAGATTCCTGTTTCCAGAATCTCCCCCATGCCATTTCCTGCGGGCCAGGTCTCTCCCAGGGCACGTTTCCCAATCTCACTCACCAATCCAGGAAGAACAGGAGCCAGAACTCTGGCAGACATCAAGGCACGAGCCCAGCAAGCCAAGGCTCAGAGGGCAGCAGCCGCCGCCGCCGCTGCCGCCGCCTCGGCCGGGGGGGCTGTGCCAGGGCCAGGGCCTGGGGGTGGTGGTGGGACCCCCCCGGGGGGTGGGGGAGAGAAGAGTGACCCGGCAGCGAGCGGAGCCAAGGGAACTGGAACTGGAGGCAATGCACTGGAACTGGCAGGAACTGGAAGCGGGGGAGGTTCGGGAAGGTTTCTTCCCCATGGCCCAGGGACCTGCACCCAAATGGAGACCCAGACCACGGGGCAGGCACCGCCTCATGGTCCTTCTAGAGCACAACTACAGCAAACTGCCACACTGCGACCCCCAGCTCCAGGCAGCAGTGCAGGCACCTCCTCCTCATCATCATCATCCTCATCCTCCTCCTCCACCCCACCGGCCACCTCGGCATTAGAGAAAAGCAGCAGAGCAAAGCAGAGCCCTCCCAGCACAGCTGGGGGTCAGGTTTTGGGCTCCCCAAATGGTGGTAGCAATGACAAAGCACCTTCTGCTCCAGCAGGCCCCAGTGGAGCAGCAGCTGTCAGGGATGGAGCAGGCTGTGGCACCCTGCCCACGGCAGAGCCCAGCACAGCTCTACCTAAGGTAGCACCTGCAGCCTCAGGAGGCTCCAGCTTGGATGTGTCTAAAAGCAAAGCTCCTTCCCCCCTGACGCCTTCGCTGACATCCACCAGCTCAGAGTCCCAGGCTGGAGCTGTGGTCACATCTGCTCCATCTCTCCCACCCCCTCGCACTTCATCAGGAGCACTTAGCCTTAAAACTCACGCAGGTTCAAGCTCCAGTGGAGCCCTCCCAAAACCAAGCTCCAGTATCCCTGCTAACAACCCTTTGGTCACTCAGCTTCTTCAAGGCAAGAACGTCCCTCTGGAGCAAATCCTGCCAAAGCCTCTCACCAAAACTGAGATGAAAACTGTCCCTTTAGCTTCCCATGAGGAAAAAGGGGCAGCAGCATCCAGTGCTCCGGGCACAGCAGGGAATGGTGCTGGAGCTGAGGGCGGTGAAAGACAATCAAATTTACCCTCACAGCAGCTTGGGAAGATCTTTTGCCCAAACAGGCCTCTGCCTCACATTCCAAGGACCTTTCCGCTCCCCTCGGGAAAGGACCCCAGTCCTGACCAGCACCAGTGCCACGAGGCACTCAGCAAAACCACCCAAGAGCAGATCCTTCAGACTCTCATCAAGAGGGTCCAGAGGCAGAACTTGTTGCCAGCCCTTCAGCCTTCACAACTGAACCGCACTCACTCAGGTTTCCAGTTAGAAAACAGCTCCACCAGTCAGAGATTTATGCTGGGTTTCATGGGCAGGAGGACATCCAAGCCTGCCATGTCTGGTCATTATCTGCTCAACGTTTCCACCTACGGTCGTGGTTCAGAGAGTCTGAGGAGAGGCTTCTCCTTGAACCCCGAAAGCCGCCCGTGTCTGCACAGTCCTGCTGACACTCCAAGAGCAGAATTTGGGGAATGTGAGGAGCTGGCTGGCCATGGCAGCAGCAGCGAGGAGGGAGATGCAGATGATGAGAGCACTGGTGATGAACACGAACACATCAGTGTGAAAGAGGAGCCCCAGGCTGGCCGGGTGTCTGCTCAGTGTCAGAAGGAGCAGGTGTCTCATGGCATGAGCCCTTCGGATTACAGCACCCTGGCTAAAAAGGGCGTGAAGAGCGAAGCCTCTCAGCAGGCACCATCCAGCAAGGAGCACATCCAGGCCTTTGATGGGACTGCACTGGCACGAGATTTCATCCAGGCTGCTCAAGAGCAAATGGCACAGGCGATGAGGGGGAAGATGCACAGCAGCCCCGAGCTCTTCAGTGCTCCTGCACCATCCTCAGACCCCGGGCAGCAGCAGCAGCAGCAGCAGCAGCAGCAGCAGCAGCAGCCACCCCTGCTCTCTGCTCCACACCCTCCAAAGCTCCCTGGCAATGCTGCAGCACAGCTCCTTGGCCCCAGTTACAGTGGCACAATAAATGTCTCCACCTCCCCGGAGGTGACCCAGGGCTCCCTGATGAGTGAATGCAATCAGCTGTCCAGCAGCATGGGGAACGTCATGTCCTTCTCCGTGACTGTCACCACCATTCCCACCAGCCAAGCCATGAACTCTGGTGGCCACGGGGCTCAGAGCATCCCTGTTCAAGCCTTCTCTGAAGACAGCAGCCTGGAGGATTCCCCTTCCAAATGTTACTGCAGGTTGAAAGCCATGATCATGTGCAAGGGCTGCGGTGCCTTCTGCCATGATGATTGCATCGGCCCCTCTAAGCTCTGTGTCTCCTGCCTCGTGGTGCGGTAACCGGGAGGGGGATGGGGAAGAGGATGGCTTGGGGTTTTTTTTTTTGGGGTGGGGGGTTTTGCTTTCAGAAGTACGTTGGGAAGAAAACAGGAAATTTACTGCCTTGCACAAGAGACACGTTACCGAATCAGGAATTACAGAGTAGAGTTCTTCTTTCATTAAAGAAAGAGCACCTTCTTGTACAGTGAGTCTAAACTGAGCTCAACTACGTGAATTGTGACAAGAGTTTGCACTTAAGGAATTCTGTAAATATGTCACATTATTTTGTTTAAAAATATTTTTTCAATCTTTTAGGAGATAGTGTTTGACTTGTACTGCAGTTTCATTAACCCCAGCCTGCTATCCGGCATGTTTGCTGAGCTCTGCTCTAGATGGGGGGAGCCAACCCCTGGCAAAACCTTATAGCCTGTTGTTGGTCTTCTCTGGACAAAGAGAAGAACTGGAAAAATCAAGAAACTGAACATTTGTACTGACTGATCCCAGAGCTCCAAAGCAGGACCCCCCCCCCCAAGGGGTCTCGTTTTGTTGCTCTAAATTTCAGTTCAATTTTTTCAGAATTGGAAGGCATTAACATTGTTCCAGCCTTTCAAGTACTTGCCTCTCACTTGTGACCAGGCTGTTTCCAGAAGGCAAACTGGGTTGTGCAATATTGGCTGGTGTTTCTGAGGTGCATATTATCCTCTCCTTGTCTCCAAGGGGGCTGCTGCAGTCACTTTGGTTTCAGGAAGGCAGCGTCTTGAGTTGCTACTGATAAATACTGCAAAAAAGGCAACTGTATAACCATAGGATTCAAGAGTTTAAATCACTAAAAGGACTCAGTGGGCGTGGTGGTGGGGAATCCCAGGAGACATTTATAGCAGAGATCACAAATCTGTGCTGAACTGCACTTCATTGCCAGCAGAAATCTGCTGCCCAGCACCTGATGCCAGCCAAGTGCTCCCAAGTGTCACCCTGGGGCCTGCTGGTTTTTAGGGAGCTTCCCATGCTCACCCAGCCCTTGGGGGCAGTCAGGCATCACTCCTTCCCAAGGATTTTCTGCTCAGCTAAGGCCCAGGGAAAGGAAAACACGTGTCCTGCTGGGCCTCACCACCAGCCCACTGGGTCTCTGTGTCTGGAAACACCAAACTGGTCTGGACTCAGCTTGGGTTTTGCTGTGTTGAGGTCTGGGGTTGGGGTGGGGTGGGAAGGTGGGCAGGGGTCTGGGGGTGGCTGGGGGAGGGGGGTCTGCACTGCACCCAACCCAGGGGGACACAGCTGGAGATGTTCATCCTCACTTCTGCTGTTCAAGACTTGGTTCTCTTGGGTTAGATGGAAGTCAGGGCGTTAGGGAATGGTACTGCCTCCCCAACCAGGAGGGTGGGCAAGAGCCCAGCTGGGGTTGTCATTTCTCTCCCCAAACAGGGGAAGGTTGGGTGGGCTGAGCACGTCCTGGCCCTGGGGTGGGTGTGGGGACCATGCTGCAGGGCAGTCAGGTAAATGGATCTTTTTCTTTTCTTTTTTGATGGAGAAAAAAAAAAAAAAAGCACTGAATTCACTTTTAATCCAAAGGCCTTTTTAAGATGAAGCAATATTAACAAAACAGGCAGGACAGCTGTTCTGGGGCCCTAAGCCTTGCTTCTTGCCATTGGACTCTGCTACTGCTTTCTCCCTCCTGGGAACCTGCTGTGCTCTGGGTAAAGGTCAGAAATCATTGCTTGGGAACTGCAGGGTGTTTGTCCTGAGGAGTGGGTGGTGATTTTTTTTTTTTTGTGATGATAAAGAAAAGAGAGTTGCAGACTATTCTCACCCACCAGGAAGGTTTCCTCCCCTGCCCAGCAGAGCAGGAGCTGCAGCAGATCCTGGCCTCTGTTTTGCTCCTCTTTCCATTTCCTGGGGAGCTTTCTGATTATGCATCACTGCTGAGGCTTCCAGGGGTGAAGAGGGTTTAACTCTTAGAGTCTTCAAGTCCATTTTTTTCAAATCTGAAGCTGAAATCTCTAGAAACAACCTTACAGAACAACTCCCTGTTTTTCTGCCGTGCTGCACAGGTGCTGGTGACAGTCCTAGCCCAAGGAGCACCCCCTGGTCTGTGTTCCCAACACCTGGTGTGGAGGGGAGACCAGCACACATGGGCTGGCTTCTCCCCTTGCATCCCCAGACACTGACAGGAGGGATAGTGCTGTTTTTCTTGGATTGATTCAGACATCAGCACCACCAGGAAGAGGACTTTCTGGTGTCATTTTGAACCCTGGGAGGCAGTGTAAGGCAGTTTCAGGCTGTGAAAGGCTCAGGAGTGCAGGACTGAGGGCAGGGGATGTCTGTTCCCTATGAACTTGAGCCTTGTTGAGACACGAGAGCAGCTCCAGCAGAGTAATCCTCAGTTAGACACATTCATTCCTGTCTTTGGACACTTCCCTCAGGATAATCCGATTTAAATATCATCGCTAGTTACAAAATAAACTGAAAAAGTCCTTCTAGCCTCAAATAAGAGGCAAGAGGCTTTGCTGGCATAATTGGATCAACGCCTTGTCTTTTATCAGTGTCATCTTTCTAGGCTGACAGGGCTGCTTAAGACAGGGAAGGAGATGATGAGGCTGCAGCCAGCTCTGATCTGCTGCCCTGCTCCTGCACTCAGCTTTCCCCCTGTGTGCCCAGGCTGTTCCTTTGCTCCTGTCAGCATCTTCTGGAACAGTCACCACCCCTGGCTCTGGTTCCAGCCTCTTCCTTTAAATGTCACAAACGTCCTCAGTAGTGCATGGGTTGTACCTCCTGTGCCACTTGTGAGTCTGCCCTGGCAGGGCAGGAGCTGCAGTGGCTCCAGAGCTGGGTTGGGCAGTGTAGGCACCTGTCCTGAGGACCTGGAAGTTTACAACTCTGTTCAGTGCCTTAGTTTTATTTTCATGGATCAGCACTTTTCTCGGGCTACTATTATTCTCCTTTTTTAAGAAAATAAATTCTCCTGACTGCATGTCTTTGATTTGAACATAAGCCACAAGCTACTAGGGGCAACTTGATGGAACAACCTCCACGGGTTTGCAAGAGGTCATTAACTAGTTAGGAGACTGTCAGAAATAATGGAGCTCAGTGTAATAATCACTATCAGTGCAGGCTGACGTAAAACCTGGAAAGCTTTGCATGTTTTACAGTGCTGGTTGGGCAATAAAGTATTTGAGAGGGGAGAAATCCTGCAGCTGAAAGGGGAGAGTTCCCTCTGTGGGCTCAGCCTGCTGCTGCCTTACTGCTGAGGCTCCTCCCAGCTGGCTCCACTCTTCCCATCATCTCATCTTCCTGCTGCTCCTTCCAGCAAGATCCCAAACCTGCCTTCACACTGGATTTAGAAATAAAAGGTGATATTGTGACATTGTTTAAAACATTAGACTTTGGTTCCCCAGCTGTCAACAGGCACTCCAGTAAATGCTGTCATAAAAAAAAAAAATCTGAGATAAAATCTGCAATGGGACCAGGGGAGATGGTTGTTTTAAACTGGAAGAGAGGAGATTTAGGTTGGACATGAGGAAGAAATTGTTTGGGGTGAGGGTGCTGAGCCCCTGGTTGCCCAGGTTGCCCAAGGAAGCTGTGGCTGCCCCATCCCTGGCAGTGTCTCAGCCCAGGCTGGATGGGGTCCCTGACCATGGCAGGGGGGGCACTGGGGGAGTTTTACCAAACCAGTCTAGGATTCTATGAAAATATTTTTTTCAAAGCCTGATGTCAAACTGTGGCAGAAAAAGCAACTTGAGGAATAGAGGATACTTAGATTTAAATCTTTCCTGCAGCCTGAAAGCTGGAAACACAAACTGCTCACTGGGGTGAAGTTCCCTGTGTCCAAGGTCTGGCATGGGGAGCAGAGGTAGCTCTGTACCTGACTCCTGGTTTAGGGGTTGGTTGGCAGCACAGGGAAGGAATTTTGTGTGAAATTTTAATGTCCTTTCTTTTGTCATAAGGAAAGACCAAGGTGCTCCACAGTTTTAACAGAGTTGTGTCTTTTTTATGTGGAAGTCAAACAGCTGATGGGACAAGAAGTTCCAGGTGGTGTCCTCAGGTTGTTGCTTCTGATGGGTGTTGTTGGAGGCAACAAAGAGCACCCTGGGGCCAGGATGCTGTCCATGGAGGTGGGATGCAGGACTTGTGCTGCTCCTCTGGGGATGCTCAGTCTGACAGCTCATTTGAACCACTGGAATGGGGGGTGACACCCTGCCCAGGTGTCCTCAAGCCCTTCCTGGAGGTGGCCGCTCCTCAGTGGCAGCAACAAACGTCCTGTGGTGGGGCTGGAGGCACCTGGAATGAGCACGGAGGAAAGAAACAGGCAGGGGCTGCTCCCAAGCTTCTTCACTGGGAATGTCCCACAGGGAGCCTCGAAGCCCTGGGGAAGCTTCCTGGGAGTTGTGCTTGGTCAGCTGATGGCAAACCAGCCTGGAAACTACTGCCTGGTTTGCCTTGGTGGCTCTGCTGGTCTGGGTGCTTGAGGAGGAGGGTGCTGAGGGGCAGGAGGGTGCTGAGGGGCAGGAGGGTGCTGAGGGACAGGAGGGTGCTGAGGAGCAGGAGGGTGCTGAGGGGCAGCAGGGTGCTGAGGGACAGCAGGGTGCTGAGGGACAGGAGGGTGCTCAGGAGCAGGAGGGTGCTGAGGGGCAGGAGGGTGCTGAGGGACAGAAGGGTGCTGAGGTAGAGGAGGGTGCTGAGGGGCAGGAGGGTGCTGAGGGACAGGAGGGTGCTGAGGGGCAGCACGGTGCTGAGGGGCAGGAGGGTGCTCTGATGCAGCAGGGTGCTGAGGGACAGCAGGGTGCTGAGGGGCAGCAGGAGGGTGCTGAGGGACAGCAGGGTGCTGAGGGACAGGAGGGTGCTGAGGTACAGCAGGGTGCTGAGGGGCAGCAGGGTGCTGAGGTCTCCCCTCAAGGCCTGGCACCGGTTTGAACTTCCAGAACCACCTCTGAAGGTGTGGGTGATGCAGTGATGGTGGGAGGGAAAGGCACTGAATCCCCTGGGGTGCTGAGCAGTGATTGACTAATTAATTAATGAATTAATTGCTGCAGTGGGGGAGAAGACCACTGCCAGGAGATGGGTGCCTGGGGAGCAGCTGGGAGGTGACAGAGCTGGGACCAGGGTCTCACAGGGAGCAGAGCTGGAGCTGGGATGGTGATAGCCAGAATTTCCTGTTACCTAGGTTTGTTTTGTTGGGTTTTTTAATGCTATACATTTGATATAACTGAAGATCAATTTTAAGAGCTTACAGTAATATATTTTAAGTAATATATATTTTAGTATCTGTAAAAAAAAAAAAAAATTAAATTGACAAAGGATGATTTATGAACTGGATAAACAGGGTACTGGGAGTACACAGTGTCTCAGCAGGGCCAGGAGTAGTTTTACTACCAGGAGAATTGAAAAGATTTTTTTTTTTCCATTAATGCAATAAAAATGGGAATTCTTAAAAAGAAGAAATCCAATACTGTTTACCACGTGCTTTTCTTGTTTTGACAACAGGCCTGTAAACACAGTTTAGAAGATACTAAACCTTTGTCTGTCTTTTGCCTTTTTAAAAGGGACTTAAATTGGAATAGAGGGTATGTACAGAAAAATCAAGTTGACACCATTTTAAAATGTATTTTTACACAAATAATATAGAAAAATCATATTTTACATAAGAATTTTAAGTATTTGAAATATGTATATATATACTGTATGTACTTCATATATTCTTTATTTTACATTTTCAATGTATTAAAAAGTATTTGAGATGGTTGGATTTGAGCATGTAATAATGTTTAACACAAAGAAAAAAGAAAAAAAAAAGGAAAATAGGAAAAGAGGGAGAGAGGAGGCTGTGAGCAACTAGAGAGGAGCAGAGGAGCCAGAAGTTCAGAAGCAAATGACTTTTGGAAAAGTTTGGGCAGTTTCAGGTGCAGCATACAGAGTATTTATCAGTTCTGTGTCCTGTCTGTGTTTCTGTCAATGCTTGTTCGTTTTGCCTCGTAACCACCCAAAAATAATCCATGGTGAGAAGAGAAGAAGTTGAGGTGGATCTTTTACAGAAGCAATGCTGCCTTTGAAGCCAAAGAGACCTCCTGCTCCAGAAGGTACTCACCCAAAAGAGAAGCAGAAGCTGCTCAGTTCTGTGCCACGGGATGCTGATAAATAGCTGGGTGTCCTGCCCAAGCATCTGGGGGAATGAAACAACACACCAAAAATCCAGGGATTTCCAGGAAACTCTGGCAGAGCAACTTACTGTTGGGTTGGTTTTTTTTTACATTGTCGGAATTTTGGTGAAAATCTCACTGTAGAGGATGAGACATCTTTGCAGCTGTGAGAACTGGGGGGGATTCTCATCAGAAATGGGATCCTAGAGGTGCAAAGAGAGCAGGTCAGGCAGCAGAGGGGTGCAGAGCAGGAGGGCACCTCGGTTTCCCTGCTGGTCCTGCTGCAGAGAACTCTTTATTAAACAACAAACACTCCCTGTTCTGTCAGGTCAGTACCTGTTTCTGAGAGCCCAGGAGCTCTGCAGCCCCTGGAGTTGCTGGCCCCAGCTCAGAAAGCAGAGAAAATAGAAATCTCTGCTGAGAGAAAGGAGGGCCTGGCTCCACAGCCCAGGGCAGGGCTGCTCCTCAGCCTCCTTCCTGGTGCCATTTTGGCTCAGAGGACTCAGATTCAGTCACATTTTCCACTCACTGCAGGGATCCTGCCTCTAAACTGGGGGTGTTTGCAGCAGTTTTCTGTTGCTGGGATTGATAGGGAAGGAAACTGAAGGTGGGAAGGGAAGCAGCATCAACAAGTTGAGTTATTAAAGTACAAATCCAACCCCTGGGCAGGCAGGTGACAGGGATTTTTATACTGCTACAACTATTGGGAAGCAAACTAAAAACCCCACCAGATGATGTGGCAGCCAACATTTTGCCAGAGCTTGGTGTCCACACACGAGTGGGGTTTCCACTCAGGAGAGCTGCACTGTGGAAAGTCCTGTGGAGGTGTGGGGGCTGTGTCTGTACCTGCACACAGCTCCATCTCGGGCTCCTGGTGACATTTCACCTTGCAGAGTCACCACAGCCCTGGGAAGGAATTTGCTCTTCATTTGTTTCCGTGTTTCAGGTATGGGTTAGACAAGACACAGAACAAGCAATGTGTTTTGTTTGAGCTGCTGCACTTTGGGAAAACAAAACAAAAACATTCCTTATTCCCCTGGTACTGCTGCATCTCCCCACTCCTCCCTCTCCCAGTTTGCAATGTAAACTCAAGTGCTGTCTCCTGTACCTCCCAGTTAAGTCTCAGCTGATGCATTATGAATTTTTTTTTTTAATCAGAAAGCCAGGTTAAGGTGTGGAGGTTCCTCCCAGCCCAGTTCCAGGGACAGCACCACATCCTGTGAACACAGCTGCAGCTGACAGGTCAGGCTTTCCCTTCAGCCTCAGGGACAGAGGTTTCAGTCGTAGCTTTTTTGGGCTTGTTTTCATCTGGTGTCTGGAGGTGTAACCAAGGATGCCCACAAAGAGGTTGCTGGATTTGATCTAAACCCACAACCCCACCAGTCTGTTTGCAAAGTGAAACTGAAATGAGAAGTGTGGCAAGGTTTGTATGGAAAATAAGGGGTTTTTTTTAAAAAAAAAGGAAAAAACCCACAAGATTGGGAAGGTGACTTGGAGGCATTTAAAACCAGCAGGGACCATTCCCAGACCCAGCAGGGACCTGCCTGGCCCATGGCACCACAGTGAAGCACCTTGGGTTTGTCAACAAGTTTCTCCTTGTGCTGTCTTAAGATTCCACCTGAGCTTCTCACCAGCATGGAGGGACCTGAGGAGTGCTCAGAGGAACAGCCTGGCTCTAACCTGGGACTGGAAGGGCTGGGTGCCCTCAGGAGATAGCACCTGGACAAGCAAAAAGTCT
This sequence comes from Calypte anna, assembly GCF_003957555.1. Lineage (NCBI taxonomy): Eukaryota > Metazoa > Chordata > Aves > Apodiformes > Trochilidae > Calypte > Calypte anna. Next base: position 532,085 of record NW_022045534.1, on the reverse strand, counting down.
GCCCCGTGGCTTCTGTCTTACTGTGGGTTCTGTTCCTCCTGCCTCTCACTTATTTTTTTTTTTTGTCATGTAAAACTACCTGCTTCATAATGAATGTAAGATACAGTAGTTCTTCAGCACATGGGCAAATGTGTATTTTATCTTCATGTCTCATTTTATGGTAAATAAAAAGCATATGATTTTATGGTCTGTGGTACTGCTGGGTGCTGATTTTCCAGAGGTTACCTTTTATCCTGCAAGGGACCCAGAGGAATGACAGGGAACTACAGGGAACTACATCTTTCTGGGTGGATGAGCTGTGGACAGCTGTACGTTTTTTTCCAACACATTTCAAGGGGAAAACTTCAGTTTAATCCTAATCCTTGAAATGCACTCAGCAGATTTTATCCCATGAATCCCTTCCCACTGCAGGAGCACCTTCTCTTCCATCCCTCAGAGAATGGGTTTGGTTGGAAAAGTCCTTTGAGATCATCCAGTCCAGCCTCAGAGTTTGTCCCTGGGCACTGCTGGGAAGAGCCTGGCTGCCCCTTCTTCATTCCCACCCTGCAGGTGTTCCTGGAGCTCCCCCAGACTTTGATAGAGTCATGGAACCATTTTGGTTGGAAAGGATGCAGAATAGGTCCATTGAGTCTTTGAGATGAAGGAGTTCAACCCTTCCCCAGCACCCCCACCCCCTGTCCCTCATCCCCACATCCCCAGGGCTTGCTCTGAAACCCCTCCAGGCATGATGGGGACTCCAGCCCTGCCCTGGGCAGCCTGGGCCAGGCCCTGACAACCCTTTCCAGGCAGAAATTCTTCCCCAGCTCCAACCCAAACCTCCCCTGGCACAACTTGAGGCCAGGAGATAAAGACCAGGATTCACTGTCCTTAAATCAGAATGACTCCCTGCATGACAGTCTATTGGAAAAGCAGGAATTATGGGCCAGGGAAAAATAAAAAAGTTAACCCTGGAAACAGAAATATTATTCTCTCTGTGATGCAGAACAAGTTACTAGAAAGGCAGAGTTACAAAGCCGTGCTAACACCTCCCTGCTACTGCTCCTGGCTGGTTGTAACTGGTGAGTATTTACCTCCTCAGACTCCCTCCTTTCCCGTGCCTGTTCTCCTCCAGCTCCCCAGACACCTCCTCAGCTGTGGGGAGTTCTGTGCCCTGGGAAGGAGCCATCCCTGGGGTGTCCTGTTCACCTGGGACATGTCCCCTCTGTGTGCACAGAACCTGCTTCACTTCGACAGGCAGCAGTGGGCTTGTTTTGTTCTCTGCCCAACAGCAATGATAATAATAATAATAATAATAATAATAATAATAATAATAGCAATATATTTTTAAAAACAAACTTGCAAGTGAAAGAAAAGCTGCAGAATCCATTTCTAAGTATAGATGGGGAGCACTCACGGTTCTGGCAAGGTAATTATCTTGTCATGCTGAAGAGGAACAAAAGAGGAGGTTTTTTGGTTGTTTTTTTCCTCCCTCCTGAGCTCAGCTCCTGCTTTCTCTCAGTTCCCATGCTGGCTGCTCACTGGGAACCCCTGTGAGGTGGAAGAGCAGCTGTGAGATGCAGGTAACTGCACAACAAACGCTGGAGACTGAGCCAGCTCCTGCAGATCCATACACTCAGGGGCTGTAAGGACCTTCTCTGGTATTCAGCTGCTCATGTGCAAAATTCTACATTCAGGATTCAAGGTAAACGGAAATAAAAAAGGAAGGACAGTAAAACATTCCTATTTCTCCATCAGGACGTGCTCAACTTCACCTCTTCAGTTACAGCTGAACTCTGTTCTCTTCACAACCACGTAGAGCATAACTTCATGTCAAAGCAGAGGTAAGGTGCACAAAGCCCAGCTGGAGGCCAGGCACCAGTGGGGTTCCCCCAGGGCTTGGTAATACTTATTTACTAATTATTTTGTATTTGTATTTACTATTACTCCAGCCACTGAACATCTCCACTGATGATCCAGGCCATGGGCAGTACAGGAGCTCAGAGTCTGCATGGGAAGCAGCCCTGGGAGGAGTGGCTGATCCTGACAGGACTGTGCTGCCCTTTGGAGGGGCCTGGACAGGCTGGGAAATGGGCACTGGAGAGTTTCATCAGGTTCAAAGATCACAAATCAGGAGGAACAACCCCATGGTGGGGTGGACAACTGGCTGGAAAACACCTTGGCAGAAAAGGACCTGAGGTCGTGGTGTGGGAACAAGGCCTGGAATTAACCAGGGGAAAGGCAGGAAGATTATCAAGGCATTGTCAGAGGAGAGGTGAGCACTGGACACCAGAGGAACATTTCCCCCCCTGAGGACAGTCAGACATTGGAATGGTCTCCCAGGGAAAGGGATTCTCCCAGTTTGGAAAGTTTGAAGTCACATTTCATATGAACAATAATATCAGAAGGGTTGGAGCAGGTGAGGTCCCTTCCCACTCTCACAGATCCTGTGATTCTCTCCTGTGCTGCACAAGCTGCAGAAACCCTTGGGCTGGAGCTTCTGCAGCCACACTCAGATCCATTGGCTGCTTCCCTGCTTCAGCCATGACACAGCACCATGAAATTCCAGTGCTTACCCATCCCTACCCCCTTCTGCTGCTCCATTGACTTACCAGGGATGCAGGGAGCAGACACAACCCCTGCACCACCTCTGCCAGGCCTGTTCCCACTGCTGCCAGCGGGGCTGACCCCAGCATTCAGGAGGAAGAAGAAGAAAAGCAGAGCAAACCCATGTCCTGTCATTTGCATGGCTACAGCTCAGAATAAACACTAACTCAGCACTACCTAGAATGTCTAAGCAGCCTTTTCTCTCGTTTTCCTGTTCCCTTCTGACACAGCCCCTCTCTCACACACACACAGAATCTTCACAGCCACTCCACACGCAGCCCGAGACCCCCTGGGCTCCAGGGCAGGGTCCTGCAGGCTGCTTGGGGATGGGGGCTGAACGGGACAGGTCCCATCCTGAACCTCACCCCTGCTCCTGTGGGACACTGCAGCCCCAGCTCAGCACCCCCAGGGCAGGCTGAGCAGCTCCAGTTCAATGCTCTGTGGGGCTTCACTGCACATATAGACACACACAGATATATATATATATACATAACGTGTAATAGACTCATAGCATTGCTTTGGGTGGAAAAGACCTTGAAGGTGATGGAGTCCAACCCTTCCCCAGCACCCCCACCCCATGTCCCTCATCCCCACATCCCCAGGGCTTGCTCTGAAACCCCTCCAGGCATGATGGGGACTCCAGCCCTGCCCTGGGCAGCCTGGGCCAGGCCCTGACAACCCTTTCCAGGCAGAAATTCTTCCCCAGCTCCAACCTAAACCTCCCCTGGCACAACTTGAGGTGTGCCAAAAGTTCCTCTTGTCCCATCCCTTCTTCCTTGGGAGCAGAGCCCGACCCCCCCTGGCTCCAACCTCCTCTCAGGGGCTTGCAGAGAGCCACAAGGTCTCCCCTCAGCCTCCTCTGCTCCAGGATCAGCACCCACAGCTCCCTCAGATGCTCCTCACAACTTCTCCAGCCCCTTCCCCAGCTCCATTCCCTTCTCTGCACACTCTCCAGCCCCTCCATGTCCCTCTGCTCCCCAGGGGCTCACACCTGACCCCACACCGCAGTTCACTTCCATGGGTGATCCCCGCACGGTGGGATCACGATCCACCCGCTCCCTGCTCACACGCACCCCAGGACCCCGCACACCCCTCAGTCCCCGCTGTCCCCTCACTCCCCGCTGCCCCCTCACTCCCCGCACACCCCTCACTCCCCTCAGTCCCCTCACTCCCCGCACACCCCTCAGTCCCTTCAGTCCCCTCACTCCCCGCTGCCCCCTCACTCCCCTCACTCCCCTCACTCCCCTCAGTCCCCTCACTCCCCGCTCTCCCCTCACTCCCCTCACTCCCCGCTCCCCCCTCACTCCCCTCACTCCCCTCACTCCCCTCACTCCCCGCACACCCCTCACTCCCCGCACACCCCTCACTCCCCTCACTCCCCGCTCCCCCCTCACTCCCCTCACTCCCCGCTCCCCCCTCACTCCCCTCACTCCCCTCACTCCCCTCACTCCCCTCACTCCCCGCACACCCCTCACTCCCCGCACACCCCTCACTCCCCTCACTCCCCGCTCCCCCCTCACTCCCCTCACTCCCCTCACTCCCCTCACTCCCCGCACACCCCTCAGTCCCCTCACTCCCCGCACACCCCTCACTCCCCTCACTCCCCTCACTCCCCGCTCCCCTCAGGCCAGGGGGCTCCGGCCCCTCCCCTCGGGGGCCGCACTGCGCATGCGCCCTCAGGCATCGCGCGCTGATGGCGGGAGGCGGGGGGAGAGAGGAGGGCCCGGGAGCGCGCGCCGGCAGCGGAAGGTCCTCGGCCTCCGATTGGCTGCGGCGCGCCGGGGCGAGCGCGCGGGGCGAAGCGCCCGGCCTCGTGATTGGCGGCCCGGGCGGCCGTCGCAGGCTGAGGGGCGGGGCAGGGGTGGGGGGCGGGGTCCTGTTGAGAGGCGCGGGGTTCTGATTGGCTGGAGGAAGGGGGGAAAGGGGTGGGGTGAGGCGGGCGCGGGCTGAGATTGGCGAGAGTGCGCGCGCCCCCTGCGGAGGCGTGCGGGGATTGGCTGAGCGCCGCGAGGCGGCCGGGGACCGTTGGAGCGGAGCGGAGCGGCTGAGGCGCTGGGGCCGCCCGGGGCTGAGGAACCGGAGCCCCCCCGCACCCAGCGTCCCCACCTCGGGCAGCCCCGGGACCCCGCGCCGCCGGCTCCCAGCAGAGGTGCGTGCTCGGCGGGACGGAGGCAGGCGCTAACGGGGCCGAGGAGGGCCCGGTGAGGGCTCCGCTACCGCCCGCGGGGCTCGGGGAGGAGCGGGAGGGTGTCCCCGCTGCCCCGCTCCCGGGCAGGCTGTGAGCACCGGCCGGGGCGAACGCACCCTTCTTGCTTTACACGGGGTTTGCGGCCGCGGGGCCCCCGGGAGCTGCGGTTGAGGGGATTTGCGGGGCTGCCCGGGCCTGGCGCGGGGGAAGGGCCGAGCGGAGCGGAGAGCAGCGCTGCCGCCTCCTAAAGCAGCCCTGGGAAGGTACCGGAGCCTGGCGGGGGGAGCTGCCCCGCGCTCCCTCGGCGCTGCCGGGTCTGTGGAACCCGTGGGTTGGCGGCGGGAAGGTTCCTGGCACCCGAGGGGGTTTGGCTGTGGCTTCTTGTTTCATCTCTTAGCAGGAAAGTGCTCGCGTAGACGCGGAGTCTGCGGGCTGCGTTTCTTTGTAATTAGCAGGAGACACAATCAGGGCAGAAGCAGTATGATCCTGTCTGCTAAACAGGGGGAGCTGTTATTTTTCTCGGGAAAACCACAGCTTTATTGGGAAAAAGTAGTCCCTGCTTTTCTTTTCCCCCTTCTTTTCAGACGGTGTTTAAATGTTTGAAGAAGGAAGTGAGCCCAGAGAAGTGGAAGCTGACCAGAGAAACTTCAGTGTCATTCAGGTAATGAGATCTGCAGTGGAGGGACTGAACTCTCAAACTTGTGTTATGTAACTGGTTCCAGTTGCCTGTTTGTCACGTTCCCATAACTGATACTGAAATTATTCATTTATGACAAGCTTCTGGGGATTCTGCATTTCACATGAGGTATTGGACATGTAAAAGTATCCCTGTGTGAGATGTATTAAAAAAACAAACAAACAAACCAGCACACAATTACATTCTTGTGCAACAGATCCCTTAGCTGGGAAGGGTGAAGCCAATGGGTACTGAGGGGCTGGAGAGTGTCCAGAGAAGGGAATGGAGCTGAGGAAGGGGCTGGAGAAGCTGGAGAAGGGTGTGGAGAAGTTGTGAGGAGCATCTGAGGGAGCTGTGGGTGCTGATCCTGGAGCAGAGGAGGCTGAGGGGAGACCTTGTGGCTCTCTGCAAGCCCCTGAGAGGAGGTTGGAGCCAGGGGGGGTCGGGCTCTGCTCCCAAGGAAGAAGGGATGGGACAAGAGGAACTTTTGGCACACCTCAAGTTGTGCCAGGGGAGGTTTAGGTTGGAGCTGGGGAAGAATTTCTGCCTGGAAAGGGTTGTCAGGGCCTGGCCCAGGCTGCCCAGGGCAGGGCTGGAGTCCCCATCATGCCTGGAGGGGTTTCAGAGCAAGCCCTGGGGATGTGGGGATGAGGGACATGGGGTGGGGGTGCTGGGGAAGGGTTGGACTCCTTCATCTTCCTGGTCTTTTCCATCCACAGCAGTTGTGTGTTTGTGTGATACTCTTGAGAGCTGGGAGACCCTTAGGGGTGTGATGCTCTCTTGTTTCTCAGCTCGGAAGTGCATGTCTGATAGGATCTGAGTGCTCCACGTTAGAATTTGATCAGTAGTTGTGCATGAGTGGCCTTTGGAAATGCTTTGTACTTTCAGTTTTCTTTCTCTGCTTGCTAAAACTGACTGTGTAGCCTGATGTTCTGCCTGCCATGGCTGCCCAGTCACAAAAGATTCCACGTGCCTGAAACAGTGGTTCAAAAAAATCAGAACTATCAGTTCCTGGTTTTAGCAGTCAGGAAATGCTGCACTGAGGAATCAGTTTTTTCCCCCCTTCTATTTCTCTGGTGTATGGACATGATCTGTACTAAATGGTGTCATGTACAGGAGGTTACCCAGAAGCATTGGTTTCAGATAGTTGCTTTTTGCATTTCCTCTTCTTCAAAGGATATTTTGGAGCAATGGAGGATTTAGATAAAAGAGCAAAAGTGCTTCTGACCTCGGGGCTTCCTTTTTAGGGAGGCTGGAAAGGGAGAGCCAGTGTAGGGCAGGCTGAGCAGTGATTCCTCCCATTTTGCAGAGCCTGGCCATGCCCTGTGCTGCAGCCTGCTCCAGTTCTTTCCCTGCTTGGTCAGTCCATGTGCTTTCATCTGTCCAGGATGCTACTCCAGAGCTTGCTAAGCTCATCACTTCAACTGCATTTAATCCTGTCTGTGTTTCTGCTCGTGTCATTGTCACACACAGGATTCTTGGCTCCCCCTTGTCACTGCTGGATGATTTGTCCCCAATCTGCTGCTGAGCTCTTGCTCAGTGTGGGGAAGGGAGCTCCCCACTCCTGTTTGGGATGCTGGTTCTTGTTGCCTCCTTGTTACACATCTCACATTGGAGAGGACACAGCCACAGAGCTCCCTGTAAGCACCTTGTGACACCTCTGTCCCTGAAAGGTTTGGCTGTGATGGACACAGAAGCCAGGACAGCATTTGCACTGCTGATCAGTTCTGTCTCAGTCTCAGTTCTGTTGCAGCAGGCTGCTGCTTCTCTCAGCCTGGAGGTTACTGGGAACCACTGATTCCTTTAGATCTTGTCTACAATACATTCAGACTTCTGGTTTAGCCCAAAACTTGGGTGTTTCAATAATAACAATGCACATTTTCAGAATTAAAGGACAGGATAGAAAACTTCAGAAGCAGCTGTAATGCAAGAGGAAGGGCTTTTGGACTATCATAAAGGCATCATTCTTCCATCAGTTTGATTACCTTGCAGGGTGGCATTCAGCTTACAGTCTGCAGCCTGTGGTGGCTGTGGTGTGATGTGCAAGCTGACAGGCTTGGGAGAGGCAGAAAATCAGGTCTTGAAGTGTAAACCATCAGCTTGGGGATGAGTTGGTACCAACTGAGCAGAGCCCCCAGACCCAGCAGCACAGACTCAGTGCTTCAGAGGGGTGACTTCTGTGCTGGTGTCTCAGGAGCTTGTTCAGAACCTAAAGGATGTAGGGAGACAGAGTGCTCTGCAGCTCATTTCCTACAGCTTCTGTTCAAAGGAAAGGGAAATCATTCTCTAAGCTTGTCCACAGTGCTGGAGTCACTGCCTGCATCACCTGAGAGACACAGGGATGGTTTCCCAGCTGGTTTTTTACTTGGTTTCAGGGTTCTGTTATCTGCTGATAAGGATTTTAATTAATATGTTTGTATTAGGTTAACTTTTATTATTTTTCTCCTGTTGAGTACCAGAGAGTAGAAACATTATTGTAGTCTGTGTTTGGTTTAGTATTTAAACAGGTTTCTCCTGGGGCTAAACTTAAACAGTTTCATGAATCTCTTCCAGTCCTCTGGGTTTTCAAGGGCTAATGGAAGGCATTAAAGTTTTAACTTCTCAGCTGTGCTTAAATACATGTTTATAAAAATGCTTAACACTAACGAAAGTTTTTATCAGCCTAAATCTAGAAGGACTGGTAGGAGACCTCATCATATATCTGCTGTGGAATCTTATTTGGCCAGTTGGAACTCTTTGGAAATTAATGGAATGAGGACAGCAGGTACCAACTCATATCTGTGTTTTTAAAAGATTGGATGTATAAAGTGTATACTGTAGTTACAAAACAATTACTGTAAGTAGTTAATGACTGGCTACAACTCTGAGGTATTTTTCAGTCTTTGTCAGTCCTGCTGCTTGCAAGTGCAGTTTTTTACATCATTGAAGAGGTGGAGGAATAAAAAAGCAAACAATGAGGGAGCCTTGTCCCTACTTTAAATTTCTTTAAAAACACAGAAAGTGACAAAGCTAAGAATCATAGAATCATAGAATGGGCTGGGTTGGAAGGGACCTCAGAGATCACCAAGTCCAACCCTTGATCCACTCCCCCCGTGGTTCCCAGCCCATGGCACTCAGTGCCACATCCAGGCTCTTTGGAAAGATCTCCAGACACGGAGAATCCACTACTTCCCTGGGCAGCCCATTCCAATGCCTGATCACCCTCTCCAGAAAGAAATTCTTTCTCATCTCCAACCTAAACCTCCCCTGGCACAACTTGAGACCCTGCCCTCTTGTCTTGCTGAGAGTTGCCTGGGAAAAGAGCCCAACCCCCCCCTGGCTCCAACCTCCTTTCAGGGAGTTGGAGAGAGTGATGAGGTCTCCCCTGAGCCTCCTCTTCTCCAGCCTCAACACCCCCAGCTCCCTCAGCCCTTCCTCACAGCAATTCTGCTGGATCCCTTCACAGCCTCCTTGCTCTTCTCTGGACCTGCTCCAGCACCTCAATCTCCTTCCTGAGCTGAGGGGCCCGGAACTGGACACAGGACTCAAGCTGTGGCCTCCCCAGAGCTGAGCACAGGGGCAGAATCCCTTCCCTGGACCTGCTGGCCACGCTGTTCCTGAGCCAGCCCAGGATGCCATTGGCCTTCTTGGCCACCTGGGCACACTGCTGGCTCATGGTCACCTTCCTGTCAATCCAGAAGGGCTAAAAAGGGCTAAAAAACTAAGCTAAAAAGCTCTTAGTTTTACGGAAGACAATGGCAAGGAAGATCAGATAAAGTTATACAATTGGCTTCTTTTTTGTTTTTCCTTTCTTAAAGAAAGATCTTGGTCTGTGTCCACAGCTGGTCAGATCCTTGGAGTCTGACTCCCAGAGGAGAGGAAGGCTCCTGACCCAGTGGGTCACAGAGCTGTGGGAGCAGCGACAGGGCAGGTACAGCTCAGGGCTAAAGACTCAGAAAGGGGCTTTTTGAACAGAGTCTGCAACAAGAAGTGAGGCAGGGGAGGGATGAAGTTTGCAGGTGCACTGTGATGTAGTCTGGTACTACTTGTAGCTGGGCTTTGTAACAGGAGAGACTGAGGAGTTCCTGGTGTTGTGCAGGCAGCAGTGTGCTCCCTCACCTTGCTGTGTGGTGCAGAGCTGGCAGCAGACTGAAGCATGTGTGCTGTGGGGCACACACACTCAGTGCCTCTCACCCTGCTGACATAGTGGATCCAACTCAACACTGCAGTTTTTTCACTACTTTTCAAGATGAACCAATCTGCAAAGTCCTGAGAGGCTCAGCCAGGGTTACACCAAGGAGCAACCTAGGTGTGTGTGGGCATGGCTGAGGAACATCCCAGGCAGGGGTGCTCTGGGGATGGGCAGGAGGCCATGTGGAAAGCACAACAGTATTCTCTCAGTTGGTTTATATTACTTTTTTTTTTTTCCTTGCAGTGCCTATGGAATCTTTTAATGATTGTGTGTTACTCTTCTTATTTATATTTTAATAGAATTATCACATCAAAGGAAATGCTGAGGCAGCAGGGAGGCACTGGTTGTTTTGACAACTAGTTTTAGGTATAGATACAATTTGAAGGAGGTATTGTATTTTTCTGGCAGCTCAGGCAAAACTGAGGTTGTTGTGCAGCTGGGACTGTGTATATATGCTGACTTTCACATTGACTCTGGCAAATGGCAGATACACTTTTAAATTTAGGTTAAGGTAAATCCCTTATTCTACCATTTTATACCCTTTTAATAATGTCTGACTCTTAAGAAAAAAAAGATACTTTAGTAGACTTATGAAGTTGGTGAGTATGATTTTATATTTTAAGTTAAAAGAGGAGATAAATGATCACTGTGTAAGCTTTTTTCCCCCTAGTTCAGTTGTGATAGTGGAGTTGATGTTTCCTGGTGCTTGCCACTCCTGTGACTGGAGTTTCCCATCCCTGCAGGGATGCCAGAGGAGCAGGTTGGGTGGACTTCTTCTGGTGGGCTGCAACTTTCAATCTAAGCTGATTTTAAAAATGTTAAACTGACCTGGAGTGAGGTGGGAAGGAAAGGACTTGGGTGAATATAGTACTGATTGGTGCAGATGGTGGGAGGTGATGGAGAGCTAGAGGTTACTGAAAATGATTTTATCTCCTGAGGAGGAAGGATTGGGGGTGGAGCAGAGTTTGTGCTCCTGAGATGAGGGTCAGTTTGTGTTCTGTCAGTGCTCATGTGTGTCTCTTACCCTCCTGGTACTGCATTCCTCATTCTGGTCATGCTCCATCTGTTAATCTTGGCTGATAGAGAAAAAGGGCAAAAATGTACCTCAGAGCTTTCCCTAACAGATATTTCATTTTGGTGAAGAGGCAATTTTAGAATTTTAGAATTCCCTCTTGTGCTCCAGTAAGCAGCTGTGGGAACCTGCAGATTAAAATGGCAGGAAAGGGTTTTGTGGGATTCCCACTGGGAAAGCCAGGCAGCACAGATTGCACAGAAATCCCCTCCAGTGCTATAAAGAAGATGAGCCTTCCCTTCCTGGGAGGGAGAGGTAAGCTATTAATTAGGATATTTTCAACTTCTTACTGCTTGAAAACCATGGTGTAATATTTCATTTATCTTACTGAATATTAACCCTGCTTTATTTCAGGGAAACAATTTTAACCACTCAATCTGCTCTTGTTTGCAGGCTCATGGTAGATCTGCTGTATAGACATTACTTTTAACTTCAGCCTCCAAATCGACAGGGCAGGTTGTAAAAAACAAAACCATTTTCTCAGACTTTGGGGCAGTTGAGAATAAACAGCATTTGTGGTGGCTCTTCACTTAATTCAAGAAAAGCCTTTTTGTTCCCAGACACTGTGTCCTGGCTCCCATGGATCCTCTCTAGCTTTGACTATGCAATATGTGTTTATAGCTTCCAGTTTTCCTGTTCCCCACACTGAACAATTTCCTGCTCACTAAAAATGAATCTATATTGCTATATTTACCTAAAATAATACCTTGTAGTGGTTTTTTTAAGCTTTCTTTGGTTTTGTGATTTGACTTTCACAAGCAGGAGGCTTCTAACATGTAGTGCCTGCTGTCAGTCTCATCAACCAGTCTGGAGCCCTGCACCTGGCCTGTGAGTTCTTCAGGGCAGGGATTTCTGTCTGTTCTGGGCACTGAACAAACAGTTCCATATGTGAAGTGAAATCCTGTGGTGTTACAGGAATTCAGATCATTTGAACTCTACCCACATTTGAGTTTTTTGGGTTTGGGTTTTTTTTCCTGTTTTGTCTTGAGGTAATCTGGAGCTTTTGAAATAGTGTTAAAGGTTTTGAAGGTTTTGAAAGAAACTTATGATCCAATATTGCTACTTGTTCCATCTCTGTTTAGCTTGTCTCTAGTAAAATCTGTCAAGTTCCTGCTGGGTGGGAAGGTCAGGTTGCTGGGCTCATACTGGGGGGCACAGAGCTGAGCTGTGGCTCTCGTCCCAGCAGTGGGGACTGGCTGAGGAGTTGCTGCCTCCCATCTCCTGTACAAACAAACCAGGGGGCATTTCATGCCTTGAGGAAATCTTACACTTTTAACAGTAGTGTCAAGGAATGGAGTAGGGAAGAGTTTACTTATTAGTACTTATTAGATTGCACATTCATTTTCAAGAAAGTTTACTGTGTAACATGTGCATGGGTTAGCAAAGTCATCTCTAAAAGTAGCTTGTGATCCACTGCTGTGCTTTTAGGGGTTTTTTGTATACTGACTTGTATAGAATTTCTCTGGAAAGTTGTAATCTACTCTCTTGGTCTTTGCCCAATGATTTTTTTTTCACTTCTGCCCTTCTTCCAGACTGATGTCAGCTTTGCATTGTAAAGATCTCACACAAGCATCTTAGTCTAATTCCTGTCAGAAAGTTTTATCTTAAAGATCTGTAAGACTTCAGGAAACTGTGCTGCCAAAGGTGTGTGTTATTTCTCCAAGATGCTCTGATATTGCTCTTGCTGTAGATACAGAAGTGGCATTTTAAAGTCTTTAATACTTCTGTGCACAGCTGCTTATGCTTCAGTTACCTCCATACATTGATGGGAACAGAGGTATAAATTTAGACAAGGAGAGTTACCAGAAATGGTTAAAATACACTTTAAATGAAGATATTGCCAGTCTACTTGCATAAGTATAAAAAGTTCATCTTTTGTGTTCCTGAGTTTTGGTCTAGTTGCATTCAATGTGTCCCCTCTGAAACAACTTCTGGATCACTTTTCTTTTCCTAGTCAGAGACACAGGGGAAAGAAGGAATTCTTTTAATCAATTATATACATTAATGTTTGACTGCTGATAAAAGGGAGCCCAGAGTATGAACCCAGAGGGGAGGGAGAACAAAGAAATGAGTAAGAGAGCAGCAGATATTTTGCCTGTGCCAGTGGGAGATGAAATGACATCAAGTTTTTGGGGTTTTTTGGTTCAAATTCTTAGTACAGCAAAATTAAAAAATACTTCATCTTTTTACTGAAATCTGTCTAAGATGAATAAATGCAAGGTTTTATGTCATAAATTGATTTTGTACTTTAAAATTACCAGGACCTTTATGAAGATTTCACATCAAATGGTGGTCAGAAGTTTAGAAGCCTCAGACATGTGCTAAACCCCATCTGACAGCAATAACTTTTTCTGCAGGTACAGATATGCCCTGAGGTTTATTCAGTGTCTTCATCTCAGTGACAGGGTCATTCACAAATGGCATGAAAGCTTTTCTGTGAACCACCTCTGAAGATTCCTTCCTTCTCATCAGAAAATGGGCAGGAAGCTGCTGAGTGTTTTTCATTGTGCATTAAAGATCAGCAAATGCCCCAAACTGGTATTCTGAATTTTATTTTAAATTTCAAGTTATTTCTGAACATAAATAGAGATATGAATAATTTTACCTGCACCCAGCAGCTGTGGTGTTATCAGTGATATCAGATGCATAAATACAACATCAAGAAGCTGAACAAACACAAATTTAATTAATTCTTAGTTAAACTAAGAATTATACACAGCATTTCTGTGTTCTACTATTAGAACTGCAGTGCCTGGAAATGGTTATCAGATCAGATCTGAGTTTCCTTTGGTCTACACTTGAAAGGTAGAAATACAAAAGAAACCAAAATGGACCTAGAGTATCCCAAAGTAATTAACTGGGTTAATTAGTGACTGAATTAGAGTGGTGAGGAAGCACCTGCAGCTGCAGCTGTGGAACCCAAAGGACAAAGTTGGAGTTCAGAGTGTCTGACATGGCAGGAAATGAAGAAAATGGCAGGGAAGGAAAAGAAGACCCCTGAGAAGCTGCCTACAGTTAGTGTGAGAGCATGCAGGCTGCTGAGATTTGTTACCAAGTCTCCCTTGCTTCAATTTGAAGAGGAAAAGGGTTTTTTAGGCCGTTACCTACAGCTGATGAGCTCCAAGAAGAGCGAAACCTTTTAAGATGGGTCCTGTAGTATTGGCCTGAGTGTGAGGGGCTCCTCTGCTGCTGCAGGTCCAGAGTCCTCAGGGACTGAGCCTGTTAGAGCAAGGCAAGGGGAAGAGAGTCATTAGGTTCTACTTCTTAATTTGTATTTTAAAATGTGTGAAGAAGTGAATAGAGTGTTAAGAGGAAAAGGGGAAAAAATGAGAAATAAGGAAATCAGAAAAATGTTTCTGGTGCTACTTGAAGATGTTTTAGATGGCAACTAGAATTCTCCACACTGATGGGTAAGGAATGTATAAATCAGCTCTTATATTAACTGTCAGAGGTTACTGATGAAGCAATCAAACTCTTGTAGGTACTGAAAAAGGGAGAGGGTGAATGGATAAATACAAATTCTGAACTTGTTTGGAGGCTTGCACCACGGACTGCTCGTTCTGTAAGATACACAGTACTGGTGCTTTAAGGCAAACATTACTTTTCAACAAGTGCATACAAGTAACTGTTAGTGCTTAAAGATTTTAAAAATAACATTTAGTTATAACTGACCTGTTTCTTTAGTGAATATATAAATATTCTGTATACTATAAATACCTGAGGGGTGAATGTCAAGAGGATGAGGCCAAGTCTTATTTCTGTGGTGCCCAGGAACAGGACAAGCAATAATGGGTTGGAGCTGGAACATGGGAAGTTCCAGCTCAAGCTGAGGAGAAACTTGTGGAGTGTGAGGGTGAGGGAGCCCTGGCCCAGGCTGCCCAGAGAGGTTCTGGAGTCTCCTTCTCTGGAGCCTTTCCAACCCCCCTGGATGTGTTCTGTGTGTCCTGCCCTGGGGGATCCTGCTGGGGCAGGGGGTTGGACTGGAGCAGCTCCAGAGCTCCCTTCCAACCCTTCACATTATATGATTCTGTGAATATTTTACTGCAGTGCAGGTAATTCCTTGCTGATTTCCAGCAATACAAATTTAAATAATAAGCATCTTGAAGTCAAACATCCCACAGGACCTGAGGTTAGTCTTCCCATTACAGAAGCAAAATACCCTTTATATCTGTGTATGTAGATGTGCAGATAAGTACATACAGTTATGTGTAAAATATCAATAAAATATTGGTAATTTTCAACAGCCTCAGCCTCTAATCTGGATGGTTAGGGAGTGAGTGGAGCAGAGGCACTGTGAGCTGAAACTGGGGCAGGCTGTGGCTTCCTTTGGGTTGTGCAGTCAGAGGCAATGTGCAGAGGGCTTGGTGCAGCTCTGCCTCCTGCCCTGAAACCTTCAGCAGAGGCAGCACCATCCTGACCTCCCTGCAGCCCAAGTGTTGTGCTGTCACTGGGGGAAATGTTGGGTTTCACTTGAGCAGAGCCCTCCTGTCTGCTCCTGCCAGTTTTCTGTTCCTCTGCCTGGGGTGCTGGGAGTCAAGGTAGCCCAAGCCCTCAGGACAAGAACCTCTGGAATGAAGTTGGAGTTCCAGCTCTGTGCTTATCAGAATCCTTGAAGCTTGGGGAGACATCCAGCCCCAGGAGAGTGGCTCTGCTTTGCACACCCAGCTGCAGCTGGGTTTTACAGCCTCTGAGAAAAAATACAGCAGGTTGAACCTCCTCTTAGTGCTTCTGCTAAAGTGAGGCAAGAGCTGCCGTGATGTGAGCATCTTCTTTGGGTTGCTGAATCAGGTTTCTGGGAGAGAACTACCCTTGGAAATCATGCAGGCCAGCCCTGTGGAGTGACTGTCAGTGCACCCTGGCTGGAAGCATGGTGAGTTCTCTGATGGTGCTGCCCTTGCTAGAGCAGCAAAACACAACATTGCTCCTGAAGCACCTCTGGGGAGGCTGCAGGTTTTTCCCCTGTGCTAGAGGTTGGTACAGATGGTTTGTGTCCAGGCATAGATCTTTATGCACTGGAAGTTTCAGCCTGTGGCTGAATTGAGTGTTACTAAAGCTACAGAAATTAAATTCCAGTGTTATTCTTCAATGATAACTGCACCAGCACTACATGGTTTGAAAATCTGCTGGTCTGCTGTTCTGTAGACTTCTGATTTTTCTTTTGATTCAGTTGTGACTGTAGTGTCTGCTTGGAGCGTAATAACTTCTGTGGTTTTTTAGCTACAAGAGAGAAAATAGGTTTGGTTTATGTTGCACAATGTAGAATTCTAATTTGGAAAATACTGCAGGGGAGGAAGGAAGGGGAAGAAAACCAGACTGACACATTATCTTTCTGTTAGAATGCCTCAGTGGAGGGCAGAGGTAAGAAAAACACATTCTACTCAGAAAGCAAAGTTGCATTTTGAGGCAGAAGAGAAATTGAGCTAAAGAATCTGAGCTCAGTTCCTTGCAGTCTCATTGTCCCCAGGTTAACAAATTATCACAAAGGGGAAGTGACCAGAGGGTGCACAGTGAGTTGGCTGCTCAAGGAAATGATCTCAAATGAAATCTAATTCTTGAGAGGTTTGGAAGGAGTCAGTTGGCAATTGAATTGCATCTCCTCTTGCATTGCTCAGTGCAGAGGCAGGTAAAGTCATGCAGATAAGGGGATGAGAAAGGGGAGAGCTTAGCCAGGCCTAGGTTTGTGGGGCTCTGAGCTTCCCTCAGGAATAGGATCCCCGTGCTTCAGTTTCCTTCTATAAAAGATTCAGACCAATGCTCAGTAAAAAAAGAAAAAACAAAGAGAAAAAGAAAGCTTGAAAAATATTCATAGTGTTCTGTTAAGAACAGTTTCAAAAGAACAGTGTTACTGCTGCTGTACAAAGCAGTGGTGTGCCCACATTTTGCATACTCTGTTCTGAAAGCAGATGATGGCACAAGAAAAGGGATGGTAGGAGATGATAAAGATCAGTCTGTGAATCACTCTGTACCAGTGATTTCTGGGCAGGAGACAGTCTCCAGATTCTTCAGCTTAGAAAGAGATAATGTCTGGGGGTTATTCATGGCTTGTCCAGTGCAGAAATGGCTGGAAACTGGAGGAAGTGTAAAATGGAACGAGCCAGTAATGAATCTGAAAGAAGGAGGAGGATGATGAGGAGCCAAGGTCTGACACAGTATGGTCATTCTTATATTTCTGTTGAGAACAAATAAACAAAAAATGGTTCCCTGCAAATTTCTGAGTGCAGAATGGAATTTTACAGGTTTCTCCATCTCACAGAAGAACCACAGAGAAGACAAGACTTGGTACCACAAATTTAATCCTGACCTTAAAAGCAAAATCCAGCCTGCTCAGCATAATTAAAGCATAACATCTCTGAACATAATTAGAAATGTTTTTAGAGTTTTCTGTGAAAATCAGAGGGTTTTGATGTCTAGGTTGTTACAAGTAGCAAGAAGCATTGTCTGGCTCTGGGAGTGCTTGGCTTTCAGGAATTATCACTGCTGGCAAGTGAGGCTTTTTTCTCTGCAAGGACTTTTTGGGGAATCTTGCTTTTCTGTGTAGTTATTCTGAGGTTCAGTGGCAATTTAGAGTGGGGGAAGGTAGAAAGCAGATTCTTTATTTAACCATTACTAATCCCAAGTCTTGGTATCTTCATGTGTAGGCTCTTTGGTGAACTTTGCTTTTGAGGCTCTCCAAGGGTAGATGTCAGGAAGTGCAGGGGTAGGAGTAAGAAAACGATTGTATGTTCTAGGTTTAGCAAGTCTTGGGCTGGATGGAGGTTGGAAATGTTGTGGCATGGCCAAACCCACAGAGAGCTGTCTGGAATGTTGGTATTTGTGTATGCAGCTTAAGCCTGTGCTTACAGGAACAATGAAGTTTGGTTTTAACGTTTCCCTTTAGCCTTGACCAGCCCCCTTCACGTACCTGCAGTAGGACACAGTGTTTACTGTTGGTTTTTATGAAAGTCTGTTTAATGTTTTTATATTAAAACTCCTAATTTCATCCTCTGAATCCCTATTGGTTCCTGCCTGGATTCTTCCTCTGCTTGTAGCCCTTTCACCTCAGGTAACGTGTCACTACACGTTCTGAAGCATGCAGGAAAATGAGATGCCTTTCATTATTATTCTCCATAGGTAGAGGAAAACTTGAATTCACAGTTCCTTTCTTGTGGAACAGTTTGGGATTTCTCCCTGCAGTCTGTAGCAGTTCTGATCCTTGCCTCTCATCTTCCAGTTTGCCCAAGTGAAATAACATTTCGTGTTGCTGCTCGTGGTCATTCCCATGCAAAGCTGGGATCCCTGTTCCTCCTCCTTCAGCCTGGTGTGGTTTTCCATGTTGCACATTCACTGCTTCAGTTCACCCCTCTTGGTTTGGCCCTTCCTTGGCTGCTCAGCTTCCCTGCTATGTGTGGTTTGGTTTGGAGCCAGAGGAGCACAATGTGCTCTGAGGAGAGGGAAGGGCAAAGCAAGCTGAGATCCTTCAGTGTGGAAGGGAGAGGATCTAGAAAATCATGGGCAGCACAGAGAGGGTAGGGAGTGGTTGATTGCTCTGATATCTCCACAGAACTTGGAGGCTTTTGGATCTGACAGGAGGAGGGAGGTGCAGAAAGTCCAGAGAGGGGATCTGTTGGGCTGAGGGTTTCATGCTCAGGAATTCCTGCTGCAGTGTTATGAACATCAGAAGTTGAGGGGCTGTGGAGGGAAACACAGGAAGGCTCATGGGGGGCAAAAGCTGCTGCTGGTTACTGCTCAGGAAGTCTGGAACTGGAGGCAGCTTTTGGGAGGTTTTACTGTAAGCCTGCCCCATCTTTTGTTCTTCCTTGCACATCTTTTTGGGGGCTCCTTCTGGGGACATGATGCTGCACTGACGAGCTGGATTTGGCCCATCAGTGTTGCTGTTCTCTTAGTAGAACTCTGCAATAAAATAATTCAGCTTTAAGGAAGCATGAGCAAGCATGGTTCTTGTTCTGAATCCCTCTTTACCATTTTATCTGAGTTCTTTTAATGACTCAAGCCCAGCAAACATGATCTGAGTTACTGCTGTGGAGATCTTCAGGTCCTAAGCTGATGTTTTGTGACTGTATAAGAACAAAGCATCCATCTTAAGAAATTTTGCTTGCCTTTTCAACCCATTAATGTTTCTTTGCACTTTTCTTGATTGTTTTGCCACAAATGTTAAAAACCCCAACAAACTAAAACCAACCAAATAAAAGTAAAAGCAAAAAAACAAAACAACAACAACAAAAAAATCCCGAAACCTAACCCAAACACCCCCACCCCTTGCAAGTAAACAAAACCAACCAAACCCAAAAAGGGCAGATGAAACTGCAGTTTACCTTTCTTAATTTCTGCTGTTGAACTCTGTTATAGCTGCAGTTATTCCAGATTTGGTTTGTTCCTGTTTTGAGCATGGGAAGAGCTTCCATCTTCCTTCTTCCCAGCTCCATCAGTCAGGGATCCTTTGTATCTGCCTGCTCAGGCTGTGGAATGGGGTTGCTGATTATTCTAATGGATCCTGTATAACTGATGTAACTTCCACAGGTTTTGGAAGTATCTGCCAGTTGGTCCCTTCTCTCTCTCCACTCCTCTTGTCTTCAGAATGTGTATTTCCCCCCCAGGAACACCTTTTCCTGGAAGGTTTCCCCTCTCAGGGAACAGCAGGAAAGAACCAGCAGGGAGAGCTCATGAATCTAAATACAATTTTGATTGTCTTGGTGAAGAGGTAGAGGATTGTTGAGCTGTTTACCCAGTGACCACTCTCTTGCTCCCTTTGAGCAGAGCAGAAGATCAGAGGAGTTCCTCAGACAGCATTCCTTAGGACATGATTTTCCTGAGACCACAGCTGGAAAATCTGCAGCTAATTTCTGAGCTGTGGGTTAATCAGGCTTTGTTGCTGGGTCCCTGCAGCACTTCTCAGCCATGGAGAGACCAATTTATTTATTCAGATCTCATTTCAAGGACATTCCTGAACAGATAATTCACTCATTTGCTTTCCAAAGAGCATGAAGGGTAATGCCTGCTCCCTTCACAATGTAGAAGTGTGTATCTTGGTCACTCATCCTGTTTAGCTGTGAATTCTCTGATGGTGTTCTATGACCACAGCTTGAATGACCTCTTAAAAACCCCCAAATCCTGACACCTGCAGAGCAATGCAGTGTCTGTGGGGGAAGAGATGGCTGTCATGGTGATATCATGACTTCAAATGGATGTTACCAACCAGCAGCAAAATTAATTGCAGCCCTTACTGTCCAGAATTAGTCTGTCCTGGGGCCAGAAGAGCTAACATTATCCTGGTTAGTTGTTTGGTGTTGCAGCATATTCAAGAAGCATTGTCCCTGATGTCCTGATAAAATAGTCTCTACTAACAGCAGTTTAACAGATCAAATAACACATCTATTCCTTGGAGTCCATCTGTTGTGGCATTTACAGAGGCACTAGCACTTGAAATTAATTACTGGTGCAGGAACTGTCACTCTTCAGGATGGCAGGGATGGTTTGTGTGCTGAGGAGATGAGAGAAGAGCAGATCCAGAAGCTCTGGAGCTTAGGGCAGTGTGTGAGCATCTCTGGAACAAAATCCTAGAATCACACCAGTTTTCCAGAGCCTGGCTCTTTGAACAGCTGCTGCAGTCTGCACTGAAGTTCACCTCAGGAAAATGCATCATGAAAAACCTTGGTTGAGAAGACAAGACACTCCTTTTGCATATATTCATTTAACCTCATGAAATTAATTTATTTTAGGAAGCCAAAAAGAAAAACCAATGAGAAACTCTTATGTATCTGCCAAAAATGCCACTGGGGTTTTGTCCTTTTAAAAACTAGAAGTACAGAAGCACGTTGGTTCCCAGTCTGGTTTTCTCAAGTAGCAATAACTAAGGAAATAGAATAGATCTGCAGCTTGCTTTTCATCACCATACAGGTGTTTTCCCTTTATGAACAAGTCAGGAAAGAGGCCTTGGTGGCTTTCAAGGTGAATATTTGTTGTGAGATCTTCAGAGAATATTTAGTGGGCAATGGCCTGGGGGAAGCTGAGTTTTGTGTTCTGAGGCTGAGACGTGGTTTGCTTTTCCTTGGTGACATTTCAGCCTGGCAGAGTCTGTCCTGCCCTGCTGCAGGAGGCTGAGCTGACTCCTGGAGTTAGATCTGGGGGTGACTGTAGAGTAATTGTCTGGTATTTTCACTCTTGTTAAAAGACATTTAAAAAGCTTATTTAATGAGTTGGTGAATCTGGTAACAAAAGCATAATAATGTAGTAATTTTAAGTGAAATTTTACACTGATACTGCATTAAGTTGCTTTTTTTTTTTTCTTTATTTTTTTTCCACTGGAGTTGACTGAAATTTAGCCTCTGTCTTCTAAGAGTGCCCAGTGAAGCCATCAGAGGCACTAAATTATTCCCTTACCTTGGGTTATCAGTTCCACTGTGTTGCTGTCACTTCTTTAATCTGCTTTGTTAGAAAAAGAGGCGTGGGTGACCAAACTCTGTTATTTTTCATCCCATTTTAATTATATTTTAGGTCTTTACTTCCCTGACAAATCTGATTTGACCTCGGGCAGCTGGTTTCAATTCACATGCATTCTTACAAGTTTTGTTTAAAGACTCCCCTCCCTCCCCCAAACCAACATCCCTACAAACACCCTTGGCAGGGAAGAGGAGTGTTACTATTATCTGTATTGCTGATGTGTTTTCAGCTCTGAGTTTTGAACACTCTAGATTAGCAGCTAAAACATTCAAATTAATGTTTTCTGTACTGTGTGCCCCTGCAAAGGTATTAACAAGTCTGAAGTGTGTCTCTGCTGTGGGATGCAATTGTTATGGAGGTGTCTGTCTTTCTGCTGGTCTTTTCTTGTACCAAATGCAACCAGACTGTTTCAGCTGAGGGGTAAAATAATGCATAACTTGCTCCTGTAACAGAAATTCTAGCACAAACACTGTTTGCCATTTTTGTCTTCAGAATGATTGAGGAGAGTGGGAAGAGGAGGAGGACAATGGCAGAGAAGAGACAGCTGTTCATGGAAATGAGTAAGTAACAAATTTGAAGACATAATGTCATTTATTCTTTACTGAGAGCATCACTGTGGTATGTTCACCAGATCATTTACATCTTGTTTCCACAAGACCATTGTCTCATTTAGTGAAAAGCATCCTGGGTGCTGTTGAGGAGGAGAATGGAAGAGGTGGGTCACAGCTGCCTGCAAGGTCATTCACTTCTAGGTTGTGTGAAGCTCCTTTTTTAAGGAACATTCATGTTTCTCATAAATGGCAATATCCAGAGTCTGTGGAAAACTATTGAAATAAGTGACAGCAGACATCACCTTTAAAAAATTAAAAACCATGTCAGCAGAGTGCTCCAGTGACTCGAAGAGAAGCAGTTTGGGGGTTGCTTTTTGGGCAGCACCATTCTCTGAAAGAGGAGTTTTTAGTAGAAATTAATGCCTGTCCGGAGATGACATAATTTAAAGGAATGAGACATAGCCTTTTAAAGGATATGTGCAGTTTCAAGTAAAAGATTGGATGTTTCCATGTTGGTGTTTTGCTTCCCTGTGGGAACACGGGGCTGGATGATGTTCTGTAATCCCAGTCACAGCTCTGCCTTCCAGCACTGCTGTCTTCATGGAGTCTTCTTGCTGTGTTAAAAGTGTTTTATAATCTCAAGAGCTGTTTCATTCCTGGGTAATTTATATTTTCTGCTTCTCACCTGAGATCTGTCTTGGATGCTTTTTCTCCATGCCCTCCTGGTTTCCTTTGTGTTTGAGTTTATAGTTGTGTCCCATTTTAGCTTGTTCAATGTATGGCACAAACTAACACCTGTAGTCTCCCTGCTCTACACCTCATCTGTTCTTCTCTGCCTCTGTCCAGTTTTACTTGATCAAAGGTGACTGAATTGTGTGGGATATCCTGGATGAAATCTCATTGCCACCTTGTAAAATGACAGTGGAACTTCAGCACCAGGAATTCTTTTCTGGTGCATCAGAGTATTACATTTGTCTCATCACTTTAAAGTGCTGTAGTTGGCTTGGGATCATTTACCACAGACATCACCTGGCTGGTTTTTAGCCTTGGCTAACTTGTTAGAAATGATCAGCACTGCTCTGGTTATCTCCACACAGGGAGGCTCCTTCTGCCACTGTGGTTCTGGCTGCCCATGACCAGTGGGAGTGGTGGGGGGCAGGAATTCCAAACTGCTGCCCTTTAGCAGTATGGAAAATCTGAGGAATTCAAGCTTCACCTCTCCTGTGGTGGAATATTTCACTATAAAAGTGACAGTACAAATGTTTTCCTTTCTAGGTGAGCCTCCTGCACAGAGCAGATGTGCCAGGTGGCACACTGAGGTTTTCAGTCCACATACAGATCTGCTGAAGGGTTCAGATGATTGCTCTGGAGACAGGAATGGACCCTGACATTCACCCACATGGACATGGTGCCCAGGGTGGTTGTGTGTTGGGTTTCTGGTAGTTATGAAGCTGTTGAAAGGGAAGAATTCCATGCAAGCTATTCCAAGTTCTCTGAACTGAGGATGGGGTTAATCTCATGGAAGGGCTTGGAGAAGATGGAGCCAGACTTTTCAGCCCAGTGGCAGGATACAAGGCAGTGGCCACAAACTGAAACATGGCAAATTCTGTCTGAATGGGGGAAAAACATGTTCACCATGAGGGTGGTGGAGCACTGGGAGAGGCTGCAGAGTTGGGAAGGGAGGTTGGAGTAGATGTTCTCCAGCATTCACTTCCAGGCTCAGCTGTTCTGTGGTTTGGAGCTTTACAGGTTGTCTTGAAAGCACAGCCCATTTTATCTTCAGATGGTTTAGAAAAATGACCTGTTTGAAGCTGCTGTGGTAATGTGACACAGGAAGAAAAGAACAGAAAATGGATGACACTGCATTTTGGTTTTGCATGTAGCTGTTAGATGACCTAGTATATATAAATATATATTTTATATACATTTACATATATATATTTTATTTAGACAAAGCATTTTGTGAAGACTCCTGGAGGCTGGAGTCTGTGCAGGTGTTTTTGTGAAGTCTGTGAGGGTGTTTTCTGTGGTTTGAAAGGTAGCAGTGTGCACCCTCATGGAGAGCTTTGAATGAATATTGCATAGAAAATACAAAATGAGCCATTTTGTTGTAGCCTTGGCTCAGGATGCTCCATCTTACATTTCCTGGCCAAGTACTTTCCTGAAATACATCAGACAAGTTTGGAACAGCTGATAGTGTGAAATTATTCTCTTCAGTTTGTTGCACTGTACCACCAAAACCAGAAGGCTCCTCAGGTGCTGGGTTGGATCCTGGTGGTCTGCAAGGTCCTTTCCAACCCCAACCATTCCAGATGCTGTGTTACCTGGTCTGGTGCCACTCTGAGCTGTCCTGGGCAGCCTGGGATTGGGGAATCAATCCTGACTGATCTGAGAGTCCTTCCACCTCACGTTTCATGTCAGTGATGAGGAGAAACAACCCCTTTCTGTCCCTCTGAAGAGCAGGACATAGGTCTGAGAACACACAGCTGCTTTGGCATCTTGCAGCTGCTCTGGCATTGTGCTTGCAAAACTAATGAAATATCTCAAAGACACGAGTGCTTGCTCTTCCCAAATTTGCAACTGTGAGTCAGTGGGTGCATGCACAAAGGTAATTCAAATGAAAGATTTGCAAGTTGGTCTCTGAATTCAGAATGTGGGAGGAAATAACTTCCCACCTTTGAAGAGGACCCCCCCCTAGAGCAATCGGGTGCTTGCTCTGGGAGGATGTGGGTTTCTGTTTGTGTTTTTGTTTTTAAGCCTCTTTTAGAAGCCTGGATTCTGTAAGTCAGAGGACTTCCCTTGTTTCTCAGTTCTCAGCTTGGGCTTTGGAGAGCAGCATGAGAGGCTGCAGCAGTTCTGCTTCTCTGTGCAGGAGCCCTGCACATCCCCACCATTGCCTGTGTGCCCACCTTGTGTGGGCTGCAGCTCGGAGCTGTATTGATTAAAGGATGCAGCATCTGCCAGTGCTGGGGAAATAGGAGCAGGTTTAAAGGCATTTGGTTTATGATTAATGGGATTTTCAAGATTTGACTCGTTGGCTGCTTCTAAATGAAAATGATCAATACTGGACTTCAAACTGGTATCATTTATCATCCCCACACCATGTATCACCCCATTTGATCAGGCTGGGAGGTACCCAGGGCTGGGAGGTACACAGGGCTGCTGTTACCACAGCTGTCTGCAAGTGCTCAGTTTGTGATGTTGGGAGGAGCTGCTGGAAGGGCTGATGTGGCACAGGCTGGTGACAGCTGGTAGCCTTCAGCTCTTCTGTGATGCCAAACACTGTTTGAAATAATAACACACTTCTTGAAGTGGGTGGCTGCTGGTGAGGAGAAGTTTGGGTTGGTTAGGTTTTTTTCTGTAGTTCTGTGCTTTTTCTTCTGCTCCTTACCTGGCCTGGATCTGTCTGGGAAACCAAAAGCATGTTCCTGATGGGGCTGCAGTGCAGGACTGCCAGCCCCCCCTTTTCTTTGTCTCTTCTCATTTGTGTACGTGTGTTCCAACTGAGTGCAGTCCTCTTCCTTACCCTCTCACCACTTGGTTCTTGCCTCCCTGGGAGCTCCTGACATCAGTGGCAGGCTCGGGGCAGTTTGATTCACTGCTGATAATCCCCCTGTCAGGAGGTGACCGGTGACATTCCTGGTCATGCTCCTGTGGCAAAGGTGATGCCCGTGGAGAAACACTCGTGCCCCTTTTTGAAGTCATTTCTCTCAGAAAAGCTGAATGTTGTAGAGGGAAGAAAAACACCACCTCTTTTTTATTCATAGGAGCACAGAATTTTGATGTCATCAGACTCTCCACGTACCGAACAGCCTGTAAGCTGCGGTTTGTACAAAAACGGTGTAACCGTAAGTGACAATTACTCCTTCCCCTCACAAACCTCCCCGTGCATGATCCTTCCCACTGCTTTGCCCACGGGAATTTTCAGTATAGCAAAAGCAAGCAAACATTTTACCAGGCAAAGGTAATGGTTTTTTTTAAACTAAACAGAGATTAAATATATAATTCTAAAGAGGCAGAGATCTTTGTCTGATATCTTCAGTTTTATTCTTTGATGTTTCAAAAATGTAAAATATGTAGGCCAGCTCGACACATTTCAGTTGCCCTCAGATCCCTGACAGCCAGCCAGAGTTTGGTGATGCATAACACAGTCAGTGGCATGAAAGTGTCTGGATCTGGTTGTGGTGGCACACATGAAACTGAGCAGCCATAAAGAATTCCATACTGCTCAGTGGAAGTTTTCTCTTTCATGGTCCTTTGACCTTGGGTAGCTCAGCAAAGCAGAGATGAACCCAAGGGTGAGCAGGGGATGCTGCTTTGCTACCCGTGTTGCACTGGGGGGCAGAAGCAGAAAGAGGTTATGCAGGAATAGGTCCCCCCGCCACCCACTGTGGTGTGATCAGAGTGTGTCTGGTGTGGGAGAGGACAGGGGGACAGCCTGGGGGGGACATGCAGCTGCAGACTCTGGGATGTGTGTGTCTCCAAGGGCTGGTGTGATTCCTGCAGTGCCTTTAGTGGCGTGGGGGGCTTGCAACTTTTTTATCCCCATGGAAAAGTGTTACTGTCAGTGTTTGATGCTTTTGAACTAAACAATTTCTCTTATTAAGTAGAGAGGCATTAAAAAGTGCTGGTTATAGTACAGTGCACACTTCCCAGCCAGCTCACTGGTGCTGTGCATATGCCTTGAGAAACCTTTACCATACAGGGATGTGGAGGTGAGGCTGCCATCTACCACCTTGGGCTTTTCCCTGGGGTTTTATGTGAGAAAGACAAGTTTCATTTAAGAAATGTCACAGATGCCACTCTCACCTCAGATCAAAGATGGCACTCTTACCTCAGACCCTTTTCCAGAAGTTAAGGAACACAACCAAAACCAAAAAAAAAGTTGTATAGTTAGCAAATAGTCCTGTGGAAGTGTTGGATCACACTCAGCTGGGTGATGGGTTACTGCTGAGCCTTAGATGTCTTCCCCCACTATCACACACTCCTTTCTACCTTTGAACCATTTAAAAGTATTATTTAATGTGGTTCTGCAGATCACATAGTGTGGGTTTGGAAAGCTTTTTCTCTGACTTGTTAACACGTCTCAGATCTGAGCTCAGATACAGCAGGGTGAGTTAGGGAAGTGCTTTGGAGCTCTAGGACTGTGTTTACAAAGTAAATGCTCTGGACTTGGCAACTGGATCAACTGGAAGCAGTCATGGTTTAACTGGAACATCAAGTTCCTCCTTCAGTACTGAAGGACCAGTCAGCAGGAGGCTGCTCAAAGCTCTTGCAGCTGCTCTGTGCTGGATTCAGAAGATGGCTGGTGTCTTCCTCCATGGAATCTCTGCCTCTGCTGAAACACTGCATGGTGATGGGAGGTTGCTGCTCTCCTTTATGGAGTTTTCCTGTCTGAGCACCCAGATGCTGAAGGGTGGAATAAAAGGCACACAAGCTGTCTGGGCTCTGCTCTGTTACTCTCACCTAGCTGACACAAACTCTGAGTATGAGTATCAAGAGTCTGTCTCTCACTTTGCATACCAGTAAGTAACTGCTCATTCCAAAATAAAAACTAACGTAGTGTTCAGAAACAGTACCATAAAGTAAGGTTGCATGCATTGCAGAATAGAAGTTAATTTTGTTTCCTTTATTTTTAGTTCATCTTGTTGATATCTGGAATATGATTGAAGCCTTCCGAGATAATGGCCTTAACACTTTGGATCATAACACAGAGATCAACGTGTCCCGACTAGAAACAATCATTTCATCCATCTACTACCAGCTAAACAAACGCCTTCCTTCTACTCACCAGATCAGTGTAGAGCAATCCATCAGCCTCCTCCTCAACTTCATGATAGCAGCATATGACAGGCTAGTAACTCTTCAACTAATGTTCTCCTCTAGTTAGATGATGCAGCTGCAGGGGCTCTGGCAAACTGTCTGCATGCTGTTTCTCAGCTTCATGAAATTGTGTGTTGCACACAGGTGTGTTTAATATCATAGTTGTGCCTGCAGAGATTTACACTGCCACAGCAACAACACTTTGTCTTACAAGTTATTTTCTTTAGAGAGATGAGATAGTGCCTTCTGAACTTGCAGACTGTAAGCTGTGTATCTGGAGTGATGTTCTGCAGACTGTGATAGACCATAATGTGTAACCTCCTGGTGTAAAAATTGGAAGTGTTTTATTGCATCTTGATCAATGAGACAGTTTTATAATGGTACCTGGTTTTGACACACAGCTTGGATCCCATTCTAACATGCTGTGACCCCATAAAGGCTAATTCTCATTTCTTGTCTAGCAGCAGCTTGGTTTCTTGGTCAGGATACTGTCCTTGTGTCCAGTTTTATGAGTTGCTTTCACAGCCTCTCTCTTCAGGGTCTGACCTGCTAGGATTCTTGAGTGGATGTATCTCTGGGCTCTCTGAGCAGCAACTGCAAATCTTGAACTGTTGGCTAGCACTTCTTTTTATCTGACATTTCTCACAGTCAGCTATTATGCACTCTTACCTTTCTTCTGCTGCTGCCCTCCCTCCTCAGAGCAGAGGGCTGCTTGTGGCCAGGAGGCTGTCACACAGGCTGAGGAGCCTCACCCAAAACAATCTGCAGCACCAAATCACTGCTGGTTGCAATGTCCAGACTTTGATCCTTTCCTAATGCAACTTCTGATTGTCACCAAACAGAAGCTAGGTTTCCATCCAAAAAAGTCCAAAACTTAAGAGCAACCTCTGTCTCCCACTTAGGACAGATAAATACAGCACAGTGCTCAGAGCAGGAAGATGATTCTATGATTTCCATGACAACAGACTCAGTGTGTATTTTTCTGCTTAGTTTTGGGTTGATATCAGTTGTAAGGATTAGCTGATGGTCTTAGTTATCCTGAGACATGTCATACTAGAAAATACAGAATTGAAAAATAGAAATTACCGTGTTTAGCAAGTTCTGCCTGTTCTAGAACCCCAGCAAGAACACTTGATCCCAGCCCAGTACAACAGCTTCTCTTTAGCTTCCTCTGGCACATGGGACTGGAGAGAAGCTGGGATGCTGGGCTGTGTTCGGCTGCAGTGGGAGAACCAAGAGTAAGAGGAGAGGCAGGGCTGAGGCTCCCTCTCCAGGAGCTCATCAGACATTTGTTTTAAAAGAAAACAGATCTGTGTTGGAACTGCATCAGTGGGGTAGCTGTGTGGTAGATTGAATTCACACAGCCTGGTAGCTTCTTATGAGATGGTGCTGGTGCTAACACCACAAAATCATGAGCATTCCACCAAACAGGGACCAGAATCAGAAATCTGACTGATGTCTTCCCCACAGAAGTACTGAAGTTAGAGCTTATGTAGGGGAAGTCTGAGAAGTGCTCAGTGACAGCAGTGGTGGTGGTGCAGAAGTGATGGCTCCTACAGCATCAGGCAGATGATGGGAGCAGGAGGGGGTGTGGCAGGATGGTTTTCCCTGCTTCCTCCCCCAGAGCTGTGCATGGCTGTTGGGCAGTTTATTCTTCAGTTGTTTTTCCCACTAACCTCTCAAAGTCCCTGACCCATTCCTGGCACCCACAGCTCACTCCCTGACCCAAGCTGAGCACTTCAGAGCACTCCATTTTTTGTGTCATCCTTCCTAGAAATTGCATTGAATTTGACAGTGGGTTTAGGTGCTCCAACTCTTGTTTTTCATCCTAGGCATCCAGCTCCCTGCCTGCTGGTAGCAAAGCAGTAAGGGGAGGGAGGGGATGGCATGGCCAGCAAGCAGGTGAGGAGGTGAGCAAAGTGTGGGGGGATGTGATGAGGAGGAACCTCACGGTCAGCAGAGCTGGAAGGGGCAGGGGGGTGAGGAGATGCCTGCAGAGCAGCAATCTGCAGGAAGCTTTGGTGCCTTTCCTGAGAAATCAGCAGGACTGGGGCCTCTCCAAAGTGTCTCTGTGCTGTTGCATGGGGAGCAAGCAGGAGGAACTGGGGACCTGATTGCTCTAGAGAGGACACAGTGGGAGAGGTGACAACTGGGGGGCTGCAAAGGGCTCTTGAGGAGGGGAATTGGGTGTTAGGGGAGAGGGTGGCTGGAGGTGCAGAGAGCTCTGGGGTGGGAGTGTTGGGTCAGGGGCAGTGGAGGACTTGGCATGGGCATCACTGCTCTGGGCATCTGCTTCAGGATGGGGCTTTCCTAGGGCTCTGGGAGGAACCAGCTCTGCACAGGCCTGGGCTGTGGTAAACAAGTCCTGGTTCCAGTCCCGGTTCCAGTCCTGGTGATTCCTGGTTGTTACAGGAGTTTCATAATCATATTCAAAGTTTTGCCCTTTTTCCTTCCACCAGAGAATTCAGCAGATTAAGCAGCACTGGGGCACACATTGATGTTGGCAAGTTGTGTAATAACTGCACCTCTGCCTCATTGCCAGGGGAGGAGTTCGGGGTTATTTCTTGATTAATACACAGAATGTTATCAGAAGCATGTCTAATAGATGAAGGCACCATGAGATAGCTTTGAAAAGGATAACTCTGTGTCCTGAGAGGAAATACTGATGCCTTTAGTCAGTTGCTTTTTCTGGGAATTAATTCAAAGCTGAAACTCTCACTTGAGAGGAAACAGAATGTCTATTAAAAAGAAAAGGGGGAGAGTGGCTGAGCCTGTAACTTAAGGAGATGTGAATCAGGTAGTAAAGCTTGTGAGATGAAAGTGGAGGTCAAGGCTTGATGAGGATCAGCTTTCCAGACAACCAGTTTGGGATGTAGTCAAATTTTACTTGTTTGTTATGCACAGAGGGACTGCTAACTCATTCCTTTGAGAAAGCTTTTAAGATAAAAGACAGAAACAAAATGGAATAGCAGAGATCTTTACCTTGTTAACTTTAAAGCCTTTGTATGGATTGAAACAAATATCTAATGTGTTTAAGTTTTCTCCCTTTTAGTTCTTCAAGCAATGGTTAAAAGGGTACTGGGTATCAGTGAGGTGAGGGCCCTTGGATCACCATTCCCCTTCACAGATCTTCTGCACGTGTGCCTTGAGGAGAGGCTGCCTTTCCAGGAACATGGAATGTCACCAGGAGATAATATTTACATGTTCATTCTGAGGGTGAAAGGGGAAAAAAAAGTTCTTTGGTTCTTTTGGCGACTCGATATGGCACTCAGTGCCATGGTCTAGTGACTGTGGCCGTAGTTGATCAAGGGTTGGACTCGATGATCTCTGAGGTCCCTTCCAACCCAGCCTATTCTATGATTCCTGATGTCTCCATCTGGTTCTTGTCTGTCACTGACATTAGACCTTGTTACTGCTTCAGTGCCATCAGCAAATATTTGCTTTGGGTAATTCTGCTCTCAGTGCTTCCCAAGTGGTGGCTGTCCCAGCCCAGACAGACTGCACAGCTTTGCACTGAGCAGCAGAGCTTTTCCAGCTCTCTCCCAACACTCCTCATGTGTTTTCCCCTTCATCCTGCTTTCAATGATAGTGCAAGTTATCAGTTTAATAAATTTAATGAGTTACTCAAACTTATTTTAATTCTTTTTCTCTTTTTGTATGCAACTTTAACTCTCCTGGTGGTTTCTCAGTCACTGTGCAGGTGACTCAGTAGTTTCTGTTTGCAATAAATTGCTCTGAATTCCAGCAGCTTTTTCCCACTTTCACCCACATTTCTTTTGCCCCACACACCACTAAACAAGCATGCAGCCAGCCTCATGGGAGCAGTGGGTTTGCACTGACATGGCCACACTGTGGCTCTAAATGTTCATCTGCTGGAGGCTCTCTGACTCCTGTCTTTATTGCTATGAAATAGGGAAACTGAGGAGCTGGGCTGGGGGATATGGCAGTGGCACCAGCTGTGCTGTGCTTTCCTTGGAACTTCATCTTTATCTTCCTTTCTTCTACCAGGAATAACACCCATAGCTGTTTCTGCACTTCATACCATGCTGAATGGGCTTTTTCATCCTTTTCCTAGAGAAAATCCATTTTCTCTTGCTGATACTGGAAAATTATTCCCCCAATGAGCCATCTGTTCTGATGGCACAGCAGCTCTAGTAACTTAAATGAGAATAAAACATTGTATTGCTGTTCTGTGTGGTATGCTCAGGATGATACAGGACTTCTCCATTATCTATCAATTACTGCACTGTCTTTAGCATTTAATGTGTGTTTGAACATCAGATCAAGGAGAAATATCTGAAGCCACCAATAAAGAGCAGCAGATGAAAAAATAAGATGTTTTACTGTGAAGAAATGTATTTTAATGGAAAAATTGCTTTTTATAGGACAGTAACAGGATGAACCTGACAAATGGTAGTCTCTTTATCTGTGCATTTTTCATAATTCTACCAGAACATTTGATTTGGGATGGGACACTTGTTACCTCTGCCAGTCAGTTAAACCCAGGAGTGGTACCACTGCTTTAATCGTTGGTTAATGGAGGGCATTTATTGCTTTTCCTTCCTAGGTCAGCAAGTACTTTCTGTTGATGACCATTCCATGTAGTAATTCCTTCCATCTCCTTTTTTCCCAGTGAGGCCCAGGGGAAGCTGACAGTGTTCTCAGCCAAAGCCATCCTGGCGACCATGTGTGGGGGGAAGATGCTGGACAAGCTGAGATGTGAGTATTTTTTTCAAGCAAATCAAAAGCGTTTTATGAAATATTTTATTCTTGGCCACGTGTTCGGTTTTATCGATTTCTGACAGTTGTTTTGCTCACTCAGCAATGCTTCAGGAGGTGGAGCTGTCTCAATGTCTTTGTTACCTATGCCATCTGCTGGCCGTAGCTCAGACCGAGTCTGGTCCTGCAGAGGCTTCCCAGCTCCATGGGATTATTTCAGCTGCTCAGCACTTCTTTACGTGTAGAACTTCAGGTCTGAGTTGGCAGTGTCGAATTTGCTGCCTTTTCCCTTGTTTTGAGAATACTGGCTGGATGCTGTAAATCTTCTGCTTCACCTGAGGGGCTCTCTGCATCTTCTCATTCTTCAGTTCCAGCTCAAGTGCTTTTAAAATTCTTTTTAAATTCTCTTTCCATCAGTCTTCTCATTTTTTTCCATGAGCTCTCTGCTGTATCAGCAGAAAATCAACAATATCCATGAACATTGCTTTTGTCCTTAAGTAGCAGTTCTTGTCCTTCTGTCTTTCTCAGTGTTTTGGGGGTGTTTTTTCTTTTCATTTCCACTGTGGAAAGTTGGGAAGCAAAATCTTACTGTGAGTGTCAGCTTTTACTGCTCAGGTCTTGTCATTTCCACCTCACCCTTAATCCTCTTCATGAAGGTCACCTTGTAATAAAACCCAGTTCATTCCTCTTAATTTAGTTGTAATTCACTGTAAATAACACTATGGACTCTTCTACATCTTGAAGTGTCTTTCATATATTTATGTTAGCCTGAGCAACATGAAACACTTAAACTCCATGACAAGGTCTGACAGAATAGGTAGTGAGGAACCATTGCAGTATTAAGGCTGCAAACGTTTCAGTACCAGGAGGTGCTCTGGGTTTGGTTTTGGTTTTATCTTGTACCAACTATAAAACTCTCCTATTTAAAAATAAAGCTGCAGGTGATGAAGGGCTAGGGTTAAATAAAGGGGAGAGGTGTGCATCACAGAGGATGTTTAAGACTTCTTAAGCATTTTTAACAGAAATGCTCTCTAAAATCTGCAAGATCAAACACTGGGGGAAAAGGCTGGAAACTGTATCCTTGTGACACTTTTGATTTAATTAGGATAAGATTTGAGGAGGTTACAGCAGATGAGCAGCTCAGCACAAGAAAGGAGCTTGGTTTCCAGAATTAGCATGACAATACTGAAACACATCAAGCAAATGGCAATGTGACCTTTTAGTGGAAAAGGCAATTAACCACTGCAATTA
Source organism: Calypte anna (assembly GCF_003957555.1). NCBI lineage: Eukaryota > Metazoa > Chordata > Aves > Apodiformes > Trochilidae > Calypte > Calypte anna. The sequence continues at coordinate 498,614 of NW_022045534.1, read as the reverse complement.
AATGTTACAGGAACCAGTAAACTTTTAATGTTTTTCAGACAAAGACTTAGACATCTTTCTGGCAGTTGTGTTAAGCCTCAAGTCACTGATTCAGTAGGTGGTGAGTTGATGCCTTCACCTTAAGGACACTTCACTTAATAGTTCTGTTTAACAGGTACAGCTAGTAGTTACACTTTAGAGTTTTGCATGTAATGTTCTCTCTGTCCCTACATAATGTCTGCTTTCCTTCACAGCATTTGAAGCTTCTCTTTTCTTTTTTCTTATTTTATTGGCTCCTGTTTCCTTTTCCTCTGTAACTTTCTTCTTAACTGATGTTCATAAGCACTGGGGGAAGACTTTTGGCTATCCCTGAGCAGTGCTGCTGCTCACAGCTTCTTTATACTCTTGTTGTTGTGCCTTTTTCTTATTCTTTCTTGTACCTTATCAGCTGACCTTTAGTTAGCATTGTAGTGCTGGCATCTTTCCTCCAGTGTCTGCTGTTCTTTTTCTCTTGGTTCACTTCCCTTTGGGTGTGGAACATCTTTTTTAGAGAGCACATGACTTTGTATTTGACATGTTTGGGGCAGTGGCACTTCTGTTTGGGTTTTTGTACTGAGTGATAAAGCTCAGTTCCTCTCTGTGCCTTTTCAGTATGTCACAGCAGCTTCCCACCATCTGGTGTTGCTGGGTTGGTTCTTGATGGCAAAACTCACTGCTGACCACATCTATGGCAAACCTGGGCTTGAGGGGGCATTTTGTTACTGTTCTGTCAGGTATAATGCCAGTCAGCTGAGAGAAAAATGTCATTATCCATCACTGAAACAGCAATGCTGTTTTGCCACTGCTCACAGGGTCATGCCCCATCTGCTGTGGACACTCCTGTCCCCCTCCTGATGCTCCTCTGTCCCCTCCTGATGCTCCTCTGTCCCCCTCCTGATGCTCCTCTGTCCCCCTCCTGATGCTCCTGTCCCCCTCCTGATGCTTCTGTCCCCCTCCTGATGCTCCTGTCCCCTCCTGATGCTTCTGTCCCCCTCCTGATGCTTCTGTCCCCCTCCTGATGCTCCTGTCCCCTCCTGATGCTCCTGTCCCCTCCTGATGCTCCTCTGTCCCCCTCCTGGTGCTCCTGTCCCCCTCCTGATGCTTCTGTCCCCCTCCTGATGCTCCTGTCCCCTCCTGATGCTCCTCTGTCCCCTCCTGCTACTCCTGTCCCCCTCCTGCTGCTCCTGTCCCCCTCCTGCTGCTCCTGTCCCCCTCCTGCTGCTCCTGTCCCCCTCCTGCTGCTCCTGTCCCCTCCTGCTGCTCCTGTCCCTCCTGATGCTCCCCTGTCCCCTCCTGCTGCTCCTGTCCCTCCTGATGCTCCTGTCCCCCTCCTGATGCTCCTGTCCCTCCTGATGCTCCTGTCCCTCCTGATGCTCCTGTCCCCTCCCTGATGCTCCTGTCCCCCTCCTGATGCTCCTCTGTCCCCTCAGGTGCTCATTGGGGTCTGGTTGATTGGGAGGATGTGTGCAGGGTGAGGGATGGAGGCAAACTCAATGGCATGGTTGCCAGAATTGTCCAGGAAAAGGGGATTTTGGCTAACTTAGGACTGAGGGCTTAGGAGAGCAGTAAATGTGTGCAGGAGGGAGAAGCTTGCTCTAAACCAGGCTCCTCAGACCAGGCCATAGGACAGCTTTCTGGGGAATAGGGGAGAAAATCTGGGATGCAGGAGGGCAGAGGTTGTACTGTTAGCAGGGCAGGATTCTGAGTGTCACCAGAACTGGAGAAAAGTAATAAAATAGCTGAGCTGTTAATTGTTGGCTACCTGAAAGCTCTCTAAAGAGCAAGGGAAGTGGAAGAAGAAAATGTGAGAGCCAGGATGCCTGTTTGCTCTGTAACAGGGAGTACAACTGGATGAGGCAGGGATCAGTCAGGTTTTATTGTTGGGGAAAATGGCTTTTGTGAAAGCACGGGCATTCATTAAAGATGGCAAAAATTAAAATAAAAAGATGAGCAAAGGGGTTTTGGGTGACTCCTTGGGTTTCTGATAGGCATTCAGGAAGGTCCCTAATCAAATGCTTAAAAATATTTAAAAAGGGATGATAAAATATGGATAAAAGGGATGAAAGGTTGGGTCTTGTGCAGGTAGGAGATGGGCTAAAAGGAATGAAAAAAAGAGCAGCAAAGATCCTTTGTGTTGTGCTGATTGGTGGATAGTGCTGGATCTAGAACTGTTTTTAACACTGCCATAAATGATCTGGAAAAATACAGTGAAAAGTGACAATTTGGTACAAAGTGAATCAGTGTAGCACAAGCTAAGAGAGAGTGAAGAGCTGCAGTCTGATCTGGCAACACTGAGCAACTGTGAAATGAAATGGAAGGTGAAATTCAGTGAGAATGTGTGAGAAGTGGGGTGTGCTGGGGGAGGGAAGTGTAATCCTGATGTGATGCACAGAAGGGAGAGCTGGGGAAGTTGTTGCTCAGAGGGGAGATCTTGGAGCCATTCTTCCATGAAGATGTTGACATTCTGTTCAGTGAAATGTTACAGAGGGGAAGGAACATGAAGAGCAAAGTGGAGAGGTAAAAGCAGGGTATAAATCCATGGTGTCTTTATGCTTTGGATGGTGCTGTTTGGGTACCCCCAGCTGGTACTCTGCCCTTTCCAGTCCTGATGCATCTTCCTGAGGAGAGCAGCAAGGAGCATCAAAGGCAGAGAAAGCTTTCTGTGCAAAGGAGGAGATAGAGCAGGAGTCTTCAAACTGGAAAAACCCCAGTGGTGAACAGATAGTGGTCTGTAAAGTCATGAGCAACGTGGTGGTGGTGAATTGAAACCAGCTGTTCTCTGCTCTTCCAGCACAGGGAGTAAATGAAATTGGAAGTGACAGATTGAAACAAGGAAATCCAGTACTTCTTTAAACTTTAGCAAGGGATGTTGTTGGTATCAAACACTTCCACCACTCAATTACTCCTTGAACCAATTTCACTGAAGGCAAATTCATCAAAGGTTGCTGAATGCAAAGTTACTGGCAGTGAGTGGAGGAAGATTCTGGGGAAAGTGCTTGCCTGAGCCATCTGCTGTTGGGATAAACAGACTTTTGATCTCATCTGCCTCAGCTGTTCTCATTCTTTATTTCTTCTTCTGATGGTTATGAATATGCTGTCTTTTTTTTTTTTTCTCTTTCCTTTTCCTGTCTTTCCCACCTGTCTCTCTGATTACTGCCCCACTTCATCACTGAACAACTTCTGTTTCCAGTTTCCTTGTTCCCCTGGTTCCACCCCCACTCCTGCTCTGCCTCCACTCCCTTTCCTACGCAGGCACTTGGCTCCCCCTCAGCTGGAACATCAGGCTTGCTGGAAATCCTGCAAGTTGGAAATACTTATTTTTTTTTCCCCTCATAATTCATGTGAACAATAGTAACTTGGTCTCTGCACTTGCATTTGTACAAGCTTGTACAAATGGAGTGGTTCTCAGTCCATGCAGTGTCTGACAGCACACATGAAACAGGAGCTGTGCAATGAGACCACTTTGCTGCCTGGGGAAAGGACAGATCCCCTGCAGTATGATCCTCCCTGCAAGGGGTTCCTTTGTGTGTAAGGTAGGAGTAGTCACACCCTGCCTGTGCTATGGGCTTCATCATTTTTGTCATAGGTTTTTTAAGCACAAGTAAAGTCATATAAAAATGTCAAATTTAGTGGATTTGGATGACTTCATTTTGGCATTCAGGTAGACTCATTGTGAAGTGAGGGCTTCCTCCCCTGAACTTCAGGTTAATCAGGACTCCATCCTGCACCCTGTGTGATGCTCCTTTTCCCCCTCACCTCCCCAGCTCCTTGTTTGTCCTCTCACCACCTGGTGCTTGCTGAGGTTCATCCTGAGGACACACACACATCACACACACTGGTGTCTGCTAAATACCACGTTTCACAAAAGCAAGGCCCTGGCAGTGAACCTGCTGTAGATGAACTCACCTGAGTGGAGGGGTTTGATCTTGGAGAAGGGGGCATTTTGGGTTTGGAGGAGTGGGAGTGAAAGGGGAGTTATTTGTTTTGGACCAAAGTATCAGCAGTAATAGAGGAGGTGGTTGTAGTGTCCGTGTGTGCAAACTGCTCTTCTCAGTGTCTGCTCCAGGCTGAACAATTGCTGTGTCCTCAGCTTGTCCCCCAGCATGCTGGGCACCCTTGGCATCTCCACAGACCTCACTTCAGTTTGTCTTTCATATTCTGTGTTTCACAGCAGTCCTTTGGTTCTGGGGGTCCCAAAACTGGACGCAGTACCCAGAGGAGAAGAGTCACTTCCCTCTGTTGGTTCCCTTTGCTGCCAGAGCTGGCTGCTGGCCCATGTGCAGCTCCCAAGGACCTTTCCAGCCGAGCTGGACCCAGCTGGGTCACTGCCAGAGCCTCTTCCTTCCCACGGGCAGGACTTTGTGTTTGTCCTTCTTGAATTCCAGCCAGTTCCTGTGAGCCTGTTCCTCCAGCTCCTGCTGGATGGCAGCCCTTGCCCTCAAGGTCCTCCCAATTTAGCATCATCTGCACACTTGACAGGACTGCACCCTGGCACCTCTCCCAGCTCAGTGACTGACATGTCCCAGGACAAATTCCTGCAGCAGTATTCAAGTAGGATTTGACCCATTATCCACTCCCCTGGATCATCCAACCAACTTCTCACCCATCTGGTTGTTCACCCGTGCAGACTCTCACATCCCAGGCTGGGTACTGGAATTCTATGGGGAAATAAGAAGTAAAAATCCTTGTTTGAGCTGAGGGGAGCAGTATGTGCAGGTTCAGCCATCACAGGTGACACTCCAGCTGGCCAGGTAGGATCTAGTCTCAGGAGCTCCATACTGGTGAGATTCCATTGCTTTGTCTTTCATGTGCCAAGATTTGTTCCCTGGTTTTCCCAGGATCCTGAGTGGGGCTGTCTGGCCTCTGGTTCCTGGGGATGTCCTTTGGACCTTAACACATACTTGGGATTAACTCCAAGAAACCTCCACACACACCACCCCCAGAGGCACAGTCAAATCAATTCATCTGTCTAATTTATTTTCTTGGCTTTTACTGATATTAAACCTAATTAACATTTTATGAATTTGTATGATACAGAATTGATAACTGTACAACTTTAGAGACACAGGGTAAAGTCAAGGTCAAGTCTAGAGAATGAGGGTGCTGGGTCTTTGTTGTTTAGTTTTTAACTTCATCAGAGGAGAGGTAGAGCCTTGAGCTGATGCTGTGTGGAGCATCAGGCAAATACCTTGATTGGAATCACAGAAAAATCAATTCTGGCAGTTCCAAGCAGTTGGGAAGAGGCTCTGCAGGGAACTGTTGGGCAAGTTTAATATGAGTTTAATTGTGTCAGTTTGGTCTTAATATAAAATTCTACTACAAACATTCAAAGAAAGAGAATTGCACAGCAGCCACTTTATGTTGGTATCTTTGGAACTGAGCAGAGTTTTCTGTGGTTCTAAAATTTTCCTTTTCTCTGATTTAAAAAAAAAAACAACCACCAAAAACCCCAACTAACCAACCATGTTTATAGCACAGCAACACTGACCTGAAATTCTATATTCAAGTGTAATACCTTGTCATCAGGAGACCATTAGCACATGCTTGGTGTGACCTTGAGGTGAGCTCCTGAGAAATTAGTTAGCCACTGTTTAGCTGGAGTTCTCTTTGAGAGTAATTTGCTGCCCTTTAAAAGGGCAGATAACTGTGTAATTATGTGCTGCTAATCTTTATATTTTCCAATTTCACTGGTAATTTCCCACATGGAAGTTTCACACATAATGAGTTCAACTTTACTCCAACTATAAAATCACTTTTTCTATGACTGCAAGGTGTAGGTTAGTGGGGTTTGGTTTGTTTTTTCTAAATTTACCCTTGGTACAGCCTGTTCTGTGTTATCTCATTTTCAAATGATTACCATAGTTTTAATTAAATTTCTCCTTAAAATAATTTCAATCTTGCATACTGCTGAGTTCAGATTAATAGACTATTTCCCCAGAAGGTTTCAGTCTGTGTTTAAATACAAGAACTGTCATGTTCCAGTCATGTTCTACCAGTCCCACCTTGACAGATTTATTACTAGAACTTCAGTTTTTGTGCACGTGTTCTGGAGTAATTCAGACCTAGAATGGGTTAGGATTCTGGGAGTTTGGGTCTCTAATCATTTTAGTTGTTTCCATAGTTCTCATTTGTGTGCAGTTTGATCCTGAGTGTTCTTCCACATTCCACTTTCAGGTTAAATTTAACTTTCCTACTTAGCTGAATTCTCTAAAATACAGCATTCTCCCATGAGCCCCATTTGTTGGGTTTTTTTCTTTCTTTCTCTTTTACTCCCCATTTTGCCCAGTATGCCTTATGAAATAATTCAACAAGGTTTTCAGCCCTTCACTTCAAGTTCATCTGTTCAGGCAGTGACACCAACTCCAGAACACCCATAGCTGAGGCACTGTGGGCTTCTTTGTGAGCTCCTTCCTTCAGCAGGTTGGAATAATTTCTCTAGTTTACTAGAAATAAGCCATTATATACAAAATAGGCTGGTTTCAATGGACCTAGTTTTGATCACTTAAGCTTATTTTCTGTCTGCAGATGCTTTTGATGGTTATTTACTGATGGTGTTTTAAATAACCTCAGTGGCTGCTCAGTGAAGGAATCTGCTGTCACATCTTGGAAAAATTAAGGTCTTAGTAATATTAGTGCTTTTTTAAATTTTATTTATTTTTAGAGATCTTTCTTCAGAGTAATCTGACTCTGCAAGTGTACGAGACACCCACTTTTGCTGCCTGAGAGATTTGTCTTTTCCAAAGATGTTTTTGATCCCAGGGCAGGTCTGCTTTATCAGCATGCAGCTCTCTGTATTTCATGTGACATCATTTCCTTGCAGTGCTGTTTTTACATCTTCCATGGTTTTTCCTTCCCTGGGCTGCAGGAGCAGGGAGCTCTGGGGTGATGGGTTGGGGGAGCTGAGCCCTGAGCAGGAAGGGGCTGGAGGGAGAGCAGAGCTGAGCAGACACCTTCCCATCAGCCTGCCCAGAGCTGGGACACCTCCTGCCACCCTCCTGACTTCTCCTTTTCCACAGACACCCAGGGTGGCTGAACACCTTCCTCCATCCTCCTTTTGGTTTCAGAGAGAGATGGAGCCCCACAGTGCTGCTAAAAAGCCCCCCTTGCCTCATCACACATATTTGCCCTGCCTAAGGACACAAGTTCCCATTCCAGCTCTTCAGGGGGAGCAGCACCTCTTGAGATAAGCTCAGATCTCTAAATTACATCAAATTTCCTCATCCTCCTGGCTGGGTGGCTCAAGGGTTTAGCCTGGCAGGCTGCTTCCCTTCTGCTGCTGTGTTCAGCTCAGGTGCCTGGAGTTTTGCCACCGCTGACTTTGTGACTCTTAGATTTTTTTTTTTTTCCATTCTAGGAGCCTTCTCAAAGGTTTTTATGTCGTCGTTTTTTGAAGGCCTAAGCTTGAAGATGTAACTTGGGTATTGCCCCCTATCTCCTGCTTTCTTCCTGGTGCAGCTGCTGCACAGGCAGAGTGTTTGTGCGAGGCTGGATGCAGGAAACAGGAAGATTTATATCATAGCATGTTCACTTATATTTTTTGTCTTGATAGCAAGTGATAAGAAATCACGTTAATAAAAAATAGTAGAAATTTCTTGGGGTTAAAAAAGGGTTGAAATATTTCTCTGTAGTAAGCACGTATTTACTGTAGGGTTTTATTGTATTTTCTTGCAGATATTTTCTCACAAATATCAGATTCGAATGGACTAATGATATTTACAAAGTTTGATCAGTTCTTGAAAGAAGTCCTAAAGCTCCCAACAGCTGTGTTTGAGGGGCCTTCCTTTGGATACACAGAGCACTCTGCACGGACCTGCTTCCCACAGCAAGTAAGAGCTCACAAACACCACTTGGTGGGTTCCTTCCTCATGCAGTGCTGCCTCTGACCTGGGGTTTGGAGGGCTGGGGGTGGTGGTGTACATTATAGAACCCAAGCAGGTTTAAAAAGGTCTGAATAATTCTAAAAAGTACATCTAGGTCTTGGGCAGGGGAAGGATTCTGCACAATTTTAGGTTGTTCCCCCTTGAAGGGGCAGCTCTGGTCTCCCCCAGGCAAACAGCAAGGCTGGCCTATTTCTGTTCTAAAACATGAAACACAGTGTTTACTCTTTTTTCCTTGATTATTTTCTTAAGCTTTCTTGGTGTGTTAAGAGTATTAGTTTCAACCAAATCTCTTTGCTCCTTGGTTACCTCTCTGCAAAATAAAGAAGTTATATACAGTTTGGGTTTTAATCAGATTCACTGTTGTGCTTATTGGTGTAGCTGCTTGCTTTGCAAAGTATTTCCATTACATGTAAAGTTTGGAGTACATGTTGTAGTAATGATCTTAAAACAAACCTTTTATTTCTTTATACATTTCAGCTGTAATTGAATGGTTCCAAGGCTTTGTTTCTAATTTGAGATAATATAAATAGTATAAATAATCCTTAAATTTACTGTAAACATGAACCTAGATTATCTTAGGCCTAAAATTAAATGTTTAGACTCTGGTCATGATTATGTTCTGGAAGAAATATTTAGATTTAGAATCTGTTGTCACTTTTGCTAAATTTAATTAGCCATCAGAGTATTTGAAATACAACCCAGTAGGAAACAGACTTTGATTTAGGAAACAATGAAGGCTTCAGCTCATCTGTGAGTTCCTGAGGACAGAGTTTTATTTTACTAGAGAGCGTAATTAACAATTTCTTTGTCCTGTTTCCACCCTGACTGAGGCATCCACAGCCATGGTAGTTCCCAGGGATGGCAGGGAAGCTGAGCTGAGCAAATCAGATTTCATGTCAGTGGCTCTGCTGCTGAGTTAAAACCTCAGCTGCCCCTGGGAGGTGGAAAGTCAGACGTGGGATGCTGAGCCCTCCATCTGCTCCCCATGGCGTGCAGCAGGAAGGGGATGGGTTCTGCTTGGTTCTGGAGCCTCTCACCTACCAACTCTGCAAGACTGACATCTCTGAGGTTCTTGGTGCAAATCTTGCCATGGTACCCAGCAAGGTGCAGTGACTGCCTGGGAATGAGCCAGAGTCTGCCCTGGTGGCCAAGGTGGCCACCAGCATCCTGGCTGGGACCAGCAGTGGGGTGGGCAGCAGGAGCAGGGCAGGGATCATCCATGTGCTGGGGATGCACCCCCAATCCTGGGGTCAGTTCTGGGCCCCTCAGGAGCAGAAGGAGATGGAGGGGCTGGAGAGTGTCCAGAGAAGGGAATGGAGCTGGGGAAGGGGCTGGAGAAGATGGAGAAGGGTCTGGAGAAGTTGTGAGGAGCATCTGAGGGAGCTGTGGGTGCTGATCCTGGAGCAGAGGAGGCTGAGGGGAGACCTTGTGGCTCTCTGCAACCCCCTGAGAGGAGGTTGGAGCCAGGGGGGGTCGGGCTCTGCTCCCAAGGAAGAAGGGATGGGACAAGAGGAACTTTGGGCACACCTCAAGTTGTGCCAGGGGAGGTTTAGGTTGGAGCTGGGGAAGAATTTCTGCCTGGAAAGGGTTGTCAGGGCCTGGCCCAGGCTGCCCAGGGCAGGGCTGGAGTCCCCATCATGCCTGGAGGGGTTTCAGAGCAAGCCCTGGGGATGTGGGGATGAGGGACATGGGGTGGGGGTGCTGAGCAAGGGTTGGACTCCATCACCTTCAAGGTCTTTTCCAAGCAGAAGGATTCACTCTTCTCTGATTTGTACATGGCTTGCCTGGTCTAAGCACTCTGGGTTTGGCTCCCAGGAACAAGGCAGCTGATTCTTCATATTGATTCACTTTTAGAAATCCCTTTGCTGTAATTTTATTCAGCAAAACAAAATCCCTAGTGGAAGGGCAGGTTTGTAGAGTGGGAATGTTTTTTAATTAATCCAGATATACCCAGAACCCCAAGACATTTCTTTAATTTATTTCAAAACATTGAAACAAATAAGTCCTGGGAAGTAGATAGTCCTCAATTTAATTTCATTTTTTTATGCCTCCCAGACTGGAAAATAAACCTCCCAGAGGTACTTCCCTGATACTCTCCTGTTACAGCTTATCCTTTTCCTGAAATTCTCTCCAGATGGCCTTTGTAAAGCTGTGGGGCTTCAGACTTCAGGCATTTACATGACAGATATGTAAGTTACATCTGTCGTAGATAACTACACAGTGCCTTGAGCTCTTCTGAGGTCTTAAGGCCAACTGAAACAGTCAAAGCACACCCCTGCTCTGCAATTCTCTTACTCCCTCAAGCAGGGTGGTTACATGAAAACAGTTTATTAGAAATGATTCCAGGCTGATATTTACACCTGCTCTGGATGCAGGAATCATTTGGGAGGGTGAGTGGTTAACCAGGCACACGTTTAATAACACTGAGGCACACAGGATGGACCTGGAGTGCCAGGAACATTCCCTCGTGTTACTTGAAACTTCCAAGAGACAAATCCTTCCTGGCCAGCTGTGGTTCCTGGCTCCCCATGGAGGTTCTGGTTCTGGGAGGCACTTCTTTGAGGTGCAAAAGACCAATAATTCACCAGTGCCTGCATGGTGAAAGGGCAGATAGGCAGAGGCATGTCAGTGGTTGTGGACAGGCCACAACCCTGCTTCATTTCTTGGGTCACAGATGGAATAAATCAAATGTGTTGCCCACGCAAAATGGAGTTTATTGGGATGCTTTTGGCAGGAGCTGCATTCTCTGTGTTGCCTTCCAGATGTGTCAAGGGCTTTGAGTAATAATTTACTCTTCTAGGTCAAGCGGGGGCTTCCACAGATGTTACCATGTCATCCTTTTCCTAAGACTTTTGTTCACTTGGCTGCAGTCCCTCCCTTTGTCACAGGGATGTTGTAGCACTCTCAGTCAGAACTCTGTTTGTGGCCCAGCCTCCCCTGTCCCTGCAGAGCCGGGTGAATTTGTACCTCCTGTCACAGCACTTCAGTTGCTGTCTTTCTGCTGAGATTTGGGAGCCAGGAGCTTGGCTGCTGTAGAGTCCCATACCTGTTACTGTGTTGGAGCTCAGCAGCACACACTGCACCAGCAGGACTGGTACAGTCCCAGCAGAGGGACATGGAGCTGCTGGAACCAGTGCAGAGGAGGCCCTGGAGCTGCTGGGAGGGCTGGAGCAGCTCTGCTCTGGAGCCAGGCTGAGAGAGTTGGGGGTGTTGAGGCTGGAGAAGAGAAGGCTGCACCGGGGAGACCTTAGAGCACCTTCCAGTGCCTGAAGGGGCTCCAGGAAAGCTGGGGAGGGACTTGGGACAAGGGCCTGGAGGGATGGGAGCCTGCGAGGGGAAGGGTTTGCAGCTGGGAGAGGGGAGATGGAGAGGAGATCTTGGGCAGGGAGGGAGGGAGGGAGAAATGGTTTGGTTGGACTTGGTGATCTCCAAGGTCCTTTCCAGCCATGAGCATTCTGTGATTCTCAGGTGTGGGACATGGGTTAGTGGTGGCCTGGAATAAGGTGATGTCCTGGCTGGGCTGGAGTGGGCTAGGAGAAGGGGGAAGGGTTTGGAGCTGGGAGAGGGGAGCTGGGGATGAGATGTGAGGGAGGAATTGCTTGGGGTGAGGGTGCTGAGCCCCTGGTTGCCCAGGTTGCCCAAGGAAGCTGTGGCTGCCCCATCCCTGGCAGTGTCTCAGCCCAGGTTGGATGGGGCTTGGAGCACCCTGGGCTGGGGGAGGGGTCCCTGACCATGGCAGGGGGGGCACTGGGAGGGCTTTGAGGTGCCTTCCCACCCAACCCAGTCTGGGATTTAGAAATCAACATCTGAGTTACTGCCCTGAGAGGTTTGCTGGAGCATTGGCTGAGTTGGCCCTCCTGGGTGGTGTGGCTGACAGGAACTGAGTGCACAGTGTCAGAAGGATGGTGAAGATGTGCACTCCTGCTGGTGAGTAGTAAGGATGTATTGGTTAAGGCTAGGATGGTCCTGTGTGTGATGGGTGGGGTAAGGGTGCTCTGAGAGAGCTGCAGCTGAAGCCCAAGGAGCAGGACAGAGGCACAGGAGGGTCTGGTGCACAGCTGCCTGAATTCCTAGAACTTGTTTTGATCACTGTAGAGTTAAAAATCTCTTCTTTCTGTGTTGGCTCAGGGGATGTGCTCTTGTGCCAGGATTTTGTGGGGAAATATATGCATTAACCTCGTGTTGAAACAAGGGTGTGGCAGAGTAACAATAAACCTGGCTGAGTTTTTGATTTTGAAGCAAGCCTGTGGTGTTCTTCTAAATGTAAAAATATCATTGGTGTAACCTGCCAGTGCACCCACCTCTGAGGAGATCTGAGGCTGCAGAGCTGTTCAGACAAGCAGGTATGGTGCCAGCAGCTGGTGAAAACTTCTTGAAGGAGGGTAAGGAATAAGCAAGTGATCCCAGAAAGTGTCTGTGCAAAAATGTGATTGCTCTGCTGGGGAGCATCTGACCCTGGTGCTTGGTTTCTGCTGATTTTCAGTCTCTGTGCCTGGAGTTTGGGATGTGCTGGCAGATGATTTTGTTGGTTTTGCATCACAAATGGTGACTGAGCAATGTTTTGCTCTGTGGTTAGATTCTGGAAAAGTGGGACCAGCTACAAGAAAGGGCTTCATCTGGGCTGCTTCTCTGCCACATTCCTCCCTTCCAGGAGGAGGAGGAGGAGGCTGTTGTCTGCTTTCCTGTCAGCTCAGCCACTGCCAGGCAGGCAGGAGGCAGTCCTGACAGTGCAAAATACCTGAATCAAGGAAAAACACCCCAAAGGCCACGTGTGTCCCTGCTGCCCCCATGTGAGCTACGTAGAGGTCACATCACTCCAGACAGAAGCTCTGACACCTCCTCAGGGCCTCACTGGTTAAAAGGAACCATTTTTTTTCTTTGAGGAACATCCCAGTCTGTGTCAGGAGGAAGTTGTGAATCCCAGGCATGGAGCCAATAAATGGTTTGGGTTGTAAGGGACATTCAGAAGTCATCCAGTCCCAAGTGCCCTGCCATGGGACCCCTCTCACCAGACCAGCTTGCCCTGCTCACAGCAGAGGTGCTTCAGCCTTCCCAGCAGCTCCATGGACCTCCTATGGACCTTCTCCTGCAGGTCCATCCATGTCTTTCCTGGACCCAGCTTTACCCCAGGGGGGTACAATCCCTGCTGCTGACACTGTGAGGATGCAGCCCAGGACACGGGTGGGCTCTGGGCTGACAGCACAGGGTGTCAGCTCATGCTGAGCTTCTCCTCACCCAGCACCCCAAAGCCTTCTCCTCAAAGCTCCAGCCCTTTGATTCAAGGGGTTGCCTTGTACTTGGCCCTGTCAGACATCAGTAGTTCCCAGTCCTGCTCCTCCAGGCTCTCCAGGTACCTCTGGATCACAGCCCTTCCCTCCAGTGATGGGCTCACCTGCAGACTCACCCAGCCTGCCCTCAGTGCCCCTCTCAGCAGGGCAGATATTAAATCATAATGGTCCCAGTACAGACCCTTGGGGGTCACCACTTGTTCCTGCTTCCCCCTCAGACATTGAACCATTGACTGCAACTCTTTGGACATGGCAGTCTGGCCAGCTCCTTCTCCATCCAACAGCCCATCCATAACCTCCTGTCTCTCCAGTTTAGTGGCCAGGATGTTGTCATGGACCATGTCAAGGGCCTTACAGAAATCAACTCTTCTCTTGCCACATCACAGAAGGCCACAAAGAGACAGGAGCTGCACGTGCATCATGGAATCAGTAAGGTTGGAAAAGATCATCACTTCCAACCAACCCATCCCCCCCATGCCAGCTGAACCACAAGTGCCACATCCACATCTGCTCCATGCCTTAGAACATGGGAACTCCACCATGGCCTGGGCAGCCTGGCCCAGTCTCTGACCAGTCTTTCAGTACAGAAACTGTTCCTAATCTCTGATCTCAGCCTCTCCTGGGACAGCTCCAGGCCATGTTCTCTTGTCCCTCAGGAAGCCTGCTGGCTGTCTCCAGTCACCTCCCTGTCTCCCTTATGGTTCAAGATGTTTCCCAGGAGGATCTGCTCCAGCATCCCAAGGTGGGGCTGACTGGTAGTTCCCAGGGTCCTTCAGTCTGCACTTTTGAAGGATGGGGGTGATGTGTAATGGATCCTGGGCCTTACCTCCAAAAATCTTGTCTGTGAGCAGTGATCACACAAAATTCTGAGAGTCCAGTCCAAGGCTGGGATTGCCAGGCAAGGTTTGTCCTTGGCCAGGTCGTGTTCTGTCTGGCAGAGCAAATTCCTGTAACCAGGCAGGAACAGCTTTTCCTTTACTAAGCAGGGAGCCAGGAACAAGGATGCTGTATGAGAGTTGGAAGAAGTCAGATGAAATATTTCTTACAATTTCCCTGACTGGGAGCTGGGGTGGATAGTAATTCCATCCTGTCTCTCCAGGACATGTAGCCACAGGGGGAGTACAAGGAGATATTTGCCTCTAATGACAAAAATATTGATGCTATAAATAGAAACACTCTCTTTAATTGAAAACCAAACAAACAGAAACAAACAGCCAAAAAGGAACCCCAGCAAAGCCCAAACAAACCAAAACGCCTCAGGTTTTGGGATGCTAGTTGCAAGTGAAAGCTGCAAGCAGTGTCACAGCTCCTGGCAAACCCGAGCAGCTTTTCCTGGGAAGATGCCTTGGGAATAACTCTGCCATATGCTAAGGTGAGAGGCAAGTGCCATCCGAGCAGCTGCTCTGCTGCCTGCTCCAACTTCTTCAGCATCTCTCTCCTGTGCAAAAGCCAACATATTCTTTCTTTGTGTCCATAATATTCTTAGCTGTTTTTCTTACCAGTTATCTCCATCTGTTTGTATTTGCAGCAGAAATTTTCTTTTGCTCACTTGGATTTGGAACCTTAGATAATATTATTCTGAAGATGCCTGAAGCCCTTCTCATGATGATTTCATTGCCTTTTTTTTTTTTTTTATTGACAGTTTTTTCCCCAAGCCACAGCTTAGTTCTTCCCTTGCTTCTTTTTGCCTTATTTTGACTTAAAGCAAAAAACCATATTCTGGACAGGTCATGTCTGGAGATCAGTTGTAATCAGTTGTAACCTGTTTGTGTGTGTGTGTGTCTGCTTTATTCAGTGTTGTCTGCATGTCTGAAATAACAGTTTTCAGGACTGTTAAATAACCTCCACTTGCTGTATACTTCTTCAAAATAAGAAACTCTAATTGCAGTTTGGGAACCAGTGCTGACTAAGTCCTTGGAGCTTTCTGTTAATCATTTACTTCTGTGTGATTATATGATGTCTGTACTGAGACCTTCTTTGTGGTGTTACTGTTTGTCTCATGTAGTCTGAAACTCCCCGAGCAAAGAAGTGATTTTTATCTCTTCCTGGCATGTGAGAGATTCCTGGTAGACAAAAGTTGAGTCTTTTTTTTTTTTTCTAAGGCTGAAGTAGGTTTTGGTATATAAAACTGATTTTTTTTTTATAATTAAGTTGTATTTCTTTTTTTCTTTGCAGAAAAAGATCATGCTAAACATGTTTTTAGACACGTTGATGGCTGATCCACCTCCCCAGTGCCTTGTGTGGCTGCCTCTCATGCACAGACTTGCCCATGTTGAAAATGGTAAATGGAATATTTTTGTGTTCAAAACATCTGGTCTGGTCAGGGCAGGGTTTCTGTTCAACACATGTGAATATTCTGTCCTCTCTCACGTAACAAAGCTCTCAAGCACTCCAGCATTCCCCCTGGAACAGTCTCATCCCAGAGCATTTGCAGCCAGAGCCAGGCTGGAGCAGACTCTGGATGGGATCAGCAGCAGTGCACAGGATTAGTTTGGGTTCCAGCATTGCTGCTGGTGGGGGATGACAAAACAAGCAGCTTGTTGATATTCTCTAAATGTTTGTTTATTCTGAAAGTTGTTTTTTTTTTTAAACCTTAGCTTGGGCTCTCTTTAAGGTTTGCTTCCATCTGCTCACCCCAAGATCCTGGTACCCCTGCAGATGGGTCAGAGTTGGGGTCACCTCAATGCTCACCTGGGGAAGTAAATGCTGAGCTCCTCTCACTTCCAGACCTTAGCTGAAATTTCCTGTGTTTACTGCCTGTGGAAAGTATTCAAGGAGCAATGAGGGATGGAAAAAACTAATGATTAACCATGGGAAAGGGTGATGAAAGAGTCACCTGGCTGAGAGGGCTTTGTGGAGGCAAAAGGGTTTCCTGCAGGAGGTTGTGCAAGTCTATCACAACTGTTTGCTGTCTGTAGTGGCAAAGAAGGTGGTGTGCTTCATTTATTGTGCAGTTGCACACAGCACAGGGGGGAGATGTGAATTCTAGGGCAAAAAGGACTATTTTTCTTTCCTTCACCCATTAACTAAATAGCTTTTTTTTCCCTCCCCACAGTAAGATCATGTCATCCTTCAAAAGCCCTGCCCTGCTAGGTGTTACCTCTTCTTCCTCTGAACACCTCTGGAGTCATTTCAAGGTGTTTGGACTTCTTCCTTCTAAACCACAGCCAGATAAACTCTTGCCTCCTGCTTCTGCCTGGCTGTTTACAGGCACAGCTTGGGGCTCGAAGTTTCCATGATTTATATTCCATTCTCTGTTTCTTGACATCTATTCCTGTGACATGGTTAAGTACTGCTGTGATTTTTGTATGCTGCTGCTTGGCATTTGCTTTATTCTCTTCTTTTGATCCTCTTGCAAAGCATATCTGGTTGGGAATTTAATCTGTGTGAAGCAGATAGGAGCTGGCATGCTCAGGGGCCTTTTCTTCATTGCAGCAGAAGGGAAGGGAAGGTGTGTTTCCCAGTCACTCTGCATGTTTACAGACGTTTCCTGACAACTGTCCATCAGTAAAATAAGTGATTATTAAAAGAATTGTAAGGGCTTTAATTTCATGGAAACAGATCTTTTGGGAAAACTTACAAAAAAGGTTGGGAGAAAAATCTAGGTAAGCTGCAGTCCTGCAGTGCCTTTCCTGTCCTTGTCTAACAGGCTGCACCAAGAAGGGCAGCAGCAGCTTCTGGTTCCTTCTTCCACTTTCCTCTTACCTTTTATAATCTTGGGCTTCAGGAAAAGCACTGAGGATGGAATAAATATGATAGGGAAGCAGACAGTACAAGTGTTTCTATGAACTACAGGTCAGACAGAATTAGACAAGGCAAGGGTAACATCATGTTTGGATAGAAGTGAAATGGTAGAAAGATCTGGAGATAATCCCTAGTCTGGTCTTTTTCTAGTGATTGAAGAGTACCTGGAGGAAATTACAGACCCCAGAAAAACACCTCCTGATAGCTGAGTGCATGCATCCCTGGGTTATCTGACAGCTTCTGTTGGCCTCCTGGGGGATGGAGCTGCTCTAGAATCTGCTGATCCAAACCTATCCATGCTCCTTGGGAGAAGGTGCCTGGGCCCCTTTTTCTGGTGCTTTCTTCCCAGCAGCCAGGGGTTCTCCCATTCCACCCAGCCTCCAGGTTACTCCTCCTGTTCCTTGTGTAGGTTCAGCATTCAGGTGACTTTACAGGACAACTTGTCATGTTTGTGGCATTAAAGTTGTTTCTAATTCTCATCAACCTCTTCCACAGCTGCTTCCCAGCTGCTTGCTGAATGGTGTTACCATCAATAATTCATGCCCAGTGGTCTTGCCCTTTTGATGCTATTTTTTTTTTTTTTTCTTTCCTCAGAAACTTGTTCTGTTGCAAGTGGTGTTTGCTCCAGAGCCAGGCAGCAGCTCCTCTGCCTGAAGGTGTCAGTGGGACAGCAGTGGAGGTGATGCAGGGAGGGGTGTGCAAGCCCCAGGAGTTGTGGGAGGCTCAGTGCTGGGGGCCTGGCTATGGGAAGGTAAAAATAACAAATCTGAAGAGTAGAGACAGTAGAAGGAATGAGCTTGGGATGACTGAGACCTGGTAGGAAAAGAAGTGTTGGGGCAAGAGAGAGCTCTGGTTGCAGATGTGCTGCTGAGGGAAAAGCAAGGCAGCAGCTTTGGTGGTGTAAAGGCTGGGACAGGACATGTGCAGGAGTTGATTGTCCCTCTGGATCTGGGTTGAGTATCTCCATTTAGTGATAGTTTTCAAAGTGTATTGGGCAGAAGATGGAAGGGATGAAGTTTGTGCTGACAATGGCTGCTGCTGGGGGTTGTGAGGAAATGAAGTTACTGAGGAAGAGCTGTGTAGCTTTTAGTGTCTGCATGTATTAAAACCCCATATGTTTTGTTTAAATAAATTCTTGTAGGAGGTTATAGGAATCTCCTTGCAGTTGAAAACTTTTCCAGAACATAGGGAAAGCCATGAAAGAAACAGAGATCACTGCTGATGTCCAACAGGACCCTCCTATATTTGGGTACAGTGGTATGTTGGACACATGAAGGCATCAGAAGCCAGGCAAAACCAAAGTCCTGTGATTCTGAGGAAAGAACTGACCACAGAGATTCTCTGGAGTGCCCAGTGCTGTGGGACATGACCTCTGCTGCTGGGGGGACTGCTCTGCTCCAGAACTGGGGTGGGGGGATTGGCATCTCCCTCTGGTGAGCTTGGATCTAGGAGACATCAGCTTCCCAGACAAAGCACTGGAGTTGTTCCATAGTGCTCCACAATTAGTGAAAGGTGTTAAGTCCCAGACACTGTTTTGGGCCCTTGAGGAACTGGGTACAGTCAGTGTTGAAATGTTAATCCCCAGCTGGGTCTCAGCACTGGGTGGTTTCTGGGACAGGTTCTGGCAGCAGTCACAGCAGGACTCGTGGCCACCCCTGCTGGGGCTTGTGCTTCACTGGGGATGCTGCCAAGGGTGCTCAGCCTCAGGTGTGTTGGGATCTGATGTTAGAACTTGTGGGAACAGTGAAAACTTCCCACTTTTACCAGTGGAAATCATAAAGGCAAATCTTTCAGGTTCAGAAGCAAACCTTGGAGCAAAGGACAGCTCCTGTGGCATCACCTCCCTCTGCAGTGTGCTGTGGTTTGGGTGTTTTTACAGCAGATGCTTTTCTGCAGGTGCTGAACTGTTCTGCACAACAGATTTGCAGGGCTGTAAATTGGGTGTTCTGGGGTGTATCAGATGATTCTTCTAGTGCAGAATCATGGGATGTGAGGTCCTAAAAGTTCTTCTGCCCGACTCCTTCCTCATGATCTTCAGGAAGTTCAGCACTGGGAAGGAGAAGCCCCGTGCACCAGTGCACCCTGGGGCTGGGAGGCTGGAAACCAGTATGGCAGAGAAGGACCTGAGTGAGGGTCCTGGTGGACACCAGGCTGACCATCAGGCAGCAGTGCCAGCATCCTGAAGCCAGGAGGAGCAGCAGAGGAGCATGGCTGGCAGGTGAAGGAGAGGTTTATTGCCCTGTGTCTGGTACAAGGGAGACATGGGTGAGTCCAGCAAAGGGACTGCAATATGTGTGACATGAGGAGAGGCTGAGAGGGGGGACTGCTGAGCCTGGGGAAGGCTCAGGGGGACCCCAGCAATGTGTGCAACAAACTGCTGGGAAGCTGGAAAGAGGATAGAGCTCCAGTCCCCTCAGTGGTACCCAGAGACTGGACCAGAGGCAGTGGGCACAGAGGGAAATGTTGGGAATTCTGCTCAATCACAGAAGAAATGTTTTTACTATGAGGATGGTCAAAGACTCCATCAGGTTGCAGTTTCCATCCTTGGTACTCAGAACCTGACTGGACAGTGGCCTGAGCAGCCTGCCCTGGCTGAGCCTTCCTTGAGCAGATCTCCAGAGTCCTTCCAGCCTCAGCTCTGCAGTGTTTGTGATTCCAGGTATGGTTGCAATGGAAATCCTGCCACACCATGCCCTGCAGTTCTCCTCTTCCCACCATGAGCACACAAGCAAGCTGATAAGATGGGCTCAGCCCCTACAGATCCATCCCTTAGGTTTGTGTCTGTGACCCTTTCCTGGTGGTGCTCAGCACTCATCTTGCTGGGGAGTCAGCTCAGAGTTCCACTGCAAGCTCGTGGGATTGCACCCTGTCACTGCAGAGCTTTTCTTCCTTAACCTTTCCTCCCAAGCAGATGGTGGCTTCCTTCACAGCTTGTAAATATTATCATTAATTACTCTGGCAATCACCTCTGAGTTACTTCAGAGGCACTTGAACACCTCAGTTGACAGCTTTGAAAAAAACAACAGAATAATAGTCTTGCAATTTCCTTGGTTGTCTTTTCAGCTCTGATATAAGCAAAAGGCAATTAAGCTCTGAACTGAGCTTGTTTTATTGGAGAAATGACATTTGCAGGTGAAAAAATAACATCTTCTTTAGGAGACATCAAATAAACTCCATGAGTAGCTAGTATTGATCTAAACAAATCAGCCAGCATGTTATTTTGGAGAGCCATCATCTCAATTTGCATGCTAATGTGCAGCATGATAGCAGTGAGGTTTTGTGCAGGCATTCCAATCCAGGCAGTTCTGCTGCTGCAGAAACAGGAGCCTTTGGAAGTGCAAGTGGAAGAAGTCTTCAGGCTACATTTATTTTTTTCTCTCCCCTTTACAACAGAGGGAAAATAATGGAAAATAACATCCAGCTTTTAAGCTTGTCATGGCTGTTATCTTCATCTTATATTAATACTTCTAGAAATACTCTGCAAAGCTGCAGATTCTCTGGGGTAAGGTTTGTATCTTACCTAAAATACAATTATAATTTAAAAAAAAACAACCATCCAAACAGAAAAGGTGTGCAGTAGGGAGAATGTCGTTCCTGTTTAGGAGCTTCCAATTAAAAAAATGCTCATAACTTTATTTTTTAACCATATCAGGTTGTTCTTGGATATCATGTTTTCTTGGATGTTTCCATTGTCCTTGGGTTCTTTGTAGGTAAAAAAAAAAAAAAGGCTTAATAAGAAAAATG
This sequence comes from Calypte anna, assembly GCF_003957555.1. Lineage (NCBI taxonomy): Eukaryota > Metazoa > Chordata > Aves > Apodiformes > Trochilidae > Calypte > Calypte anna. Next base: position 477,940 of record NW_022045534.1, on the reverse strand, counting down.
TAGCATTAAACCCCTCTGTTATGGCATTTGGTAATTTCCTGCCTGAGATGTAAGTTGTCATTAAGGAAGACTCCTCTGATTGGGAACTCTTGTCCTTAGAGACTGAAAACCATTGATGTTCTCTAGATGATGGTTTTAAAGAAGGGGAAAAGGGATGCTAAGAGTGACATCCCTCCAAGAGACAGTGTCACTTGTGTGCATGGGTGACAGCAAACATAAAACCTTAGTGTCACAGACTGGTTTGGGTGGGAAGGGACCCTAAAGCCCCCCCAGTGCCCCCCCTGCCATGGTCAGGGACCCCTCCCCCAGCCCAGGGTGCTCCAAGCCCCATCCAACCTGGGCTGAGACACTGCCAGGGATGGGGCAGCCACAGCTTCCTTGGGCAACCTGGGCAACCAGGGGCTCAGCACCCTCACCCCAAGCAATTCCTCCCTCACATCTCATCCCCAGCTCCCCTCTCCCAGCTCCAAACCCTTCCCCCTTCTCCTAGCCCACTCCAGCCCAGCCAGGACATCACCTTATTCCAGGCCACCACTAACCCATGTCCCACACCTGAGAATCACAGAATGCTCATGGCTGGAAAGGACCTTGGAGATCACCAAGTCCAACCAAACCATTTCTCCCTCCCTCCCTCCCTGCCCAAGATCTCCTCTCCATCTCCCCTCTCCCAGCTGCAAACCCTTCCCCCTCGCAGGCTCCCATCCCTCCAGGCCCTTGTCCCAAGTCCCTCCCCAGCTTTCCTGGAGCCCCTTCAGGCACTGGAAGGTGCTCTAAGGTCTCCCCGGTGCAGCCTTCTCTTCTCCAGCCTCAACACCCCCAACTCTCTCAGCCTGGCTCCAGAGCAGAGCTGCTCCAGCCCTCCCAGCAGCTCCAGGGCCTCCTCTGCACTGGCTCCAACAGCTCCGGGTCCTTCTGCTGATGGGGACCCCAGAGATGGACACAGCTTTACCCCAGGGGGGTCTCCCCAGAGCAGAGCAGAGGGGACAGTCCCCTCCCTGGCCCTGCTACTCACACCCTGGGGGTGCAGTCCAGCCCAGGGAGGGTTTGATGGTTCACGCTGAGCTTCTCCTCACCCAACACCCCCAAAGCCTCCTCCCAGGGCTGGATGAATGTTTCAGAAAGATTCCTCAGCAAAGCTGCTTCATTCCCACCTGCCCTGGGGTGCAGATTCCTCTCTGGGGGGATGAGCCAGCAGCACAGAGCACAGAGGATGTTGAGCTGTCACCCAGCACTCTTTGCACAGCTGAGTTGGGTCTTGTGGGACATTTGTGTTTCTCCATGCCCAGGTCAGAGCCATCACCTGGCTGGGCACCTCCAGGTCCCTCTCTCTGGAGTGTTCTGTGAGTTTTTAAACCCATCATTGATTTTCTGGGTAAAAATCCTGCACAGTGTTTCATCCTGTTCCATTCTGCCAATCCTTGCCATTTTCAGTGGAATAGATTTATTTTATTATATTTTAATGTGATTACTCCCAGAAATTAGGTTTCCTTTAGAGATTTGGCAGCAGAATTCAGAACCCTCAAGTATTTGGTGTTAATTTAGACCCAGGAGGTCAGGTTCCTGCTCTCCAGGGAGGTGGAGATCCCTGCTTTGAGCTGGCACCTAAGCACACTCTGAGGACAGTGATCTCCCTGGTGAGTTATCTTTCCAATCATTTGAATAATTCCATGGAATAAAATCTGAAAGCCAGAGTTGAGCTTGGTGCCTGTGTCACAGAGTGGGCAGGATCTCTGGGATCCCAGCTTGGTGAGGAACGCAGTGCTGGGAGGAGCTGCCTTGCTGTGGGATGTGCTGCTCAGTTGATCAGGGGGATGCAGTTTGATCTCCCAGCTCACAGAAATGTTTGTGTTTTACTCTGCAGTAACAGAATTTAGGAGTTACAGATGCAGGGAGCAATCCTGCTGGGACAACCCGAGAGCTCGTAGCAGGATGTCCTGTTTACAGCTGGAGCTATTGGTACCACATGTGAAAGAACCCCAGACAGAAAGTTTGTATTTATAGCCATGGCAAGTTCTTCAGAGCACTTCTCCAACATGAATTCTCTCTTAGCCAGAGTTTTGAGCTGTGAGGTTTTTTCCCAGATCTTCCTTGAGCCATTTTTATGTGGGGAACGTTGAATTTTTACATCTTCATCATGCTTTATCTTCCTGCTTTTATTATCTCCTCTTTGATTTCTTTCATTTTGCAGCTGTCTTATTTTTGTTTGACTGCTGGTTTTTAATATCTTTGGGAATTTCTTCTATGCAATTTTATAAAAATTCTGTTCCCCCCTACTTATTTCTTTCTACATTTGGTTATTGATCCCATTCTCCCAATGGAAATGCTCTGTCACCTGGAAGCTGCTCAGTTCCAGACCAGTCCCTGGTCATTCCACTTCTCTCATACTTTTAAAATCAGGGTTCTTTGAAACAACATGTGGATCCAAAATGTGGATCTGCCATTTTCCTCTAAAAACCTTCTTCCTGATCTCATTTATCAGCCTGGGGTTCATGTTACTCTCAGAGGGAAGGGCATTGCTCAGACTGTGTTTGGGCATCAGCAGTCAGAGTATGAGATAAAACATGAACACAAAGAGCCAGGGCAGTCTGTGGAGATTTTAATGGAAAGAGGAATGTTGGGTTTGGGGTTTGCAGCTCAGAAAGTGGTGGTGTAATCACACTGCCTAGGTCTGGGTGGGAAACAGGAATAATGGGTTTTGGCTGGCATGGCTCCTGTGGGAATGTGGGAGGCAGAGGGATGTCCTGAGATCAGAACTGAAGGAGAGGACACCAGGCAGTACCTGTGCACCCAGAAAGCTTAGAGACAAAAGGAACTTGGGGTTAGGGAAGAAAATGTGGTCACCTGTCTTTGGAACCTGCAAACCTGAACCATGTGTGTATTTTGATGTTGGAGGGCAAGGGGAAGAGACCAAAGGAAAAAAATAAAGGAATGGCTGAGAGGAGACTGAGGTAAATATCAGATGGCTCAAGGTCATTGGAGAAATGAGGGGTTTGTGGAAGAAAGCAAATGAGAAGTATCTGTGTGCTAGAGGGGGGAAGAAGAGGAGAAAGGACACATCACGTTCTTCCAGTTTTCATTTGGAAGAATTTCCAGGCTTTGATGGGTGAGAGGTTGGTTTTGTTCCAAGATTTCTGCAATGCAGGAGCAGAGTTGGTGGTGCCAGGGTGGGTCAGGTAGGAAGCAGGAGGACAAGTCCCACGTGAGCAGGGACAGTCACTGGCTGTGCAAGTTGGGAAAAGAAGGAGAAGCTAAACCTTGCCAAATAGAAACAGATGACTGGGGGTCAGAAAAAGGAAGAAAAACCAGACATGAGAATTGGGTTCCTGGCCCAATCTCTCAAGCTGCTTCCCTCTCCTGCCCTCCCTGCACCTTCTGGAAGGAGCTGCTGGCAGGAGAAGGAGCAGGTTGGCACTGCCAAGCAGGAGCCAGTGGGAAGTTTGAGTCTGGAGCCCTGGCAGCCAGAAAAGGGAATGACTGAAGACTTGGATGCAGTGAAAGGTGGAAAGAACCTTAAACTTCTCGCTCCCATATGTGGCAGGGAGCTCTGGGGAATGGGACACTTTCCAAAGATGAGGTGTCAACAAAAACACATTCAGATCCCTGGGGCAGAGAAAATGAAGTGTGAGCATTTTGATTAGAACGAGTGTTTGAGAGGCAGGAAGGGAAGGGGGGGAAGGAAAGAAGGAAGAAGCTCAGGCCTTCAGGTGAGCCCTTACAGTCCATAGGCAGGAGATGTCTGGGTGGCTCAAGTGGGACTTAGAGCTGGAAATGTCAGTGATGTGAAAAAAAAATTCAATTCACTGCTTGATGGCAACTTCAGTCCAGCTGGATTGGTGCAGATGGGAGCATGGAAAGCAATCTGAACAGGAGAGAAGAGAAAGCTTGCAACATCAGGTTGTATGGCATCCAGAAATGAACAGAAATGATCAGAAAGGGTAAGGTTTACATGTGATGGTGACACAGCACTGCAGGGAGGGGAAGCCAGCAGGGTGGGAAGTGCTGATCCACTTCAGTTGGTGCTTTCCCATCCATACCTAAACTTTGTCACTTCCAGAGAAAGAGTGGGGAAGAAAACCCCAAACCCAATCAAAAGCAAAGCCCATAAACAACCTAGAAAGTGTATGTCATGGTCACATACCTTGCCCGTGCTCCAATGAACTCTTCTGCTGACTGTTCTCTGTTCTCTCGTTGTCAGAACCACATCAGTGCTGTCACCAACAGGATTTGGCCTCGTGTTTTATTTTATCAGAACCTTGTTATTGCTTTCCCAAATCAAGCATGTCAGTTTCAAGGTTTTGATTCCTTGGTTCAGAACTCCATGGTACTTCTGTCCCCTTTTCTATCAGTTGTAATCTCTTCTCAATGAGAAGATAAGGTGGGGAGAGGCAGAAGGTGCTGCCAGCAGCTGGGCCCAGGGAATTTCCTTTGGTGAAAGTGGTGACCTAATGCCACAAGCAGAAAGGATACTGGGGGAGAGTGGGGGGGATGTGTGCCTGCAAAAATAAACCAAAAAGCTTTGGGAACTTGTGATTTCATCCATCTCTTTTTCCAAAGGCAAACCTGAATGCTTGTAAACATTCTTGACAGCTTTGCCTTGCTTCTTCCTACCATCCTTTATCAAAAAGTTTCAGCACCTCCTTGCACTTGGATTTCAAGCTAGGGTGAGGTCACTGTTGAAATGGTCTTAGGGTGAGGAATTTTTTTCCTAGTGTTCTAGCCTGGTTTTTTTTCCTCACTACAAATTAAACCCTTAATACCTTTTTGGGTTTTGCCCCCTGGCTCTGGAGAATATGTTGCTGGTTTTGCAAGTACCTCTTGCCTGTCTGATGATACCTTCTCTTGTTCTGCTCCTTGCTCTCTACTAGATATTGTTTAGGAAGTTTTATTGCTTCCTCTTGTACATACAATTAACCCCCATCTGCCTTGAAATGCAGTGCCCTCAGTTGGACATTTTTAATGATAATTCAGTTTGTTTATGAACATATTGACCAGTGCATCACCTGGAAGCAAGCTCTTTGCTGGGTAGAGCTTTCCATTGTGGCAATAACTGCTCTCTGCTCCTCTGCCAGTGAGATTCTCATCCAAGTGACAGTCCTCTCATCTCTTGTGTTTCCTTCTGCCATGAGAATATCATGGGACACAAATTTTGTAAGAATTACTGAAATAAAATTAAAAAAGGATGATGTTTGGTGCACGTTTCTATTTTCCAGGACAATTACTCTGTCATGGAGAGACATTGGGTTGATTTGGGTGATGTTGTCCACACTCATTTCTCTGTTGTTCCTTAGGTCCATGCAGTACTTTGCTTTATTATTTGGTTCAGTGTGTATTCTACAAATTAAAATAACCTGAGGAGTCAGTAATTTCACACCCTCTCGAGGATCATAATTACAATCCTTGTGCTGTCCCTGTTAAATCCCCTGCTAGGTTTCTCCCATTTTGGCTTTCTGACCTTGAATATTTGAGTTATTCTTTTAGTCCTCATTAATGGTTTGTCCCAGTGTTCTATACACTTCCTTTTGATTTTAGGTTATCTTAATTTTAGCCACACTGGTCTTTACTGAGTCTGCTCTTTTCTCTGCACTGAGGTAGTTTATGCTTGTTTCTTTAGCTTTATTTATTTCAGGAACTGACACTTCTAACTCAGTTTCCCTGTGAAATTGTTTCTTCCCATAACTTAGCTGCTAATTCTCACAAGTTTACTGAACTGTGCTGTGTTGAAGTCATGTTCACTCTCCTCTGCTTCCTAAAATCCACAACATTGCTCTGTTAGCATGTTGATTTAAGGTCACTTGTCAGCTTCTTTTTCAGCCAGTTCTTTTCTGCTGTTTGATGCACATCTAGAAGTCTTTCTTTTCATTGCCTTCTCTTCCTTTTCTATTAAAAAAAACCAAACCCAAAAGTCACCAGTTGCTCTGCACTCCATTCCCAGTGGGCATTTGGATGTTGAAATCCCCTACACCATGGGCCTTTTGCTTTATACAGTGGTGGTACATGCTGCCAGGAAGCATCATCCATCTGCCTGATTATCTTGGCTTAATTATCCATGGCTTCCTGACCATGCTCAGGTCTTTGCTTTAATTCTTACCCCTCTGTTTCCCACAATTTTGGCATATTCCCACTCCTGGGGCAGCAAGCACTTCTGGCCAGGCCTTCCCCTCCCTCTCTCCTGCCCTGAGGCTCAGAGCAGCTAAATCATCATTTTCACCATGGATCAAAGCTCAGACTCTTTCCAGTTGTCTCTCTTATCTCTTTCATTAGCTGATAACATACATACCTAAGGATTTCAGGTGTGGCCAATGAGCTGCTCTGTTTTCCTATGGTCTTCTCCACAGCACAATTATTTACACCTCTAATTATTTACCCTCTAGACCCCCAGCAATGCTGAACCATTGGCACCTTCACCTTCCACTCCAGTGCCATTGCCTCACCTTCTGAGATGCATTTGAGACAGAGATCTCTCCCTTATGTCATTCTCACATGGCACCTTTATTTGTTCTGAAGACTCATCTCCTAAATGGACCCAGTCTGTGGTTGTTGATGGGAGAAGATCAGGGAGGAAGCATTTATTTATTTGTTTCATTTTTAGCCTGCTTCTGAGGGTGGCTCTGCCTGTCACACCTCATCTAATTTTCCAGTTCTTGAGCTGTAAAGATCCAGTGGCAGGCAGGGGTTTCCTTTGGTTTAAGCTACAGAGGTGCAAGAGGCAGCTCTTGGTTGGGGAGGAATGGGGGAAGTTCCTTGGGGAGAGGTGACCCAGAGCAGAAGCAACTCCTGGTGCTCCAAGTTTGCCTCTTCTGTGAAAAACCCTCGTGGCTGACTGGAGAGCACAGTGATCTCCTTGGGGAGAAGTTGACCTCTGTCAATAAAGCCTTTCTGCTTTCCCTCTCATGTGTGTTCTCAGTGTTCTCAGGCCCAGGACCTCCGTGGAGACTCCTGGGTCTGAGAGTACCCAAGGAAGGAAAAATCTGAAGAAGAAACAGTGAATTTTTCAGATGGAGCTGCTGTGTTACCATCAACTTTGCATTTAATATTGCAACCCAAATCCATGACCTGCCCAGAATAACGATGGTTTAGTGGTTAAAAACCTGGGGGTGGGCTTTGGCATCCCCAGTGAGATGTGATGGTGAAGCTTTTCCTGAGGTTTGCTCATGACTTGTTTCCCTTTCTCTTTTCCCTCCTCTCCCCAGTCTTCCATCCCGTGGAGTGCTCGTACTGCGGGTGTGAGAGCATGCTGGGGTTCCGGTACCGCTGCCAGCAGTGCCACAACTACCAGCTCTGCCAGAACTGCTTCTGGAGGGGCCATGCCAACGGGCCTCACAGCAACCAGCACCAGATGAAGGAGCACTCCTCCTGGGTAACTCCCTTTCTCTTTGGCATGCTGCAGCAGACACCTCTGTGCTCGTTTCTTCTGAAGGTCACAGGTTTCTCTGGTAGGACTGCACAGCAGGACTGGGGAAGCTGCTCTGGGTTTGTTACCAGTGATGTTCACCCCTGGCATGGTCCTCAGTGCTGCTGGAAGCACACAGGGCAGCACAGTCCTTCTCCAGCCCTTCACACGTGGATGTTCTTCCCCTCTTCCTACTTAAATTTTCCTCTCTTCTTGCTTGAAGAGGCTTAAAGGTTGCAACACCTCCCCAGAAGGGCAAGCTGGTTAGCATGAACACTGTGCTGGGCAAGGAGCTTTATCCAAGGGGTGTTGTTAAAGGCAGTGTTTCTTTAAGAGAAAAATTACCCTGACAGCTGTAAATAGAGGCATTGAAAACTGCACTGAAAAGGCTCAGAGAAATTACATGAGAGGTAACAGTTAGGTGGCTGTGTGAGAATCACATCTCAAGAAATACCAGAGCAGTTTAGATACAAAAAAGCCTATTTTATGGCAAAAGATGAAGCCCAACCTTTTGTTTAGTCAGAGAAGTTCAGATGATAATTGGATTGTAATTAGTAATTATCTTGACGAGGAAGAGTCATTATAGTATTACTGTTTAATGTAGAAAATTGGGGCTTAATACCATTCAGTAGTTGGACAGTGAAGAGAGGAAAAATCTGACTTAAATGTTGTCCTTTTTTTAACTACATGGGTAATAAACTTCTGGAATGTTTAATCTGACCTGCAGGCAGATTATTATCCCATTAAGTCCACATAAATCCAGTCTGTAATTTTAATACAAAGACATACCTAAATAGTACCCGAATTGGAGCTCTATCTCTGATGCAGACTTTGCCTTCTGAAGTCTCGGCCCTGGGTTTGCACCAGGCAGGTTACAGGGACCATGCCCTGGTCTGGTACCAGGATCTGGGAATCTGGCACCCACCTGGTTTCAGTGTGAACCTCTGAGGTGTTTGGTTCTTGTTATTTGTACCAAATAAGTTGGTTTTAAGGCAGAATGCAAATAGGAGGAGTGGGAAATTCCATCAATGGAAGGAAGAGCCACAAAGTGCTCCTGACTGCTCTCATGCCTGGCTGAGCTGGGGGCCTTTGGTGATGGGGTCACAGCCTTGGAGGACAAAGCAGAGCCACAGATGTCATCTCCAGGAGCTGGGCAAAGCCTTGGACACTGTCCCACACCACATTCTGATCTCTAAACTGGAATAATACAGATTGGATGGATGGAGCACTCGTTGGATAAGGAACTGGCTCAGTGTCCCAGTGGAGCTGTGTGAGGAATGGTGTTCCTCAAGGATCAGGACTGGGACCAGTGCTGCTTAACATCTTTGTTGGTGACACAGGCACTGGAATGGATGCACCCTCAGCAAGTTTGCTAAGGACACCAAACTGTGGTGAAGTCACCAGGCTGGAGGGAAGGGATGGATCCAGAGGGACCTGGCCAGGCTGGAGAAGTGGAATCCTGCAAACTGCAGGGAGTTCAACATGGCCAAGGGCAAGGTTCTGCAGCTGGGTGGAGGCAATCCCATGGAGAAATAGAGGTTGGGAGGAGAAAGGATTGAGGGCAGCCCTGAGGAGAAGGACTTGGGGGTGGGGTGGTGGAGCAGAAGCTCAACATGAGCCTCAGGGTGTGCTTGGAGCCCAGAACCCAACCATGTCCTGGGCTGCAGCAAAAGAAGCACAGAGAGGGGTCGAGGGAGGGGATTCTCCCCCTCTGCTCTGCTCTGCTGAGAGCCCACCTGGAGTTGTGTGTCCAGTTCTGGAGTCCCCAAGCCCAGAAGGACACAGAGCTCCTGGAAGGTGTCCAGAGCAGAGCCACTCAAATGCTCAGAGGGCTGAGCACCTCCCTGGGAAGCCAGGCTGAGGGATTGGGGTTGTTCAGCCTGGAGAAGAGGAGGCTCCCAGGGGAGCTCAGAGCAACCTTCCAATATCTGAAGGGGCTCCAAGAAAGCTGGGGGAGGGCTTTGGACACGGGGGGGTAGGGAGAGGACAAGGGGAATGGGTTAAAACTGGAAGAGGGGAGATTGAGGTTGGAGATGGGGGAGAAATTCTTGAACTTGAGGGTGCTGAGCCCCTGGTTGCCCAGGTTGCCCAAGGAAGCTGTGGCTGCCCCATCCCTGGCAGTGTCTCAGCCCAGGTTGGATGGGGCTTGGAGCACCCTGGGCTGGGGGAGGGGTCCCTGACCATGGCAGGGGGTTGAAAGTAGGAGATCATTAAGGTGCCTTCCAACCCAAATTTGATGATTCTGTGATACTTCATGCAGGAGGAGAAGGAAGAGCAGGTGGAGGAGCAGCACTCACCAAAGCACAGAGCTGGCAGCAGATGAGCAGCACTGGGAAACTTGAGCTTTTACAGACCAAAAGGAAAGAATATTTGAAAGAAAATAAAAATAGCTGGGCACCTGGGAGGAGACTGGATTTTAATCTCTAATGGAAACAGTGACACATTGGTCCAGGGGTCTGTAGCAGTAATTTTGGCAGCTGAGTACCTGGTAGACACAAGGAGCAGCTCATCCTAGGGAGAGGCTGGAGCTGAGCTGAGCTGAGCAGGAGGGGGCCAAAGGAGGGAAGGAAATGTTTGCATTTCTTGTTCACCAGAATCAGAACCCAAATCAAAGAATGATGATTCAAAGGGGCTAAAGGTGAAGCAGAGACAAAAGATGGAAATCAAGGACAGCAATGGAGACGTGAGAGGGATTTCAGTAAACAATAAGGCAATCAAAAAGAGCATTTGTGTTCCTCTAGTCTGATATTTCTGGCTACAGCTCTAGAAACTTATTTCTTTTTAGTAGTATGCTGGATTTTTTAAGCAACAAAGTGTTTTAAATGGACTGAAAAAATCAGAAATATATAAAATACTGCAACAGATTGGATTGATAATGAAAGAGGGATCTTTTAAGACAGGGGTGTCTTACATATTTTCTCTTCAATATTTTTAAACTTTTTTAGGTCTTGTGTGTTAATTTTCTGAGAATGGAAAGACAGTCTTAATTTTTGTTAATGTCTTTTAGTTTGGGATTTGGACTGTATTCCTTCTAGGTAAGGACAGATGAAGAAACTCCTCAGCAGGTCAGAGCAGGGAATGGGAGGTGTCTTTTTCACATCAGTTTTCAGTGGGACACTTCTGCCTGGCACTGTTGGCAAAGGGGTGAAGCTGAACCTGAGAATAAGATGAAAAACATGCAGGAAAGGGTGTTTGAAGGTGTCTGTTCTGGATCACTTATGTTTTCAGAAGTGATGCTGTTCAGCACAGCAAATTGCAAAGTTCTCAGGTGGGTCTCAGCTTCTGCAGACTTCCCTGAAGCTTTACATTAGCTGGTTCTCTGATACAATAAAAAGAAAAATGTCTTTTTCTCAGGTTTTGAAATCAGCCAGATGTAGCTCAGCCTTGTGTGTGTCTTGTCAGAGCTTTAGAGCCCTGAGACCCAGAATAAGCATTCATAGTAAGTATTTCCATAAGGTTCTCTTCCCTGGAGTTCTGAAGTGCCTTTGATAATTTTTTTACACTATAAATCAAATAGCATTGTGATTTTTTTATAATTACATACTTGATACATATTATGATAGTGATTTTATACATGCAGGTTCAGGTAGAAATGGTGGTTTTTTGGAAGGGAGGGTTTGCTGCAGGAACACTCTGCTTGGTGGGGGCTGTTTGGGGCTTGGGGTGGGGAGGAAACTTCACTTTCCAAGTTTTTCCTTCTGGGATGTTTCAGTTTAATTTCATGAAACAGCTTTAAACCTTGATACATTAAGTCACATATGCACACAGCAGAACTGAAAATCAAATTGTTCATTTTTAAAGCCCATAGGTTAATCCTAGAGTCAGGGAATGGGTTGGGTTGGAAGGGACCTTAAAGCCCACCCAGCCCCAACCCCCTGCATGGGCAGGGACCCCTCCCACAGCCCAGGAAGCTCCCATCCAACCTCCAACACTGCCAGGGATGGGGGAAGATGAAGAATTGTTGTGTCTGTGTGGTGTTCACTCTGCTAAACCTCAGCCTCATAATTCCAGGGTAAATGTTAAGCAGCCAAGCACCCCTTAGGGTGGAGGTTCTGATGCCTCCTTCCCAGCTGTAGCTGAGGTCTCGCCTCTCCCTGCTATAAATAATGGAATGTTTGTTATTTAGAACCACCCTAACATGGTGGCTTGGGAGCAAAGCAAACAAGGGCTGAGTTGTTTCTATAGTGATAAAATCTGCGGCTTCCGTGGGGAAGTCATTACCCCGGGTACTAATCGGATCTCAACCAGCAGACAGAGCCTCTCATCTGCCCAGTTCAGGTCCTTAATGAGATTTCACTCTCCAAATTACATCTCTGATATTTCTGGTTCCTTTAATTTTCCCATTTAGACGACCTTAAAATTATCAAACATTTCTGGACGTGTTTTGGTTCGTCCCCCCCAGTCTCAGGGGAGAGGGGAGAGGGGAGAGGGCCCTGAAGCGGCTCTGCCCCTGTCACGTTGCAGCCTCCTGGAGCATCCCCATCACATGGAGGTTCCAAGTGACGTACAAATCCTGCTCTCAGAACTCCACATTTCCCAGCAGAGGGCACGCTGCCTTCGTGCTCCAGCCAGGGACCCACCGGGACATCTGGGGTGACCCTGCACCTTCCTGCGGGGAGCTGGAGCCAGACCTGGGGTTTTCTCCATGCCGCTGTTACTCTGGCTGCACCTCTTGGCTTTTTGCTGCTTAATCCTCCTGGCTGCTCAGCCCCAGTCCTCTGCTGGGAGAAGAGGGGAGATTCCCAGTGCACTGGCTGGGAACATTTGTTGCTCCCTCACCCGTTTCCAGTATAGGATCCAGAACAGAAGGGTGGGTGTGGGTGCACTGCCTTGCACTGCCTGTACACCCCGAGTTACTTGGTTCTGTTATTGTGTGTCGCATTAAATGAGGCAGATACTGGAGGGGGGTGGAAGGAGAGGGAAACATAAAACCTCAGTTTCCAAAGAAGTGTTCTTGACAACCAAGTTTCAGTTCATTTTCTGTGGCCTGCAGATTTCTAAGCCCATCACAAGGAGTGTTTACCAGACCCTCAGGGCAGAGGTGGAGGGGATTTGTGAGTAGGAAGTACAAGTGTGTGAATTTTAAACTAGACAATCAGAAAAAAGTGGAAAGACAACGTTTGGTGATGCAGTTTGTGGTTTCCAGCTTGTTAATTCCATGGTGGAAGTATTATTTTGTTAAACAGATGTGGCCTTTGCTGGGAAGGTGGCCAGAGACACAAATCCTCCTGAAATGAAGAGGCTCTGGCAATGCACAGTGCAGGTGTGGGGGGGGTTCAGGCACACGGAAGATCACAGTTGCATTTTACTGATAATTTCTTCCACCTTCTGCATGGATAACCCAGTTTTGCAGTGGTGTCTGTCAGTATCACCCCAGTTTTCCAGCAGGCAGCAGCTGGGGGGTTTGTGTTTGATGCACGTGGCTCAGCCCTGTTCGTGTGGCTGCAGCCCCAACTTCCCCTAAACCTGGCTGAGAACATTCACACTCAGCATAGCTCTTCTGGTTCTTAAAATTGCCTTTATTTATGGGGTACTTGCAACTGACCCAGGCATCACTGCACAAGTTATGTTCTCTTCCTACTTTATTTGCAACTAAGTCGGGTAAAAAACATGACCATTTCTTAATTAAAAATATATAGGACCCAGGACAGGCCTGGGCTGATGTATCAATGGTACATTTACTGAAATAACTGAATCTCAAGTGTTTGGTTTGCTTTTGAGTCTGACTGGGGCTGAGTGCCACAGGGAGAGTGGTTCAGTGCTAATGGGAAAGGCACTTTAACCCTACCTGGGGCATGGGGGTCACCTGTGGAGTGTAGGTGCAGAGCAGGGTCTCCTCCCACTTCTGGTTGTTACAAAAGAGAACAAACATCCCAGCCTCTGAGAATTATTCGTTTTACTTGTTTTGTGCTTTCTGTGGAAGCTGGAGCAGCCAGACATTCCTGCTGGCAGGTGGATGCCATGGGTCGTGTAACCTGTGTTTGCTGCTGGGCATGGAGTTCGGTAGCAGCGCTGAGGAGCGGAGCTCGGCAGCTCAGCACTGCAGCATCTGCAGAATGCTGCACACCAGCAGTGCTGTGCCTGGGAAAAAAACAGCTTTGGGAAGGGTCACCTGATCTCTTCTGACCTCCATTTCTTCTTCAGTTGAAAAATTTATCAAAATGGGTCGTCTAGGAAGTGGTGGTGGAAGTGATGTTGGAGGAACAGTTCTGGCTATCTGGATTCGTGCATAATTCAGGAGTCTGACTCCAGACTTCATAGGTGTTTCTGAAGGCAAGAAACCCAAAAGCAGGTTGTCTGAAATAACCAGCTCAAAACGAAGGGGATCCACTGGGGTGTGTAGTAACTGCAGAGAGAATTGTAAGGAGTTAGAAGATTTCTTGATTCCTCAGACATGGTAACTGCTGGCAGGTGGTTCTCACAAGTGTTTTTATTCTGTGCACCATAGAAAAGGAGCAGAAGCTGTTTCTTTTGAATACTGATTGATAGTCTTGTGCAAAAGGTATGTATCCTCTGCTGACACATAAAAGGCTGAGGGTTTGCTGAGGGAATCTCAGGCAGACTAAAATCCAAAAAGCTTTGTGGTGCTGCAGCTCTGCGAGAAGCGCTGCGGCTGCTCCTTGCTGAGGCTCCTGCTGGAGCCAGGCACCTGCATCTCATGAACCTTCTGGAATAACACAGAGGAGAAAACTGTCACCAATGCCTCGTCAATCAGATGGCCAGCAAAAGGCGAAAGAAAATTGCTGTATGACTTAATGTTTTGGAGGAAGCCCAAACCCATGAGTACCTGGGATGGTTGCCGTGTCCGGATGGAGAACGTGGATTTTGTTTACGTGCCTGACTTCTTTTTGTTGTTATTTGGATCATCGACCATGCTTCTGATCAGACTGCTGTAATGGCTGCAGCAGTGCAAATCCTGCTGAGTCATGGACCGTGCCCATTTTGGATGTGAAAGGAGATGGATTGGCTGCCAGGAGCTCCCAGGAGAGCCTGGGGCTGCCCGGTTCCTGCAGTTACGCCTCTGCAGCAGGAGGAAATGTTAAGTGGTTGAAAGCTTCTGAAAATAAAGGCTTCAGCTTGTTTTCCCATCTAAAGCTGAAGGTAAATAGAGCCATAAGCTGGACTCTGGGATGTGTGAAGCCTTTTCCAAAGTCTGAACTCTTGAATGTTTTTCACTGCTCATTTGGAGCTGGAAGCTGTGAATAGTTTAATAGTGAGGATCTTGCACACATCCGAGTTCCAGCTGCCCAAGATCTTCCTGGGACAGAAGTTCCAGATACTTCATAAAACATTGTTTGTCCCCAGCTATTTACAAATCATGGAATGATTTGGGTTGGAAAAGACCTTTAAGATCCTCAAGTCCAACCATTAACCCAGCAGTGCCAAGGCCACCACTAATCCAGATGGGTCCCTCAGCACCACATCACTCCAGATCAAAGTCAAGGAAAAAGTGAAGAGCTGGGGAGGAGGAGGAGGATAAAAACACAGCAGGGCTGGTGGTGGCCAGGGGAGGGTCACCTGGGGAGGTTCTTGGTTTCAGTGATGGGGCTCTTGTGCCTGGTGTGGGTTTGCAGGAGGGGAATGACAGAGGCTTGGGTTACTTTGGGCTTTTCTGTTCATGTTTTCTGCTTTTTGAAGGGGAAGCATCCTGTCTTTGCAAAATGCCAAGGTGCTTGCAGACAGTGCCAAACAGGCAGGAGGGCAAGTCTAGCAACAGTGATGAGAGATGGGTTTTATTAGGAGTTCTACAGCAGAATTCAGCTAATGGGAGGGAAAAAGAGTATCTCAGGGTAACACAATCCCCATCTGAGGCATCCTTGCCCGTGGAGCAGTGAGCTTGTCCAGCCTGCTGGGCTCTTTTCACTGTCAGCTGCTCTGAGAAGCATTATCAAAAAGTTGGGATCAATGGAAATTATCTTTGCCCTCTAATTTTCAGAAACTGATGCTGCAGTAGTGGCTCAATTGCAGAGCGTTTGAGACAGCACCAGGTTTGTTTGGCCAAATAAAAGGTGGGGTAGCACAATAGGATGCAGTGCTGGTTACCACAATGGGGAAAGAATCACCTTTAAAATAACCTAAAAATACTGCAAAGAGGAGGTCACAAAAGAGGCACACTGAGTGTAGATGTGCTGGGCAGGAACCAAAATCTGAACAGGGTAAAGAGAAAAGGAGGAAACTCTAAAAGGAGGAGAGGTGAGGAACAAATGGAGAGAGCCATAAATGTGGAAAGTTTCAATAGCTTATTCATTATTAGCTAATTCTTCAATAGAAGAATTAATTTAAAACCAGAATTTCACTCTTGGTGCCATCACATTTGTCTCCATAATTTAAATTTTACTGTGGACTTAGTAAGAAATTATATAAAGACTGGATTGTGTTTTTCATAGGATTTCAAAGTAATTGAAGGGTGATGATCATCTCTAGAACCTTTCACAGTGAGAGTGCCATGCACTTCAACACTGTTTGTGAGGATCATCCCTGGATTGCAATCTACCAGGTTTTCTCAAATAATAAAAGAAAAAAGGAATCCACCACCTTATCACCAGTCAGTCTTTTTAGCATATATTGGTGAATTAATAAGCTGGAGTGCTTCTGAACGAGGTGGTTTATGGAGCTCCCTGTAGGAGACCACCTGAGGCAGGTAATTATCTCAGCATCCCTCCTCCTGAAGCCTTCTTGGTGAGGAGATAAGAATCTTGTACCCACCACAAGATTTTTCTGGGGTGCTCTGATAAGGCCAAGACTTCCTGGCTGCAGAAGCCCAAGATAATAAATTGTGAGGATCAATGGCTTGTTTCTGAAGGCTGCAGGAAGCAGCCTCTTCCTCCATGGCCTTCACACGTTCTGCTGCTGGCCAGGTTGGACCTGAGGGCCAATGAATAAAAACCCCAGAATCTGAAAGGAATCAGGTTGCAGCATGCTGAATAATCAGGTTAATTTGAGAAGCAGCATGGACTTCATCTGGAGCACAGGTTGTAGAGCAGTGCTGATGCTGATGGAGACGTGGCTGGAATCTGACTGTAGCTCCCATTCACATCTCCTCTGGGAAGAAGAGGATCATGACTAATTCTTTTTCTCCCAAGCCTACATTCCTCATGAAGCCAAAGGCAGGCTCCATTCATGGTTTTGAGAGTTCTCAGTCAGCACTGACTTTGAGTTGTAAGGTAATTGAAGGAGGGTAATAAATCTTCAGCCAAGACCCAGCTGTCGTAATGTATTCCCACAGGCATCCAGCTCATCTTTCTTTTCTAATTTGAAAGGAATTTTTCTCTTTTCTTCATTGTTTCCCAATTGATATTAGTATTTTACTTCATACTTGAACTGCATCCCAGTCTGCTACAAACCATGGAACTCCACAGAGGGAAGAACTTGCTCACACAGGGGTTCACTCAGAAAAGCTTCTGTTGCCTGTTTGAAATTGCTAAAGCCAAGAGGCCCAGAGCTGAAGTTCTCACTGATTTATTAATTGCTAATTGTTTATTTAATTGTTAGTAAATGTCAGTAATGGTTATTAATTGGTAGTTACTCATTTCTCTTAACTGGATGTGTAACTCCTGTCCTGGGTAGCCTTGCCTGCTATTTAACTCAGTATTAATCTGAACTTCAGTGTGATTGAGCCTTGAGAATTGGTGCTGACTGTGCCCAGGAAAGTCTTACAGGCAGAGTGATAAAAATGACATAGGAGCAATTAGCCACTGGGTCCCACAGTTAATGAGAGAGATCAGAAACCTGGAGCTGCTGGGTTACATCTGAGCTCTCATAAAAGCCTTATCTGGCCTCCCACACAAGTTTGGGGCATGTAATACATTTTAAGACACTTTTGTAACTTAACTTTGGACAGAACCCACGTTTTCAGTGTGTGACTCAGGCCAGCCATCCCCTCCATGGGTTTGGCCACACTTGTCACCAGCCTCTCCCTCTTCCTTAGATATCCCAGGGCAGCTGCTCCTGTGGGATCAGTTAGCACAACTGAGTGCATTTGTGGAAGAAAAGGAAGAAAGGGGCAGTCACTGTGCCCCCTGACACTCTTCCCCCTGTCCTTGCCCATAATGAACAAAAAATGGCTTTGATTCTTGTCCTGCCCACCAGGACAGCTCCTGTGTTCATCAGACCTTGTGAGTGAGTCTAAGAAATCCCTTAATTTGTATGATTACCCCTTGATTTCATTCCTGATAGGAACCCCCAGACAATTGGGTTATCTCTTCATCTTCCATACTTTTGTTAAGCTGCTTCCATTTTTCCAGATTATGGCACTGAAACCCCCCTTCCCCAAAACTTCTCCACCCGTGCAGTTTCTCTGCTGATTTCTCAGCTGTGGAACAGTGTAACTGGATAGTTCTGAATGCTCTGGTACTGTGCATGTTTTCACCCTTCTGGGTTACACAGATTGCCTTCCTCTCCCTGACAGTCAGCTCATTTTTGTCCTTCTTTCCAAAACCAGAAATCACCTGCAAAGAAGCTGAGCCATGCAATCAGTAAATCCCTTGGCTGTGTCCCCAGCAGAGAGCCACCTCGGCCCGTGTTCCCTGAGCAGCCAGAAAAGCCCCTGGATCTTGCCCACATAGTGTGAGTACTGATTTCCATGTTTTGCTCCCCATCCATGGTACAAAGCCAAGTGTTTGTGGCTGCTTTGCCTTCGGAAGGGGCTGGCAGGCAGCAGCCCTTTGATGACCACTGTGAAGTTGCAGTGCTGTAGTTGCTGTGTTTCTCTCAAAACTTATTTGGAACTTTATGCTTTGTGGAGAAGAAAAGAGATAAAACAGTGTTCCCATGCTGCTGAGGCCTGGTGGTGTATTCTGCTCACTGAGCACCTTACCTTGTGCCCATCAGTGTGCTGGGTCAGGCTCTTCTCTCATTTATTGCATATTACACAAACCAAATGTGAAACCTACTCATTTGCAAGTTACTGGTGCCTGCTGCTGGCAGTAGCAGAGTTCAGCTGTTTCACTGGCTTCACCTCCCTGTTTGCCTCTCTGAGAGGTCTGGGTGTTGTTCTGCTCTGTGATGTTCTTGTTACTCTTCCACTGACCTTATGGAACTGGTGGAATGATTTAATGCAGTACCAGTGTCCAGGGGCTGGTTTGAATGATCTAAAATCAGTCTGCTTCCCCAGTTTTGGCATCGAAAGTAAAACCAGAGACCAAAAAAAGAACCCCAAACAGGTTCTGTTACTGCACGTGTGTAATGAACAGAGCCTCCAAATAGATCTGGTTTGTGTCCAACAGAGTCCTGAGGAAAAGTGTCAGTCTTCTCATAGAGCTAAATTTAAGCTCATGGTGTAGAAGTGAAAAGAGCAAAAGAAAGGGGTGTAATTTCTGTAAAATGGAGGACTTCCATTTTCCTGAGTAATTTGCTGTTCTGAGAGTGAGTGGGGCTGATGCCCTTCTGGTATTATTTTGACATCATAAATACCAATTTCTTCTTGAACTGTTTCCTCTGTCACAATTCCTGAATGGAGAACCCAGGAGTTCCAGTCTGAGAGCACCTCACCACTGGCAGCTCAGGATCAGGATGCTGCTGCCTTGGCCTCTCCTGATGCTGGATGGTTTCTGGCTGGCTCTGGGATAACCTCCTTTTAACAGAGGGGGCAGTCAGTGAGAAAAGCTGGGGGCTAGCTTGGCAAAATGTTGGCAAGGTGAGAAGTGTAGAGCTTGTGATAGTCTGGTCAAACACTCGTGTGGCTTCCTCTTGTGAAAAGCACAGGAGATCTGTAACTTGCTGTGAGAGAGGAGCTGCAGTGCTGAGCTCCTTAACAACACAGTTCTGAGCTTCACCAATTAATTCCTGCTTAGCTGTGTGATTGTTTCTTCCAGTTCTGGCATCACTGAGGATTTACCAACTTCCATGGTGCTTTCCTCCTGTGTGGTGACAGGAGTTGATCTGATTTAATGGAACAGAGTTGTTCTGATTTTCTCTGTGAAATCACACTCAAGTTCAAACACAACCCCCACAGCAACAAGGTTCTGTTCAGTTCAGAGCTGAACAAAGGGCTCATCAGACCCAGGAGAAGGTTGTACCCCAGCTCGAGCTCCATGCCTTGGCTGGGAGCTTGGTTGTGGAGCTTGTCACAGAGCTGGGAATCTGGATTTTCAGCTGTAAGGGAGCAGCTCAGCCTCAGAGAAAACAATTCCATGAGTAAAACCTTTGTCAGCTCAGGAATCCCTTCACATTTTGCTTTTTGGATTCTCCTCTGCTTCCGTGCTGGAATGCACTGACATTAACAGCAGAAAATGAGCAGTTTGCAACCTGAGCCTTCTGTAAAAACAAACTGAAAGACCACGGAATTGCAGCAGGACAGGGCATGAAAACAACTGGAGCAGCAGTGCCTGCTGGGGTGAGGAGGGGGCTGCCCAAAATGAGCCCAAAATGAGGAGTTCTCCTCCTGACACAGGTTCCCAGGCTTGGGGAATGGTTTCTGTCTTTGGCTGGGACTCCTTGAGCTGCTGAAATCAGAAAAGCTTCAGCCCTCAGGTAGCTGTGGAATGCTAAATGCAGAAGCAGGAGGTTCACTCCTCTGGTTTGTGTGTTCAGTCCCTGACCCGATGGCCATGGAGGGATGGGGTGTTTGGCAGCACCCCTCCTGCAGAGGCACTCCTGGCAGCACCTGCCAGCTTTAATTAAAAAAACAAAAAGTGCCCTAAGAACCCAGAGCATTGGGAAATAGTGGCTGATGCTACAGGAGGAGCTGACAGTGGTCTGCCAAAAAATAATGTAAGTGAGGGGTTTGCATCAAGCACTAAGTCTGATAAACATGAAAAGAAAATGGGACTAAAAGTACCCACAGGGTTTTTTAGTAAAGTGATGTAAGACCATTGGGGTTTTCTGGAAAAGTGGTACCACTGAAATAAGAGAGAAAAGACACAAACTCCCCTCCTGGCCCCTCCAGTTTTTAAGCCTGAAAATTGACATAGCCAGGGGAGCTGCTTTGCTCCAGCTCAGCTTATGAGGAGGAATTGCTCAGGGCCACAATGAGTCATTATTTAGGTGTCAGTGATCATGGCTGGATCACATTTTGTGTCCTGTAAGCGAGGTGCACATCTCACCAGTGCTGCAGAGGAGGCTCTCACAAAGCAAAACTCAGCTTCAGCTGAGTAAATGAGGTGAATATAAAAATAATAACCAGGAACAGTTTCAGGGTACTTGGCCAAACGCTCCAGGGAAAACAAGGCTTGGAAGGGAAGGAAAAGCAGCTATCCTTGTCAAGGGAAGGAGAAAAGAGAAAAGATTGGCCGCAAATGATGTAAACTAATGGTTTAAAAGTTATTGGAGAAGAGTTTTGAGGTTGTGGTTTGGCAGGGGAGCAGCTGTTGTGTAATCTGCTGATGGTGAGGTGCTTACCTGCCAGAGGTAATCCAAAAGGATGCTGAGTTGCACTGTCTGCCTTTTGAGCCCAACCTGTGTTGGGGAAGAATTTGGTAATGCTTGCTGCTGGTGTTGATAGTCTTGGAGCACCGGAAGGTTCCCAGAGCACTGGCAGAAAATTCCTATGATCTCATTTCGTGGTGGGGAGGGGAATGAAGTCAGACAGGGCTGTCTCTGGCATGTCATGTTTACCAACATGCCTTTGATGGGGAATAAAATAACTGAGCAGTAGATAAGCTATTTTGTTGATCAGTAAATGGAGAGGTAAGTCATGCCAACCCAGCTTTTGGCAATCTGATGTAGTCAGCCTTGGTTTGTGGCTTTATTTTTATTAGATTAGTTTTGATTAATAAAGTGTTATTGTTGGCATAATGCATTCATTATGAGCACTGAATAGTTTAGAAAATAAGAGTCATATAGCACATGTACAGCAGACTGGGGAAGGAATTTATTTAGCTCATGGCTCTCCATACAACCTCCAGCAGCAGGTTGCTGAACAGGGGCAGTTCCCAAGCAGCATCCTGCAGGGATCAAGCTTTGCTTCTGTGCTATTTACATTTGTTTTCATGACCAGGAGGCAAATGTATAAAGTCACTACTGCTAGGCTGGGGAGGCAAATGAGAGCAATGCTGGAGGAATGAAGAAGATGACAAGGTCAATAGGCTGGGCAGAGCAACTCAAGAGCCTCTTTGGAGGTTTGGTGTGCAGCTGGCTGGATCTGCCTCTTCAGGACCATTTTGTGCCTTGAGGGTGCAAGCAGGAGTTTGTCCTTTGTGCTTGGCAGTGGCAGTTTCCTCATCAGACAACTCTGAATTTACAGCACCCACAAACAAGGGGGAACAAAGGGTCTGAGGAAGTCACTGAGAATGGCTACAGGGGTGGAAATAGATGTGGGAAGATGCAGAGCTCTGCATCCAGAGACTCAGTGATGTAAGTACAGCACACAGAGGTTAAGGAAAGATTTGGTATTTCTAAAAATATCTATCCTAGAGAAATTAAATGCAGCCCCAGGGAGCTTTAGCAGATAGGCTTAAGAAAAGACCCAGACCAGCAGCTGAAGCTAGACCAGTTGAGAATAACAGAAATAGGTTTTAGTAGTGAATGTAAGTAAGTAATTGTTAGGATAGATTGCCCAAATCAAAAGTGGTGGTAGAATTGCCACCACTGAAACTGTAAAACAAGAGGAGAGTGTTTTTCAATCAAATAAGAATTCCAGTCAGTCTCATGTTCCTTGTTTGACAGCAGCTCAATTATTGCAGCATTTCCTTACGAGAGATGAAAAATGCCAGCAGAAATTTTCCTGTAGCCTCAGAGTCAGGAGTTGTGCAGAAGCCTCTGCTGCAGCACCCTGCTTTCCTTCCACCAGGCAATTAGGGATTTGCTTCACTTATATTTCCAAAAAAACGTGAGTGTTTCTGGAGCTGCCTCTCAGTCTCCCTGCGTTCCTGCTGGGTCAGTAATGTACAAATGGAAATTGTGCTGTTCTCTGCTGTTTTGGTGCATTCTGCTTCTCTGCCCCTTCTCTGTCTCCCTGCATCCTCCCCCAGATTGTGATCTGTGTCTAGGTGGGAGTTTCCTGGCTGCTCCAGAGCTGTTCTGCATCAATCCTGGGTGTGTTTAGGTGCTGGGTTTCTGGATGCGATCGCTGGAACCCGCGGGCTCCAAAGGCTCCCCCGTCTTAGAAGGAATTACAGTCTATATGATGGGGAAAAAATGATCAGGCTTTAAAAAAACTTCTTTCTTTGTATTTGATAAAGGAGATTGCATGTGAAATGAGAGAAATAATTCAGTGATTTCCTTCACTGGGGTGGGATTCCAGGTTATAACTTGATCATTTCCCCTGGCTCTGGAGTCATCCAACACAAACCACTCCCATCCCAGCCTTTATGTTCAGATGTTATCTGAGCTGGATCCCTTCAGGAACACAGCCCTGTTGCTCAGAACATGGAAAAATTACCCTTCTGAACACAGCCAGTGACATCTGGGGGGGAGCAGGAAAGGAGTCTGTCCCTCCAGGTGACCGAGATGCCCAGCCACAGAGAGAAAGGATGGGGGATTGCTGCAAATCAACTCCCTGGTGTGCAGAGGAGTGGAGAGGCTCCTTGAAGCCTCCAGCAGACAAGTGACAAGGGGGTGAGGTGGCATTTGCAGGGATTCACAAAACGTCTGTGCTACTGCTGCCAGGGCTGACAAGAAGTGAGGTTCAGGACCATGTCATGCTTGTGTTCCTTTGCCTTCCTCCTGGCCAGCCAAGGTCAATATCATCATGGAGCAATCATCTCCACTATAGAAAAAGGATGAGACAGGCTGGAAGGGGTCCAGAGAAGGGCCGTGAGGATGATCAGTGGACTGGAGGACATGCCATCCAGGAAAAGGCTGGGAGAACTGGGTTTGTTCAGCCTTGTAAAGAAAAGGCTCAGGAGAGGCCTTATTACCATGTTCCACCATCTAATGGTGGCTATCAAGAAAGTCAGACTCCCTCTCTACAAGGAGTTACCTGGAAAAGCCAGGGGTGAGGGGTACAAGGTACTTCTAGGGACACTGCAATTGGTCTTCAGGAGCAAATTTTCCACCATGAGAACCATCAGACATCAGAATAATCTCCCAGGGGAAGTGGTGGATTCCTCTACACTGAACAGTTTTAAGACTCAGCTTGGCAGGGTGCTGGGCTGCTTCATCCAAACTGTATTTTTACCTAGAAAGGTTGGACCTATATTGGACTCCCTCTTAAGCTGGACTTAAATGATCCTTGAGGTCCCTTCCAACCTGGCATTTTATGATTCTGTCATCCCGGGTGAGCCCCTGGTTGCCCAGGTTGCCCAAGGAAGCTGTGGCTGCCCCATCCCTGGCAGTGTCTCAGCCCAGGTTGGATGGGGCTTGGAGCACCCTGGGCTGGGGGAGGTGTCCCTGGGAGCTGTAAGGTCCCTCCAACCCAAACCATCCAGTGATTTTCTAAAGTGCTGAGCTCTTTGTGCACAGAAGATGCTGTGGCCCCATGTCTCCTGCTCCCAGGAACCCCTTTTCCTTAGGAAGGAAGAGCCGTGGGCTCTGAGTGGGGAAAGCTGCCTGTGGGGTGGCAGAGTCAGAATGAGGTTAAGATCCTGCTTCTGGCAAAATGCCACAGTGTGGATTCACCTGAGTTTGAAAGACCCGAGGCAATGGGTTCAAACTCTTCACAGAAGGCAGAAATTGCTGACCTGAAGTGGGGGTGGCTCTGCATCACTGCTTCCCCTCAGAAAGTCACCTTTCTGTTCTCTGTCAGCCATGGTGTGGCCCATCTGGGCAGAGATTGGAGTTTGCACTGCATATATTTCCACCCAGACATTTTTGCAATGATAACGTGTTAAAGGTTTGCCTGTGCAGATGAATTCTGTGAGATCCTTGTGAAGAGCTGTGGTTGGAATGCCAGCCTGCAGGCTGCAGAGGTCTTTCTGCACTGTCAGAGCCACAAGCTCTCTCTTGTTTGATAATTCCAAATCCATCTATTGACTGTTCTTTCTTCTCCCCACGAACACTCTCTCAGGCAGGGTCTGAGTGGCTTGGGTTTCCCTCAGTGCTGCAGCAGCAGGAACCTGACAGAAATCACCCATCAGAGCTCCTCAGTCTCCCATCACCCGTGGGGTGTCAGGGCAGCATGTCTGGGGGTGCAGGGGCACCCCACATCTGATGGATTCAAGCTGCATTAAAGGAAGAAATTGTTCATGCTGAGGGTGCTGAGCCCCAGGTGTCCCAGAGAGGTGGGAGATGCCCCATCCCTGGAAACATCCCAGGTGGGGTTGGATGAGGCTCTGAGTGACCTCTGGGTGAAGATGTCCCTGCTGGCTGCAGGGGGTTGGAGTAGATGGCCTGGAAAGGTCCCTTCCCAGTCAGACCATCCTGTGATCCCTCGGTGCTACTCAGGGAAGGACAGACACAGGTTTCTCCTTGTCCTGGGTGGGAAGGTTGGGAAGGTTCCTCTTGTGGTGGGTTCAGTGCCCTGTAAATGATGGGCAGTTCATTCCCATGTTTACCAGGAGGAGGACTGAGAACAACCTCTCACCTTTCTGTGCTTAACGGGTGAGCAAAACATAAAGTGGATAATGGAGAGGAATCTCTCCCATGTGAAGTGGGGGTGATGAGAAGAAAGGAGAGAGCTAAGACCTTGAGATGTCCCACTGCCTTCCTCCCCCCAGAGAAACCTCTGCCTCTTGTGCTGGGAGCTTGGAGATGTTCTCTTTGCACTGCTGTGTGTCTGTGTGTGCACGTGTCCACAGGGAGCTGAGGCTTCTGTAGGAATGCTCAAACACAACACAGAACCCTGTCCACTTGCTGCTTTTCCTCTGCAATTCTGCACTGGAAGCAATACCAGTCCCCATCCTTCATGGCCAGCAGTTCTGCTGGAAAAGGTGATGAAGAGGAGCAGCCCTGGAGCCAGTTGTGTGCACACCCAGCTGGTTGAAGAGCTCAGAGTTCCCCTGCCAGGGTCCTTGGAGCTGCTGGGAGGGCTGGAGCAGCTCTGCTCTGGAGCCAGGCTGAGAGAGTTGGGGGTGTTGAGGCTGGAGAAGAGAAGGCTGCACCGGGGAGACCTTAGAGCACCTTCCAGTGCCTGAAGGGGCTCCAGGAAAGCTGGGGAGGGACTTGGGACAAGGGCCTGGAGGGATGGGAGCCTGCGAGGGGGAAGGGTTTGGAGCTGGGAGAGGGGAGATGGAGAGGAGATCTTGGGCAGGGAGGGAGGGAGGGAGAAATGGTTTGGTTGGACTTGGTGATCTCCAAGGTCCTTTCCAGCCATGAGCATTCTGTGATTCTCAGGTGTGGGACATGGGTTAGTGGTGGCCTGGAATAAGGTGATGTCCTGGCTGGGCTGGAGTGGGCTAGGAGAAGGGGGAAGGGTTTGGAGCTGGGAGAGGGGAGCTGGGGATGAGATGTGAGGGAGGAATTGCTTGGGGTGAGGGTGCTGAGCCCCTGGTTGCCCAGGTTGCCCAAGGAAGCTGTGGCTGCCCCATCCCTGGCAGTGTCTCAGCTCAGGCTGGATGGGGCTTGGAGCACCCTGGGCTGGGAGAACCAGATGGTCTCTGAGATCCCGTCCAACCCAGAGCAGCCTGGGACACCCTGGGTAAGTGCAGTTCCCACCCATACCAGCACAGCACCACAAGCACTTGGCACAGATCTCCTGTGCTGGAATCCAAGGGCTTATTTTTACCTTTCATGCTCTCTCTGTCACTGCTGAGGAATGGTGTCAGCTTCTGTCACATCATACAGGCATTTTTTACCATGGTTACACAAATAAATGTAAAGATGTTTAACAGAAGATAGATTATGTCCCTTTTTTATAAAAGCTCTAAAGCTCAATGTGTTTGAGAAGCTCTTTCCCTGGAGTCTGGTGTTCTGGGAGGTTTTGCATGTGAATGCACCACCTGCTACACTGAATTTTCCTCCATTTCCCAGGGAAGGAAACACTTTTCTCTATTTTCTGTGGTCGCCTCGATCAGTGCTTTTCAGAATTAAAGTGTTTGCAGGTATCTCCACGCTGGTGGTTCCACCTGACTGATACCCACCCCTGTTTTCTGAATAGTTTTAGGCTGAAGTAGTGTAGTGGTTGGACTGGCTGCAGAGCTGCCTCCTGGGCCAGGGGTTATTGTGTCCTGCTTGGTTCTTGCTGCATTTATGTGCTTTCCTTGAGCCAGCTGTTCCTGGAAAACAGGGACATTTCCTTACTTTTGGTCCACAGATCTTTTTGCTGCTGTCCCTGAGCAGCAGGTTCATGTGGATCAACACACAGCAGCCTCAGTCCCATGGCTGGGCATCCCTGACCTCCTCAGGCTTTTTCCTCAGGATTCCTGAAGCTTTTTGGCCACTCTTCTGGTTGGGGAGCCTCAGTAGAAAGGCTTGGATGATAGTCCTTGGCTGCAGCTGTCCTTATTCTCCGTGACAGAACAAGATTTTGATCTATTTTCAGTTCTTTTTGCTTGCCTCCATGCTGGGCTGTGGGTACCTTGGTTTGAGCTGGCTGAGAGAAATCCTTTCTTGATTCCAGGCTGGGAGAAGGTTCTTGTGACATTACCCAGCAAAGTGAGTAGGAACCTCTCAGTGGTGGGATTGCAGTTCTGGTGAGGCTTAGAAACTTTATTTATTTTTTTTTTTCATTTTATTTTGAATTCTTTTTTGATTCATATGGTATCTCAATTTTGTAGTGATCTGTTTTTACATCCTCAGTGAGCAGCTCTCACCTGTTCCTTGACCTGTTCCAGGATGGTTGTAGCACTGTCAACACCGTGTTCTGTCACCTTGTTCTGGGATAGTGACAATACTTATTTCATCATAATTTCACACCTTATATTACCTGTATTCCCAGTCATGGTTCTGGAAATCATGTTGTTATGCTGGAACAGGATGTGGAGCATTACCTAACCTTCCTTTTAGACTTGAAAAAGGAGCTGAGACTTTTGATGCTTGAGCTGTTGCTGCTGCAGCCACACACATCTCCCTGCAGAGCCTGCTCTGTGCTCCAGGTACTGTGGGAACCAACAAGCAGGGGAAGCTGTTGAGACTTTTTTTCTTTGATGCCTTAGATCCAAACTTGTTGAAAATCAGGCTCTAGAGAAACCTCAGTAACTTGTCTGGGTGCTGAAGTGTAAGTTGGTTGGTTGGTAGTTTTTGGATGCCAGGTGGAGCAATCCCTGCAATAATTCATGACTCGTGTGTTAGTTTTTCCTCTAGCTCCAAATGCACAGGGGTTTGTGGGTTGCTCTGTGTGTTGGTTAGAGCTGGGCTGATATTCCAGTCAGACTTTATTTCTTTTCCTTCCCCCCCTGCTGCTCCTGCCTGTCCTGGGGGGATCTCTGCTGCCCAGCCCTTTGCTGGCATGGGGAGATCATCACCAGTGCTCAGGTACTGAGGTCTGGGATGTACCCCTCCTGCCAGAGCATCCTGCTGGGACAGGGGGAGGGCTGAGCCCCCAAAGGCTTTAAAATCATAAATATGTGCACGGCAAACGACACAGACATTTCCCAAGAGAAAAAACTGTCCCGTGGTGTCCTTCACCCACTTGGGGGCTGTGAGCAGGCTGGGCAGGGAGCCACACCAATGTTCCTCCCCTGAACGCCAGCCTTTTCATCTCAGCTTCTGTTCCTCTCCATGAATATTGCATTTTGAAGAGTGGCTTTGGCACTTTCCTGTGGATTCACTCAAGGGGGAGCACTCAGGGAAACACAAAGTGCCTCTTGCCCGTTAAAAACTTGGGGCGTGCGGCGGGGCGCTGGCGGGCACGTCACCTCCCTCCCCTGCTCAGTGGGCTAGGTTAAAACCCAACGATAATTATTATGATTACTGTACACAGTCGTCCCCAGTCCCTTTCCAGCCGGACAATTCCCAGGCTTTTGTGGGCTCTGCTGCTTTGTGCCCAGGAGATAGAGAGATGCTGGGTCACGTGGCGGCTGCGTTTCCTTAGAGACGGGGCCGTGCCGCGCATCGGGATGCTGCTGCGGGATGCCGGACCAGTGGAGGACCAGAGGGGAGATCACCACCACCACCAGCACCACCTCTGAGGTTTGCTGCCTTCACCTTCCTCACCCTTCCCTGCTTTAGCCAGAAAAACACCAGCGGGGTCTCTCTGCCGCCGGGTTTGCCGGAGCGGAGCGGGAAGGCAGAGTTAACTTCTGCTAACGCTGCTTCCAGTGTGGGGTGGTGATGGTTTGTGGGGAGCTGCTGTCCTGGAGGGGTGGCAGGGAGGAGAGGGCTGCTGGGTTTGGTTTGTTCTTGGCTGTTGTAAGCTGATGGTGGGAGCAGCTGGGAGAGGGGCCGGGGTGTCTGAGCCAGGAACCAGGGAACTTGTAACAGCGACCCGGAGGCTCCGGGTCCATCTTTGTCATTTCTGAGCAGGGCAAGAACAAAGTGGGTGTGAAGTAATGCCTCACTTGCTGCCTTTTTGCAGGGAAGAGTTATTATTCATAGGCCTTTCGTACCCCTGTGATGCTGGAGTGGGAACCAGCAGCATTTACCATGACATTTTGTCCTGCTAAGTAACGTGCATCTTGCAAATGACTGGCAGTAAGGGGCAGGGAGACAAACTCCTGCCTGTGCCTGTGTGCCTGAGCAGTTCCTGCTACTCCATTTCCATCCTGGAGAGAGCAGCCAGCTGAGGGATGCTCTTTCATGCTTTTGTTAGAGATGTTGCATACAAATAAATTGGCTGTTGTATTAAAAAAGCAAAAAGACAAAGAAAAAAACCAAAACAAAAAAACCCCCAGCGTAGACTTTATTTTTTAAAATTGCTCCAGGTGTGTATTTTCACCAGGTTTTATGGCACTGCTCAGAGATTTACTTTTCTCAGGACTCATCTTTGTGCAGAATCTCAGGTATCTGTATGTATTGTCAGGCTTGTGATTGGGTTTTCACTTCTTGGCGTGTTTCATTTCTGCCTGAAATCCGACCATCTGAACAGAAGCATTCTCCTTAAAGTATTATTTTCAATTACTACAAACCCTGTAAAAGTGAAAACAGTCTGCTTGTCATTCCTGCTGCTGGAATAACCTAAATGTGCAGGTTTCCAGAGGACAGGACAAAAAGATGAAATGCTTGAGTGGCAATGCAAAGGCAGGCAGCCTGGCAGGGGGTGCTGGGGGAGCTTTATCATCCCCAGACATGTCCTCAGTGTTTCCTTTGGGCAAATATTCAGCCTGCTGTATCGGGGGTTATACATTTTTAATTTATATTCTTGTTGGATTATACATTTTCAGTTATTTTTGCTTCTTTCCTTTGCATCAAGAGGGCTTTGGGATGGTTTACTGCTGAAGTGACATTAGGAAAATCAGTGGCAGTTAAACACCAGGTATAAAAGCTCCAAAAAAGGCTTGGAGAAAACTTAGTCAAAATTATAAAGGGAAGCAGAGGTCACATTTTTCGTTCCAAGCCACAAACAAAAAAACTCCTCTTGCACAGTGTAAGAGGATTGGCTGTTTGCTGCTGCTCACAATAACAAAGAGAACAAAGGGATGATTAATCTCTGATACAGACATGCAAATTTTCTTGAAAGTTGCTGACATGGTCTGCAGGGGAACGGGGTGGTGAGATCCAATTTAATACTACACTTGTTATGTTCCCTTTTTTATAGGAAAAAAAACAAACGTTGGCTCAGCATCCCCATGGCTGTGTTTGCCCTTGGTGCTCTCATTGCAGAAGTCTTAGCAGCTATTTTTAAACAATTCCTGGGGATTTTTTCTTACAAATCCAGTCAGAAAGCAGCACGTTCCAGCCAGGAGCTGCTGGCAGTCATCTCCTCCTTGGAATATTTCAGAAGTTTGTGCAGAGGGAGTGTTCAGGGCCCTCCCCAGGCTGCAGCACTGTGCTTTATTTTAATTACAGCACAGGGATTCTTTAGAAATACTCAAGCCATCCTGTCATCTGGGGAGCTTAAGGAGCAGGGGAAGGGCTACAGGGGGTTTTCCAGCTGATCCCTGTGCTCGGGGGCACCCACAGCCACGTTCTGTGCTCAGCTTTGGTTTCTTGCAGAGTTGGCTTGCAGGTCCTGTCAGTGCAGGTTACCCTCATCGGGGTTGGGGTTTTTTGTTCCCTGCTCAAAAGAGAAACTAAATACCAGAAAGTGAGAGCTCTCTTCTTTACTGCAAGTGCACTTTGCCTTCAAACAGCCTTTCTTTTTATCTTTTAGCAGTAGAAACACCAGTAGGAACCACACTCTGATGGAGCAGTTTGGTATTTTATTGGGGGAATCTCAAAGCATCAAAGCTCCAGGCTGACCATGGCTCCCTGC
Source organism: Calypte anna (assembly GCF_003957555.1). Taxonomy (NCBI): domain Eukaryota; kingdom Metazoa; phylum Chordata; class Aves; order Apodiformes; family Trochilidae; genus Calypte; species Calypte anna. The sequence continues at coordinate 447,443 of NW_022045534.1, read as the reverse complement.
TCTCCCTGCCTCCCCAAGCAGATAAAATAAGTTCTTACACAGACTAAAGGTGAGGCAAGCAGTGATGCAAGGTCTGCCTGGCCCCATGGCCATGTCTGCACTTGTTTGGGAGCCATGAATCCAACTGGGGGAGTTCCACCTTGTCCCCAGCTCTGGGGCTGCTCCCAAGGACATGGTTCCATCAGCCAGGTCACCTGGGGCAGTGTCAGGCTGACATCCCATTGTGCACAACTGCAGCTTATCTCCCAACAGCACCAAATCTCCTTTGGATGAATTGGAGCTCAATTTGTTGCACTTCAGGGTCTGTTTGGGAGGTTTGCTCTTCATGTTTCCATAAAGATAACACAGGAGTGAGTTCTCCAGGGCTGTGCTTTTACCTTTATTCAGCCTGGAGAAGAGAAGGCTGCACCGGGGAGACCTTAGAGCACCTTCCAGTGCCTGAAGGGGCTCCAGGAAAGCTGGGGAGGGACTTGGGACAAGGGCCTGGAGGGATGGGAGCCTGCGAGGGGGAAGGGTTTGGAGCTGGGAGAGGGGAGATGGAGAGGAGATCTTGGGCAGGGAGGGAGGGAGGGAGAAATGGTTTGGTTGGACTTGGTGATCTCCAAGGTCCTTTCCAGCCATGAGCATTCTGTGATTCTCAGGTGTGGGACATGGGTTAGTGGTGGCCTGGAATAAGGTGATGTCCTGGCTGGGCTGGAGTGGGCTAGGAGAAGGGGGAAGGGTTTGGAGCTGGGAGAGGGGAGATGGGGATGAGATGTGAGGGAGGAATTGCTTGGGGTGAGGGTGCTGAGCCCCTGGTTGCCCAGGTTGCCCAAGGAAGCTGTGGCTGCCCCATCCCTGGCAGTGTCTCAGCCCAGGTTGGATGGGGCTTGGAGCACCCTGGGCTGGGGGAGGGGTCCCTGACCATGGCAGGGGAGGCACTTCGAGGTCATCCTAAAGATCTTTAATGTCCCTTCCAACCTAAAAGAATCTGGGATTTGATGATTATCAAATATTCTCCTGCCAGAAACCCTCCACTGTTTTCCAGGTGCAAGTAGTGTCCCAGCTCAGTTTCCAGCTGGAGTGCAGTCAGCATCTTAAATTTTGCCTCCAACATCCTCCTGGCAAGAGAAATCAGAACCCTGGGTTTGGTCCCTGAGTGCACTGAGCTGTGCATGGTGCAGGATTCAGAAGGAGCTGCCCAAGGGGCTGAGGCTGCTGCCTGGCCTCATCCTCCTGAGCTGCTCTGTGGGATGCTGTGAGCTGAGCTGGCTGAGAGGTTCAGATGGATGGGTGGTGAAAAGGAAGGAGAAGCCCAAAAGGAAAAGACCAAACCCGTCCTTAAATCCAGTGATTTTATTTCTGAGGTCTGGCTTGCCTGCCCTGAGCATCTTGGTGCTGCGTTGTGCAAACCTGATCTTGTGAGTGTGCAGGTTCAGGCTCTCTGAGGCTTTATCACCCAGCAGTTTGCACCAGGAGAAACCAAATGCTGTAGGAGAGCAGCAGAATGGAGCATGGATGGGTCCTTCCCAAGGGACCCTGCCTGGTGTGGCTGGCTGGGGACATTGCTGCCCTCCCAAGTCTCATGGATTTGCAGATCCACCTCTTGAATTTGTGTCTGATGGGGTTTTGTGTCATACTTCTCACCAGTCAGTGTAAGAAATCATATATATATATATATATATGTATGGCAAACAAAGGTTTCCAAAAGTTTTCCTGCTGCAAGGCTTTTCCCTCACATTTTGTGGCAAAAGAGCTCAGAAAATAGACCCAGATGTTGCTATTTCCTAGCTCAGTGTTCATGAAGTCCAAGTGAATCATTGCAGACATTTAACCTGCACCACAAATAGAACAGAGATCAGAAGATTTCTTTGAATTGTTTCCTGTGCAAAGTTAAAAAAAAAAAAAAAAAAAAAAAAAGAACCAAGAGGTATTTTAGAAAAAGCATTGAAGTTTCCAACATGGAGCTGGTGCCAGGGCTGTGGGGGAAGCTCGGGGGCTTTGTGTTGGTTGCAGTTTGGATTTTGTTCTGCCTTTACTTGTGTCCTGTGGTTTGGGTTTATTAGGAATAAATCAAATTTACATGTAGGTTGCCATCACATCACCACATAATTGTCTGCTAAACAGGAGGTTTGGAACTGGGCTTCTCTCCGTGCAGAGCATGCCTGCCAGCTTTCAGTGGTTCCTCTTGTTTCTTTGCTGCACTGTCCTGGCTTTTCAGCCTCCCACTTGAACTGTAGCTCCTAGAATTGAATGGAATTCCATTCGTATTCCTGCAGAGCCAAAGGCAGCAGGAAGCCCCGGGTTCCCAGGAGCTGCTCTGCTCTTGCTCTGGCTGCTTGCTCCAGCAGCTCACCAGGGATGCTCTCTCAGCCCTTCTGCCCTTTCCACTCATTTTCCCAAGATGAGATCTGTTTGTGTCCCCAGTTCTGTAAAAAAGGGTGATTCTAAACCCCACTTCTTTGCTTTTTTGGGGGGGGAATTATTATTTTTTTATTCTCAGAATTTGTGTTTTCCAGTGGGTTTTGCTTTGCCTGCCCTGGGTGCCTCCTGTGGGACAGATGCATTGATCTGAGCTGCTGCCTCCTCAGAGGGGAAGGGCAGCAGGAGATCATTATTTAGATGTGAATAATAAATAATGGGCCTAATTTATGGGTTTGGTTACATATAGCACACTGTACCAAAGAGGCCATTCTTGCCTTCCCACCTATTCAGTGAGAGCTTCTGAGTAATTAGAGGATAAGAGTTCTGATGGCAAATAACAGAGAATTGCCCTCTGAAACAGCAGAGCAAATTTGTTCAGCAGAGAGAATGCTGGGCAGGAAATTCACCCCTTGCTGCAGCCAAGTGTCTGCTGTGACCTCCTCATGTCCAAGCTGATGAATCTCAAAGCAAGAAGATATCTTACCCAATTAACTTCCAGAATTGTTTCAAGGAAGTGTTGAACTCCTCAGGCGTGGGACAATTTTAAGCAAAAGGTCTGAAATTTCAGATCATTTTCACCGAATAATTTAAAGACCTCTAACATCATCAAGTCCAACCATTAACCCCACACCACCGTGCCCAGTAACCCATGTCCCAGTCTGCCATGGCCACCCATTTTTTGACTCCACCTCTGCAGCCCCTTCCAATTCCTGACCAGGCTCTCCTTAAATAATTTTCTCCTAATTTCCAATCTAAGTTTTCCTACTATGGAAGACTTTGAAGTGGCTTTGAAGAAGGTTTCTAAATCTTTCTCTGCTGTGAGCATTGATAAAAGTGAGAAATGGATGGCTGGATTTTTGTCTTACTGAGTTGTCTTCTCTTGAAGAATCCACCTGACACCTTAAAAGTTCTTTAACCTAAACCTATTTTGGCACCACGGGTGGTGTGAAGTCAGACCCAAGATGAAGTCCACTCCCTGTGTGTGTTCAGGTCTTCCCAGCTGCTTGGGAGCTCGTGCAGGATTATAATTCTGGAACATCTCAGAGGGGAAGGGACCCATCCAAGGATCTTTGAGTCCAGCTCCTTGGTGCAGACTGGCTCTGTTCCTGCATCCAGGGTCATCCCAGGCTGGACTGCTCAGAACCTGAGAAAGGAAAAGCTGCCTGGTTTGGGATGAAGTGTGTGAGGGTTGTTAAGCTCTGGGTTAGGTTGCTCAGAGGGGTGATGGAGTCTCCATCCTCGGAGATTCCAGGAGCCTAACTGGGAAACCTGCTCTGTTGGGGAGGTTGGGACTGGGAGATCTCCAGAGATTCCCAACCTCAACCATTCCTGAAGTGCCCAGCTGCAGAACCCAGGCTGGAGATGCTGGGGGCAGGGTGGCCAAGCTGTGCCAGAGCTCAGGGGTTAACTGGGGATTTTCTGTGCCCTGTCTGCTCCCACTGCTGTGAAGGGGTTGCTTGGCTCATTGCTGCCAACCCAGCACCATCCTCTGGCAAACTCCGGATGGAATCTGGGGCCAGGCTGGCTCTGGGGCATCACACTGCACTCCTGAGGATCTGTGGGACATGGAAAGGATCTTTAGAGGAACTTGAACTTGGTATCTCCTGCTTCTGTTGTTGTGCTTGGGGATTTGCAGTGTGAGTTTTCAGTCGTGTTACCAATTCAGGGCATTTTGCTTTATCCTCTTTCACCGAGGGAGGACACTGATCATTTCCTTGCTCCTTTCACCCTCCTCCCGTTATTCCACCCTTCCCTTTGGTCATTTGGATCCCTGCCCCACTTTGCCAGGGTCAGTAGACATGTGGCTGGCATACACTCCCTTCCCATGGTGTTTCTTGTGCCTTTTGTCCCCTTGCAGCATCTGCACCAGGCCAGAGGAGAGGCTCTGTTCCCCTACGAGCAACCCCCTGTCCTTGGGCTGTGTGGAACATACCCCAGTCTTGTCTCAGTGGTGGAAGATTCTGGGCAGGAGTGGTGACTTTATCAGGCAAAGGGCATTTAAAGTGTTTGTCTCCATCTCTGCTTTCCTTGCTGCTGCTTTGTTGGGTCTGCAGTCAGCTGGCAGAACGAAAAGTCATCCTCCTGTATGCCATAGCCTGTAAGAATTCCTCCTCCTTTGGCTTTTGGAATAAATTAGGCTGGAAAAGAAACTTAAACCCAACAAAAAAGTAGCAGTAGATCCTGTATCTTTTCATCTCAAAAGATAAACAAGACCTCCTGGAATCACAGGGAGCACCCAGGAGTCATCTGCAGAGTCAATCTTGGCCGTGTTGTGCCAGTGGTGCTCATGGGGTTTCTTGATCTAAAACTACGGAAAAGGAGGTAAAAAATACCACAAAGTGAATTGCAAGGAAGCCACAATTACCAGTTCCTTGTATTCCTCAGGCAGCACAGTGTTGAAAAGCCCAGACATTGCAGGCTCTGAGATCAATGTTCTTCCAACCCTCTAAGCAAAGAGAAGAGCTGAGCTGTCTGTGATGCCAGCTCTGGTAAATCCTTCCCCTCTCCAAGGTTCCCATTCCTGAGTCTCCAGTTGAGGTCCAAAGCCTGAGGGGAAGTCCCAGAGTTTGGTATTTGAGCCCCAGCCACCTGCAGCTGGGTTTGTGCTGCCTGATACTGATGAGTATTAATACCAGTACTGCCTGTCATCAGATCTGACAGGCCTGGAAATTCTCCAGTTATCCAGTGAGAACTCAGCTTGAAAGGGAGCAGATCCCCAGGTGTTTGTAGCCATGTGAGTACAGCAGGTACAGCTTCACAAACACCACACCAGAGACTGAGAGTGCAGTTAACCCCATCAGTCCCATCCTTAGGTACAAAGCAGCTTGATAATTAAGATGCAGCTGGTAATTAAGCAAACACTGATGTTTGGTGCTCCTGAGCAGCACTGTTGCTGGTGGGTGGGATGTTCTTACACACAAAACATGGAGGGAAGGTGGGAAATGTCATCACACCTGACATGGACTCACTTTTACCTTGAAATCCTCACATTCAGCCCCTCCCTCGGTGTCCTGCCTGGAATTCTTCACATGTCAGAATCTAAGGGCTCAGTCATCAACTTCAGATTCATCAGTTCCAGACCTGACTGATGGAACATGTTTGCTTGCTTACCTCTTCCTTGTTCTTCCTTTATCTTCCTTTTTCCTGTTTTTTGTTTTTACAGAATCACAGGGTGTTAGGGGTTGGAAAGCACCTCAAGGGATCATCGAGTCCAACCCCCCTGCCAGAGCAAGCTTTTATTCTTTTTTCTTATATTTCTTCTTTCTTCTTTTTTCTTCTTTTCCTTTTTTTCTTTCCCTCCTCCCCCCTTCCCTCTTTTTGCCTCTTCCCTCCCTTTATTCATTTTCCCCCTTTTTCCTTTTTTTTTCCCTTTTCCTTTAGATTTTGTTTCTTTTTGGCTCTGTTTTTTTTTTTTTTTCTTAAACATCCTCATGATCCTGGCTGCTGTGCCCTTTTTCCTGGAGTGCAGACTGATTTTCCTGCTTTTCCTGAGCTCTGGGCTGGGAACAGACACATTCTGTGGCTTTGGTGCCCACAGCAGCCTCGGGTGGCAAAGCTGTTTGGGGCAGAAAGCAGTTGGGTGAATTTTGTTGCTTTTTGGGCAAGGTCCCTTTACAGACAGATTTTCCAGCACAGCAAAAAGGCTCAGGAAGGTTCCTTCTATTTATTGAGTTTTTAGACTTTCGAGGTCTCAGAATTGTCTTGGGTTTGTTTTGCACCTTCAGCAGCCACGTCTGAAAGAAGACAACCAGTAACCAGACCTGGCCATGGGGATGGATTTTCCTGCTGGGGAAAACTGGACACAAAATGGCAGTGACTAACCTGTTTCTTATTTCTCATTTTTTAGCCAAGATCACTCTCATATTTAGACAAGATTACTGAGAGCAGGTGTGGCAGCAGCTTCAGTTACATCTGGATCTCATAGGTTTTACTACAGGTAGGAAACTGTAGTTGATAGGAGTAGATACTAGCTATAGAGAGAAGTCAAGATCTTTCCTGGTTTTATGAGAATTATGGCAATTACTCAAATAGTTGTTTGGACATATTCACAAAGATGATGGAGAAACCTGAGAATTGAGGGTCATCCATCCTGGGTTAGACCAAAAAGCAGTTTGGCCCAGGATCTCATTTCCAGGAGCAGCCCAAACTGTGCTCTTAGAGAAGGAGCTGGTCCTGACCAAAGGGACAGAGGTAACACTCACACAGAAAGATGTTTGGGGAAAAAAAAAATAAACATGTTCTTGGAAAGGGTTGTCAGGGCCTGGCCCAGGCTGCCCAGGGCAGGGCTGGAGTCCCCATCATGCCTGGAGGGGTTTCAGAGCAAGCCCTGGGGATGTGGGGATGAGGGACATGGGGTGGGGGTGGCCCTCTTGTACAATTTATTATTTCAATTAAAATGAATCCTGTGGGAAGTGGTGTGGCTGTGTGTGTCCCAAGGAGGCTGAGTGTGTGTCCTGTCCCCTTGGGGCTCTCTGCTCCCTGTGACTAAATCCACTTCCCCAAGTTCTTGGGAATACTGAGGTGGTTTTTTTCTGGTGCATCGTTCAAGGGGGAACCATTCGTCCCTTCCTCAAGGAAAAAACCAGACACAGAGGAGCTGGGAAAGGAGCTGTAGCTGCAGAACCTGCTCCTTGCTGTAGCTGTTTGTCTGCCAGCCTGAGGAGAGGGGTCTCTTGGCAGAAGAATGGATTTTTAGGGGAAAAAAAAGGACAGAGCATTCCTTGCATTTGGTCAAGAAGAAGTAAGTAAGGAGATAAAGGGAAGGGGGGAAAGCAGTGTTAATTACCTGCTCCTTGCTGCAGGGTGTTTGCAGGGGCACTGCCCAAGGGAATGGCTCCACGCAGTGTGGTCAGGCTGCTGGCTCCCCAGGGCCTCCTCATCCCTCTCCTGATGCTTTCTGCAGTGAGAAGTTTCTTTTCCAAAGGAGTCCCTGCATTAAATACCTTACAACCGAATAATTTCTTGGTATAACTTTATATTTAGAATAACATTAACATTAAACATGCAGCATCACTGTTTCTGGCCAAGCCTGTCCTGAGAACTTGAGGAGCTTTTACACCTGAATCCCACATGGAGAGGAATGCAGAGAGACCTCCAGAGAAGAGGTTCCTGGTGATTTGACATCTGGGTGATAAATCTTTTTAATGTTGGGGTTTTTTTGTCTCTCTGGATTACTGGGCTTGCAAAAGTGTTGAGTGAAAGAGGGTGCTGAGTCTTGAGGCAATTCCTGGTGCCTGCAGCTGCAGAGGAGCAGCTCTGGGCATGGGCTTTGCAAACCCCTGTGGGTTGGACACTTCTTCCCCTTTGTGCTGGAGAAAACCAGAGCTGGGCAGAGGGGGTGTCAGTGTTACCTGTCAGTGCAGGCAGTGTCCTGGGAGGGGGCAGACACCAACCTCAGGAGCTGTGTTCCTACAGAGTGAGCAGGAGGCTCTGGGCTTTTCCTCCATGCTGTGCATGTGCAGATGGAGATTTTATCTGGGGACAGACCCTGCCTGGCCCTGAAAGCCTGATGGGAGCGGATGGTGGATGCCTCTGGGTGTCACTGGGGGGTAGATGTGTCACACTGGTTGTGTGACAGTCACTGCTGTAGCTCTGCTCCCTTGGACATCCCACCCAGGCTCCTCAGGTCCCCCCTCCCCAAGCACAGGGACACTGGGGAACCTTCAGGGTCTGGAATTTGTCCCCATCCCTGGCAGTGTCTCAGCCCAGGTTGGATGGGGCTTGGAGCACCCTGGGCTGGGGGAGAGGTCCCTGACCATGGCCGGGGTTGGAACTTGATCATCTTCAAGGTTCTTCCCAACCCAAACCATTCTGTGGTTCTGTGAAACTGCAGCTGATGGGAAGGTCAGTCCATGGTGTATTTTCCAGGGCAGAATGGAACATGAGGCTCCAGCAGTTTGGTTTTTCCAGCTAACTTGAACCTGTCCAAATAAGAACCCAAGAGGTGGTTTGTGCTGCTGTTGTAGGAATGGTTGCTTGTTGCAGTAAATCATTGCTAAATGTTTTTAAACATTTCAAGTGATTGCCCTAATTTGAACAGTTCTTACATGTCTTTGAGCTACCAGACCCTGGTCAGTTTTGTAACACAAGTGTTCCTTTTATCTTCATTCCAGTGTAACACATGAATTGTGTGACCAGAGCAGACCCAAGCTCTTCCAGCATCTTTGTGCAGAGCAGTTCCTGCTGCTGCTCCTGGAGCTGTCACAGAGCAAGTGGCACCCTTCCCTACTGTTGCCTTTGCTTCATTTTTTTATATTTATTTGTTTGTTTTTAGATCACTAACTGGAATAAATACTTCTCTTCCAGTCCTCCTCGGCCTCTGACCAACATGAATGACACCATGGTGACCCACATGTCCTCTGGAGCACCTACACCAACAAAAAGGTCTGTGTGCCTTCCCATGTAGGTTGTCTATTTCCCATATGTATTCATTATGGTAAAAAAACTGTCCTGAGTGTGGCTTTGGCATCACTAGGACTCATCTAACAGATGTCAGACACAGACCAGTGCCACTTCAGACTCTGTGTGTGCAGCTCTCATTGTGTGAGGGAGGGTTTGCCCTGCTTCATTTTGTTTTCTCTGAAGAGTGATTTCCTTTTATTGGAGGAGGCATTACTGCAGGAGTGTGACTGGAGGAGTACCTGAAGAGTGCTCAAGAGATTGCTGGTTTTCTTTTTAAATTGAGCATTACTTCCAGAGCAGTTTGGGAAAGGCTGGTCTTGTTTTATCACAGGCTCCTCTGGGTACAGAGGATTATTTTTCTTATTATTTTTATTTTGTTCTGCTGGGGACATTTCAGGTACTGGGTGTGCTGCCTCTCCACTTGTTCTCCATGCTGAACACTGCTGAGCTGCCCAGGTTCTCTCATGGCTACACAAGAGGCATTTAGGTTGCAGTTGGATTTGAGTTTTACATTTACTGAGTTACACGTCTGTAAATTATTGTGTGGATGTAAATGTGTAAAACCAAAAATAGCTGGGTCCCATCTTTGCAATTTCCCCTCTCTTTACGATGCAGAAGGGAGCACAGCAAGGGGCTGCACTGGGGACTTCTCCTGCTCAAACCTGTGAACGAATAAATGTCCCCTGCAGGGAGTGAGAAACTCAGCTGTCACTGTTCTGGTGACAGAGTGGTGCTCCAGGGGCACATCATGTCCCTCACTGTCAGCAGGAGTCCTTCAGCCAGCACTAAGCAGAGATCCATGTGCTTTCCTTTTGCTGTCCTTGACGAAGTGAGGGGTTGGAGCTCAGTGCTCATCAAGGTCCTTTCCAGCTCTACCCATTCTGTCATTCTGTGAAAAGAAGTGGGCTGTGTCTGCACCTTTGAACTGGCTCTGTGACCATAGTTCCAGACTCTGTAACCCATCCCAGGTGGGTTACAAACCCTACACAGTGTGTGGAACATCTCTGGCTTCCCATGTGGATGGGGTAAAGTCTCCATGGCTGGAGGTTTTCAAGGTGTTGGACAAGGTGTCAGGTCACCTCCTCCTGTTCCTCTCAGGGGCTGCCCCAGATCATCTCCTGAGGTCCCTTCCAGCCCAGGCTGTTCTCTGACTCCATGAAATTCCCTTTGCTGAATTAGAAGTGCAGAGGCTGAGGGAGGGGGCAGTCCCCAAAGCCAGTGCTTTCCAGAGCAGTCCTGGAGGCAATCCTTGAGCTACACAACCCATAACATCTCGGGCAAACTTGTGGACAAGTCTCTGCTTTGAGCCTCTGCTTGGCATCCCAAGTTCATCTGCTGCAGTGCAGGTAACCCTCCTCTTCAGGTCTGCCAGGGAAGATTTTGTCCCCTGTGCAGGGTTGTCCTGCAGCCTCCTTCTCCTGCACAGAAGGTCTTGCAGAATGGGTACAGCCCCCTGCCAGCTCTGACTCAGGAGCAATGGGGGCAGTGACCTCCTGGTTCCTTAGCTTGCACTCCCTGGTTTAACCATCTGTTGCTATTTTCTGTACCCAAACTGGACAACTCACATGTACCAAATCCACACTCCTCAGGACCATCTCCCCATCTGGCAGAGACACCTTCCCCATGCCACCTCCTGGGCTCTGGCTCAGATCATGTCTGCTGTGTTCTCTAGGAAAATCACATCTGATCTGGAAGAGGAGGACAGTGACACTTGACTCAGGACTATCCACAGCAACCATCTTTGGGTTTCAGCATCCAGAACCTCGTTCAGGATATGTCTGTCACACCATCCCCTGCCAGCTGTGCCTCTGTCCCTCAGTGGGCAGGGCCTGCCCTACCTAGTCCTTTAATTTGGGAAGGGGGAATACACAGAAAATGCTGGGAAAATCCATAGCAAGCAGCAACCCAGAGTAAGATGAGGGCTTGATATCACCACCTGAACCTTCAGCATGGTTTCTGGGCCATGTAGACCTTACTGGAAGAGTGAAGCAGCATTTTGGTGTGGGATAATGAATGGAAAGACAATCAGCAGCTTAGGAGGTGCAGCAGTGTTGGGGGTGAACACTCATCAGCTCATGACAAGATCTCTACATTGTCAGGGGGCTTAAGGCACAAGAATTTCATGCTGGCACTGTGTCCTGTCACCAGGATAAGGTAAGGTTGAAGGTCATTAATCACACCTGAAGGTCCAGTTTTGCTCTTGGTTTTTGCATGTACACTGAGGTGTCTGGAAAGACCACAGCAGCCCCAGTCAGTTCTGACCTATTGGAGACAACTCTTCCTTTTTCTGTTGGAAAATTCACCTGGTAATCCTCTTCATGGGAGGGGAGGTTTTCCATATCCCACCTGCTTCTGGCCTGAGTCTCAGTCAGTTCTGCCTTGCACAGAAGGCAGCCCATGACTGGGATCACACTCATGGCTTTCAGTACCTCCTCTGCTTTTAACATTTCTTTTTGAGTTGAGATGACCAGATCTGCACTAATAGTCAAATCTGAGCCCACTTTGCTGTTCCAGACACACCCTCTTCTGCTTGTGTGGATTTTAGGGTCTTCCAAGCAGAGACTGTCCCAAAGGCACAGGACTAAAGAAATCTTTCTCTCCTCTGCTGTGGGCAAGGATCTGCACAGATCTGGCTGTGAGCACAGGAAGCCCAGGAATACTGGATATAGAAACTGCAGTGTTCAAGGGAAACAGAAGTAGCTTTTCAATGGGGCTACCAAGATTAGTATTTTGGCTAATGAGCTCATGATGGAATCAGCAACACCCTTTGGCTTGGAGCATTTCTGTGTTTATAGAAGAGCAAGGGATTGCTGCTGCCTGTTGTCCAGGTAGACCAAAGATCATTCAGAAATGGAGACTTTCAGACCTGTCTGGACACGTGGCACATCACCTGCCCCTGCCACCCTGCAGCTCTCACCTACCAGGACTGGTTGGAACACTGAGGCTCAGTGACCATTTGCTGGCTCAGGCCTGGTGCATCTGTACAGGGACCTGTCTGAGGCCATCAAAACAGACTTGGATGGTACCAAAGCCATCGAGATGGGCCACTGCAGCCATGGGACTGGTCTCTGGTTATCACCAGACAACCTGCCAGGTGATTACAGGCAGCTCCTGGTTTGGAAAACATGCAAGTAACTGGAGGTGACTTCCCAATTTCTGTGCTCTGGTGAATGCATCATTCCCTCAGCACTGCCAAGGCTGATCCAGGATGGAACCTCTGCTGCACGTGCTCCTTTCAGATACCATCCCCAGCAAAGCCTGAGAGAGGAAGATGGAACAAATTTGGGATAAACACCAAAGAAAGAGGCTGATTCTGCACAGTGGTGCTTGTTGTCATCCTCTGCCCACAGTTTGCTCTTCCCAAGAGTTAAGACATTTCCATAGGTGTGGAATGACACCAGACCAGTATGGAACTGACTTTAAAAGCTGAAATAATCTGATTTTCAAGTGTCATCTTTTGTCAGGCATCATGAGAACTGACACTGTAGGTACCATCATCTGTGATCACCAACCCCATACCAATACCTGCCTCTTCCCAAGGTCCTGGCTCATCCCTCTTGAAGGACCCCACTTTCAGGAGTCCTGTTATGGAAGCTGACTTCACCCAGGAGATTCTGCAGGACTTCATGGGTAGAAGCCTCTTCTCTCTGTGCTTGCTTATTCCCAAGGAGTGGGGTATTTTATTTTAACAGTTGGACTCAATGACCTGGAAGGTCTTTTCCAGCCAACGTAATTCTGTGATCTTTTCCTGGAGCAGGAGGGAGCAGCCAGGCTGCTCAGACTCAGGCAGTAATGTTTGCCTCCATCATTCCAGCTCCTCAGCTTCCAGAGCCACACTTGTCCATAACCCCTCAACAACCCCCTGGGGATGGACCTGAGGCTCTCAGTGGGACCCAAACACATCTCTCCACAGGTATTGTCACTCAGGCTCTGCTCAGGGCCTTTGTTCTTTGTGAAAGATCTACTCGTGGTGGCTGCATCCACCTGCCTGAGTCTAAGCAGGGTCGGGGTGGTTTTAATCACACAACAAAGAGAAGTTCAGGTCTTCATCAGAGCATCTCTGTTTGCTCAGCTGAGGTTCTTGAGGGAGGGCTCAGTGCATGAAGCCATTTCAGATGACAGCTTTGTGTGATCCAAGGTGTTTCCATCCCTGCAGGGCTCCCCTGCTTCAGCTGCACTGCAAAGTGCTTCTCAAGTAGCAGGGATTATCTTCAGCAGGCTGTGCCCACGCATGCCACAGAAGCACTGCTGCTTTCCAGGTTTTACCTTATCCTGCTTAAAACCTTGGCTGGGCTCCAGCACACACATTTCAACAAGAATACAGCGAAACGAGGTAGAGTGAGAGGCACAGAACCAGCCTGCCAGCTGGGGATGGGATGCTGAAGGAGCAGAATCCATCTGGTTGTCCAGGGGAGGGCAGAGGTGTGATTGGGTTGCTGGGTTGCAGGTATTGGTAGCTGGAAGTAGATCCCTCTCTAGAGGGTTATTTTTAGCCTTGCCTGGAAGAGCATCACGAGGTCCAGCAGCTCCTGCATCACCTCTGGGTGCAGGCAGGCTGGGGGGTGGTACCTGGGTGGGTCCAGGCTCCGGGCAGTCAGTGGTGAGCAGGAGAGCTGAGATGCTGAGCTGCTGGTGCAGCTGCAGAGGTTCCACGGCTGTCTCAGCACATGCCCACCCAGACCACGTCGTCTTTCCCAGGATTTTGTGACTCTCAGGGCAGTGGCTGAAAGGCTGAGGACTTGGGAGAGTTGTTGGTTCATCTGTCACCTGGTTTGTCAGGGACACAGTGGCCCAGGTCCCTGGTATCCCTGGTGTCCCTGGTATCCTCCATTTCCCCAGACCCAGAGCACGTCCAGGTGTCAGCAGTTAATAACAGTGCAATAAGGAGGAGAAATGGGGTTTTCCCCGTTGGAAAACTTTAATTTCTGTTTTGTCATCTCATGTGTGTCTAATTACAGTGTTTTCCCCGAGATTTATTGCAGCTACTGTTGCTCCAGGTTAACCCACACTGCAGAAGCTCATCCCTGACTAAAATTAGGGGCCTGGTTTCCCTGGCTGGAGGCTCTGTCACATCTGGGCAGCATGAAATAGAGACACCAGGTCACCAGGGTCACTCTGTGTGAGGTGATGGGCTGTGGATCCACACTGATGTGTGGGGCTCTTCAAGCTTTTCTGTCTCTGAGCTGCTTTCTGGCAGCTGATTCAGTTGATAAAATTTGATTTCCACACCTGGAAGCAGGGATGGGTGGAAGTGTTGGGAGCTCTGTGCTTCCCTGCCTGCAGACACAACATTCATCTGAGAACATGAAAGATGGGGCTCAGCCCACCCTTGGGTGGCCTCAGTGCTGAAGGAGGATGAAAGGGCACCAGCAAAGCACAACAGCATTTGCTGGGAATAGATTTGATTTCTGTGAGAGGGATGTTATAGTCTGGGCAGAAGGCAGATCCTTTCTGGACATCATTCTCCACTTCATCTCTCTTTCTTCCTTCACACCAAGATTTTACAACTTCCACCAGTAGACTGATCCAAGAGTAAGAATTCTTCTTTTGCTTTGCTTTCTTTCCCCAAAAGTGGGAGCAAGCGTGGCTCAGTTTATTAGAAAGCAAAGCTGGCAGGGATGGTAAATGGACACCTGGGCATGAATTCTGTGAAGAAAGAGAACTGCTTCTGCACATCTGTGATTGCATCCATACTCGAATGGAGCTGCTGGTCATGGGGCTTCCTGTAGGTGCAATGTAGGTAAGGTGTAGGTGTCCACCTGGATCTTCCCTGATGTTTTCACCCCCAGAAACTGTGGCTGCCCCATCCCTGGCAGTGTCTCAGCCCAGGTTGGATGGGGCTTGGAGCACCCTGGGCTGGGGGACGGGTCCCTGACCATGGCAGGGGGTTGGGACTGGATGAGCTTTAAGGTCCCTTCCCACCCAAAGCATTTGGAGATGTGATGATTCCTGTGGTGGCTGCATCCATTCATTGCACAGAGAGCCAAAGGACAGGCCTGGGGCCAGCATCACCCTGGAGCTCCTCACTTGTCCAGGACACAGTGAGCACTGCCAGAAATAACCTCCCTTTGACAGCTGCTTTGTTGGGAAGCAGACTGAGCTCAAAGAACAGGATTTTCATGCCCAAGTTCACTTGTGGTTTGTTTGGGGTTTTTTTTGGTTGGGTTTTCTTTTTTTTTTGTTTGTTTTTTTCAAACTAAAAAGTGAAACCCAGAGCAAGAGAAGGAGCTCTCAGCAGTGCTCCTTGCTCTGTGCCGATCTCAGGGGAACCTCTGCCCTTTCCAGCCTCCTCATCCTCTGCTTCCAGTGGGAAGACAGCCAGAGGGGCAATGAACTCTGGAGACCCCAGCAAGTCAAAGTCCACGTTTTGCAGCAGGCAGGGAGCTCTCTGCTGTCTCTCCAGTGCTGTGGACAGAATGAGGTCAGAGGAAGGGTTTTTTTCTGGTGAGCAGCAGAGCCCTGGCCAGGGGGCTGGGGGTTCACGTTGACATTCCCCATGTTGCTGTCTGGGGGTTTTCATCTTGCAAAATATGGAGCTTTCCAGATGCAGGGGAGGCAGGGGCTCAGTGCTGTGCTCATGTCTGGGATGGAGCAGATGTTCCCTGCCCTGACTGAGGCATTTACAGAGCTGGAACTCAGCCTTGCCTGTACTTGTTAGCTGTGGCACAACAAAACACAGCCTTTCTCTGATCTCTGCAGCCAACCTGCCTCTCTAAATAGATGGAGATGATTATGCCTCTTCTCTAAGGCTGGGCTGAGCCCATTAAATGCTATTTCGTTCAACTAATTTATTTTAAATTACTTCAGGCACAGGTTATTTTTTTCCCCTCCTGTTGTGGTCAACGTGTTCCATTCTTCTCTGGGTAACTCTGTTCCCAACAACAACCTACCCTCAATTAGGTTAATGAGCTGTGTTTCCCTCTTCAAACACCCTTCTCCATCATTTGTTTTCCCAGCAGTCATGGTCAGTCTGTGGGTTGTGGAGCATCTCCTGCCACAGAGCCAGGCTGGGCTTTACATGTCCCCTGTTTCACTCTTGTGCACGTAGGCACTGTGTGTGTGGCTGGGTCACCCTCTGCCTTTTCCTAACAGCCTTCTGCACATCCCTGTGCCTGGTGTGGGTGCTGTAAGTGCTCTGAGAGTGAGACCATCATCCCACCCAGCTCTCTGCAGTGCAGAAACTTCCCCAGGACATCTGCACCCAACTCTGCAGTGTGACAGCAGGGCTGAGGTGGGGTCTGAGGGCTGGGGAGACCCCCCTGGGGTAAAGCTGTGTCCATCTCTGGGGTCCCCATCAGCAGAAGGACCCGGAGCTGTTGGAGCCAGTGCAGAGGAGGCCCTGGAGCTGCTGGGAGGGCTGGAGCAGCTCTGCTCTGGAGCCAGGCTGAGAGAGTTGGGGGTGTTGAGGCTGGAGAAGAGAAGGCTGCAATGGGGAGACCTTAGAGCACCTTCCAGTGCCTGAAGGGGCTCCAGGAAAGCTGGGGAGGGACTTGGGACAAGGGCCTGGAGGGATGGGAGCCTGCGAGGGGGAAGGGTTTGGAGCTGGGAGAGGGGAGATGGAGAGGAGATCTTGGGCAGGGAGGGAGGGAGGGAGAAATGGTTTGGTTGGACTTGGTGATCTCCAAGGTCCTTTCCAGCCATGAGCATTCTGTGATTCTCAGGTGTGGGACATGGGTTAGTGGTGGCCTGGAATAAGGTGATGTCCTGGCTGGGCTGGAGTGGGCTAGGAGAAGGGGGAAGGGTTTGGAGCTGGGAGAGGGGAGATGGGGATGAGATGTGAGGGAGGAATTGCTTGGGGTGAGGGTGCTGAGCCCCTGGTTGCCCAGGTTGCCCAAGGAAGCTGTGGCTGCCCCATCCCTGGCAGTGTCTCAGCCCAGGTTGGATGGGGCTTGGAGCACCCTGGGCTGGGGGAGGGGTCCCTGACCATGGCAGGGGGTTGGGACTGGATGATCTCAAGGGTCTCTTCCCACCCAACCCAGTCTGGGTTCTGTGCCAGCCCAGCAGGGCCCTTGTCTCCCTGTGGCTGTGCAGGGAGTGCAGACACAGGGCTCATACAAAGCTCCAGCCCTGTATCTTCAGGCAGAGGCTTCTCCCCTGGGTGGGAAGAGTCTTCAGAGCAGAAGTCCTTTCCAGCAGCCCAGCCAGTGCTGTATTTGCTGCCTGTAATGCCACCAAATCTTTCCTTCTGGTTTTCTGGTGTCTAAGGAGCCTGGAGAGCACAGACACTGCAGTGAGCCAGGTGAGAGATGTTCTTACAGCCTCAAAGAAAACTATTAGCAACTTAAGACCTCAAGTTGAGAGCAATATGATGGCACCTGCCTAGGCAATATTCAGAAACCTCCTTTTTCCCATCTGAGGTTTTATTTTCACTAGCTCCATTGCATATTTAAGTCCTCTGCTCCTAATGTCACTGTTACCTGCTCTGACAAGTCCCTTATGCTCCTCCTGCCCTTATTTTTGTTTGCTCTTGTTTAACTTTGCTGTCTCCAGCAGCAGGGTTACCCCTGAGTTCTGCCCTTCCCTGGGTTTGCACATGGCTGGATCCTTGCCAGCTTTTTGTCCAGACCCCCAGAAATGTCCCCTCTGCACCAGTGACTTTCATGTCAGTGGCACTGAGGCAACTCTTGGTTGGTTGGTTGAGTTGCTTTGTTGTTTTGTTTTTGGGGTTTTTTTATGTTCTGTAATCCAGAGTGATTTTTATTTCCTTGGTTGGCTTAATTTATCTCCTGACAATTTCCAAGGTGCCTGATTTCTGCTTTCTTCCCATGCCCACCTCCATCTCTCTGACATTTCCTTCTGACTGACCCCCCCAGCACTGCCTGCTCTGCCCTTCTCCTTTGGCACGGGTGCAGGACATTCCTTTTCCTTACTCTCTGCTGCTTAGACCTCTGTAACCTCTCAAGATCCTAGAGCCACTTGAGCTGTGGTTTCAGCCCCAAAAAGGTTTTGGGGAAGAGAACTCAGTAGCCTGAGCCTGGGGGATTGAGGCCGATGCCTGCTGTGGTGTCTTGGCACCACCACACCCTGTGGGTACCTTCCTACAGCTCCTCTGCACCCTCTGTGTATTCCTACACAATCCCAAAACAGACTTTCTTTGTAGAAAAGGGATAAAAACATCTCTTTGTCTGGAGACAATGGAGATCCCAGCTCACATGGAAGCTTGTGCAGTGAGGATGGGAGAATAAACAGGATGAGGATGGGACAAGAGGAACGGCCTCAAGTGGTGCCAGGGGAGGTTTAGGTTGGAGCTGGGGAAGAATTTCTGCCTGGAAAGGGTTGTCAGGGCCTGGCCCAGGCTGCCCAGGGCAGGGCTGGAGTCCCCATCATGCCTGGAGATGGGGATGTGGGGATGAGGGACATGGGGTGGGGGTGGCCTGGGCAGCATTGGGTTGTGGTTGGGATCAATGATCTTGTGGTGGCCTTGGCAGTGCTGAGATGGACCCAATGATCTGCAAGGTGTCTTCCAACCCAAACCATTCCTTGATTCTGTGAGATGAAAGGGAAAGGGACACTGAGGAGGCAGGCAGGTGAGGACAGGAGGGGTCAGTGTAATGGATCAGCCTCACAGTTTCAAACAGAAACCCCTCTGTGTCCCTGCATTTATTATGGAAACTGATACCTGCTGCCTGGAGCATTTATTTTTAGCTTGTGGTTTAAAGTCCTCTGGGTGCAGTTGTGAGGCTGTGAGGGGGATGCATGAGGAGACAGCACAGAGAGTTTGATGAGGAGGAAAAAATGGTCCAAAGGCATCTGCAAAGGGAATAGTTGGGATATTTATACACTGCTTTTCAGTGGGTATCGGATTCAAGATCAAGAGGAAAACATCTGAATTAAATATAAATCTTGAGTTTGGAACTGAGATGGTTGGGTTTTTCCCAATCTACCTGATCTTGGCTCTGAAGCTTGTCAGCTCAGTTCTCAGTGTCTGGCTAAGAAAGTCACAGAAAGCAGAGGCTGGTGGAGGTCAGATGGGGATTGTCTGGTCCAGCCCCTCTCTGGCAGGGTCATGCAGAGGGGGCTGCCCAGGACCACATCCAGCTGGGGTTTTGGTATCTCCAGAAGCAGAGACTCTGCAGCCTGTCTGGGCAGCCTGTGCCAGGGTTTGGCCCCCTCATGGTAAAGAAGTGGAGGGTTTGTGTTCAGATGGAATTGTTATTTTGTGCTCCTGGCCTCTGGTCCTGCCCAGCTCCTTCCTGCTTCCCTCCTCCAGGTGTTTGTGGCAATGGGTCCAACCCAGCTCCCTCAGCCTCTCCTCACAGCAGAGATGTCCCAGTCCCCTCAGCATCTTGGTGGCCCTTCCTCCCTGTCTTCTCTCCCTTTAAATTGAGGTGTTACAAGATGGTTCTTTCTCCCATCCTCACGTGTTCCATTGCTCTGTCTCATTATTTGTGTGGTTTTCAGCTGGGATGGGACCCCCCCAGCCTCTCCCCTGCAGGATGGTGGCTGGAGATGGGGTGGGGGGCTGAGGAAATGAGTTGGGTTGTGGTGTTGGAGGCAAAGTGGTGGCTTCCCCAGGACTCTGAATCCCCAGGGCAGATGACATCAGTGTCTGCACAGTGGCTGCAGGTCAGCCAGAGCCATGGCTTTCAGCCAGGAATTCCACTGCTAAATTTCTCAGTCTGAACTGTGCAGAGAATGGTGGTAATTATCCTTTCTGACCTTTACATCTATTTAAATCAATCATGGGGGAAAGTAATGTGACAGAAAACAAGAGATCCCTCTAGATTACATCCTGGCAGCTCCTTCAAAAAGCTCCTTCAAAAGCCCTGGCTCTCAGTAGCCAGAGCTGCACTCTGCAGTTTTGTGAAGATTTACAAAGTTATGAGGCAGCAGAACAGAACTTCCAGGGATTTCTTGCTGGAAATTACAGGATTTGAAATAAATTGTCTGTTTTACTTGGCTTGCCTGGTAGATTTCCAAACAGAAATTAAAACTTAAGACATCAAAAGCACCGTTTGAATGCTTCCAGAATTTATTGGGTTGCTTAGAAAGCTGCAGAGCCAAGTCTTAGGGTGCAACATCTGGGGCAGGAGCCAAGGAACCTTTTGAACCCCATTGTCACTGATGTGCAGGTACGTGTTGGAGCTCCAGGCACGACCAAGCAACCCGACCACAACCTTCATCCATCACCCCTGAGCAGCAGGACAAGGAGGAGCCTCCTGTGGGCATTTCCTCTGACCTCATTTTTCTCTTCTCCTCATCCCTGGTAACGTTTCTTGCTGCCTGGCCCTGGCTCTGCAGGGTGTAACAGGTTTCTGCCTGGCTGCTGTTGGATGAAAAGCATGGAAATGTGCTCCAGAATCATGTTTTAATGCTGCTTTGAAGAATTCAGTGACAGCATGTGGCTAACCTGGCGGGAGGAGGTGATATTTGGTCTCTGACACCATCTTCTGAAAACTTAGAGGTTCTGTCACTCTGGTGCAGTTCTGAGTGCTCTCAGGTCCCTTCTCAGCCCCAGCTTTCTGTGTAGATAGCACTCACAGGGCTGGATGAATAGCAAGTTACTTTCTAAAGGAGTTTTTTCTGCAGCAGACTTTCCCAGAGTTTAGGTTTTGAAGGCATGATCAGAGAGGTGTAGATAGAGCTGTGGCCACCCCCACCATCCTTTGTGGCTTTGTCAAAGGGTGACATCTCTGTTTGTCTGCTTCAAGGCTTTATGAAGAAGCATTTTTGCTGAAATCATAAAATCCCAGACTGGTGTGGGTGGGAAGAGCTCCCCCAGTGCCCCCCCTGCCATGGTCAGGGACCCCTCCCCCAGCCCAGGGTGCTCCAAGCCCCATCCAACCTGGGCTGAGACACTGCCAGGGATGGGGCAGCCACAGCTTCCTTGGGCAACCTGGGCAACCAGGGGCTCAGCACCCTCACCCCAAAGAATGGGATTTGGGTCCCAGCAACCTCCTGCCCATCTCCCCCAAGACAGAACCCCCCACCCCACCTCCCTCAGCCCCACCAATGAGCAGTGGGGGCTGTGGCCTCCTCTCCATCCCAACCCCTCCCTGGCAGCAGAACAGCACCCAGGAAAGCTGCAGTTCTCCAGCCCTGCCATGGCCTTCACCACCAGCTCCCCACCCTGGGGACCTCTGGGCTGTCTGTCCATCCATTCCTCACTCGTTCCTCCTCTGCACACCCAGCTGCCCACCCACCCATCCATCCAGAGAATCAGGGAACCCCAGAGTGGGTTGGGTGGGAAGGGACCCTAAAAGTCACCTAATTCCAACCCTGCCATGGTCAGGGACCCCTCCCCCAGCCCAGGGTGCTCCAAGCCCCATCCAACCTGGGCTGAGACACTGCCAGGGATGGGGCAGCCACAGCTTCCTTGGGCAACCTGGGCAACCAGGGGCTCAGCACCCTCACCCCAAGGAATTCCTCCCTCCCTCCCTGCCCAAGATCTCCTCTCCAGCTGGAAACCCTTCCCCCTCATCTGTCACCAGCTCAGTCCGTGGCAGTGAATCAGACTGGGGGTAAAACCATCACTCAGCTCCCACCTGGAGGGTGGGAATCCCTGACACCTCTGTGGAGAACAAACCCTGTCCAAGAATGGGACCTGGGTGGTTCTGCTGGGGTGGGTGTCCTGGCGAGGGAGGGGGAAGCACTCATGGGAAGGGAATTGACTCATAAAGCATTTGACACTCTCCCATCTGATGTTTTCATACATGGAGGAGGTGAGTGGGGACTGAAACTGCTCTTGGGTGGGTACAGAACCAGTGGAAAAACTGCAGTCAGCTACAGAAAATATCAATATTTTCCTACCAGAAAAGGACAGCGTGTTGGGTGGGATCCCATGGGGTCTGTTCCCCCTTCAGTGTTACTCAGTTTATGTCTTGGCAGCTGGCAGGGTGACACAGGGGACACATGGACAGGAGTGTCACCCTGGCATGGAGCAAGGGACCTGCCAGGGGTCCTCAGCCTGGTGCAGGGGGTCCTGTAGATCAAGAAGATGAAATGAATAAAGACAGCTTGGAGCTACAGAAAACATAAATGAAATTAATTAATAACAAGTGGAGAGCAGCCAAGGAGTGGGACCTGAGGGGAAAAGTGTCTGGGGAAGTGTGTGTGGGGGGTTAGGAGCTGAATGCAAATGAACAAAATCCCCCTCCCCTAAAAGGAGGAGGTGATGATGTGCTGGGGTGTGGGAGCAGGAGCACAGCATCCTGCACAGCTCAGGCAGCCATTCCAGAGTGGGGGCTTCCCACTGCTGTGTCTGCTTCTGGACAGCAGGTCCTAAGGAGGCTGTGAACACATTGCAAGCCCAGAAGAAGCTGGAGGTGCTGAGAAGCTGACCTTCCAGGGAAGAGGAGTTCCTATGGTGGTTCCTGTGGGAAGAGGTGGGGGAGAGGACTCTGTGTCCAGCTGGGGAGCAGAGAGGAGAACCAGCAGATCCAGCTCTCAGCAGGGGAGGTTTCAGGTGCATGGTTAAGCTCTGTTTCAGAGCAGGTCCCTGGCACAGCACCATCCTGCCAGCTCAGATCATCTGCTGGCTCTTCTCTTTGATGCCCCTTGAGGAGAAGGGGAGCTGCAGACCTCTGGAGGTGCCTTCCACATCATGGTTCTGGTTACATTGGTTCCCAAGCTGTAGAGCCATCCTGATTTTCTTTAAAGTGAAGAGACTGTCTTAGATGAAACAGCTTCAACAGGAGACCAAATCCACATCCTGTCCCCTGATGAAATGGCTTGAGCAATGGGGTGAAGCAATTCTTGGGCAAGGGTCTCACCACCCTCAGGAGAATTTCTTCCTAATGTCCACCCTACAGGTGCAGCTCCCCCTCTGCAGCAGCTGGAATGCTGCAGGGGATTCCTCCTCCCTTCACTCTGCATTTAGTGCTTTCTCTGGGGTTTGGAGGTGCTGCTGAGCAAAGTTCTGGAGGGTTTGGGCCACCCCTGTGCTCCAAATAGTAACGGAAGGTGAGAGGTTTTGGGGCACACATTCATTTTATCTGACTCTTCTTTTTCTTTCAAACCCAGGGATGCCAATCCTGTTAACCCATCCCCAGTTTGGGACAAGAACCTGGTCATTTCTGCTGGGCTTTTTCTCTTCTTCTGCTCAGCAGAGCCCATGTAATGAGTTCTGATGAAGGTCTTGGGTGCAGCTCTGCCATGGGTGCAGCAGGTTGCTTAAAACCCCCACTGCAGGGTGCTTCATGGGAAGCCTCTTCCTTCCTCCAAAGCCATTACTGCAAAGGTTGCTCCTTGCCTGGAGGGGCTGATGTGGGAAATTCCAGTTTGCTGCTGCTTTTTTTTTTTTTAAGGTCTCTCTGTGCTGCTGGCAGTGATCTCTAACGTGTTGCTGCACGTAGCAGGGAAGAAAAGAGTTTGTGTGCCTGAAGAAAAAAGTATGTGAATTCTGTTTTCATAATGCCACTACATTGCTGCTGAAAGCACTAAATATCTGTAAAAGCTTCTGAAACAAATACTTCCTGCACGTGCCTGGAGAAGGGATTAGCTGCAGGCTAGGGATTGGAAGAGCAGCCCCAATGCCTGACATGGAAATGAAAAATGGGATTTCTTGTTCAGTGGTGTTTTAGGGAGGAATGGGTATTGTGTTGCAGTAACAGCCCTACACGTTGGAGACTCATCCTGTAGGTAACAACCCGACAAGCAGTTATTTATGGGGGTGACTTCTGGCAAGTGTTCCTGGCATCCTGTCTCCATCCCTAGAAATACCCAGAGCTGGAGGAGCTTTATTTTTATGAGCCCTCACAACAACAGAAGGTTCAGCTTCCTTTAATGAGTCTGTGTTAGAGGGCAATGCTGTTAATTCATCAACCATTAATATTTTAATTTTTTATCACTTTCCCCATTTACTGCTGTAAGAGAGACAGGAGAGCCTGCTCTGATCCCAGAGATAAAGGAGCAGCCCGTGGGGCTCTGTGGAGCTCTTTGGCAGCAGGCCCAGCACACTTTTAATTACTCATCCGTTCACGTTTAATTTTTTACCTGTTCCTTTTGTTGACACTCGTGAATTATTTGCTTTTGTATTTATGTTTTGTTTGCTTCTCTTTTTGCCTCCATCAGTGCCAGGTTACAGAGCAGGCCCGAGGCTGACGAGCACACCCTGATAGCCACCTACATCACCCGGCTGCAGAGCAGGGCACGGTCAGTCACAGGCACCTCTGACTCTGCTTCCCCGGGGCACTGACCATCTGTAATGTCCCTCCCAACCCAAACCAGCCCTGGATTCCATAAATCTCTTCTTTCTCCTCACTGCTGCTGCCTCTCTCCACTTCAGTCACAGGTGTCCTGTCCTGTCACCACCTCTGTGCCCGGGCTCAAGGAGTTCTTTCAGTCCCATCAGCATCACCTGCTCAATCACAGAATTCTCCTGCTTAGAAAAACCTCTCAGGTCACTGAATCCAACCCAGAAAAACCCCACGGTGCCCACTGGAGCAGGTCCTGAGGTGCCAGTGGCAGTTTTTGAGGACCCCCAGAGCTGGGGACTCCTCCCTGGGCAGCTGTTTGGGTTTTTGAGCACTGGAAGCTCAGGGTGTTGTTTGGCAGGGAGGCACCTGCTGGGAACTGAAAGCCCAGGGTGTTGTCCACCAGACAGTAAATCCCAAAGAATTTCCAAGCCAATGGTTGGGATCAGAGGACTGGGAGGTACAGAGGAGCACACCTTGAAGAGGATGTGACAGTGAGATACGGTGTGTGGCTCTCAGCTGCCGTGGTGCAGCCAGGTGGAGTAGAGGTTCTCAGGCTTTTGTGTCTTGAAATTTAAAAAAAAAAATTAAAAGAAAATACTTAAAACCCATTTGTTGTGCACAGGAGATGCTTCCAAGTGAGCACTAGAGTTTGATGGGATCTGGGCTCTGTTGTTCCTTAATTTGGTCATCACCCTCCCCAAACTTTCATGTAGCAGCTTTCATGTCTCTGCTGCTGGCAGGGGGTTTGGAGATGCCCAGGGAACCCCTCCAGCCCTGCATTCCCCTGTTCCTGACTGATGATCAGTAAATCTCACAGAGAGCTTCTCCTGGACTAACCAGCACCAGCTTTCTCTCTTCTGTTCTTCTCCTTCCATCTGCTCTTGGAGACAAGGTACAGGACTGACCCAGCTGCTGTTCTGCTCCTCATGGATCCTCTCCTGCCAGGGCAGGACCAAAGAGGCCACTGGAGCATCTTCTGTGTCATCTGTCACCAGCATCCAGGCATTTGGACATTGCCCTTACTAACATGCTTTAACTTTCATCTGCAAACTCAGACTTCTCTCTCTGGCACTCCCAGGCTGTGCTCAGTGCTCAGCTCTGCTCTCTGGCACCCAGCACCTTCTCCTGTCTCTCAGCCAAGCAGTGGTGGCTTTTGAGCCTTGGCTGAGCAGGATCCCTGAGATATTTCACCAGTTAAAAACGATGGAAATCACTGCTGAGCCCATCCAGGCTACCTAAGGAATGTAACCACAGAGCTCAGGGGCCTTCATTTAGCTCACAATAAGAGATTTTATTTATTTTTTTTTTTAACCTTCTGTATTATGGTGGTAGCAAGCCAGGTTGGCTGAGTGCTTTTCAAAGAAATAATAGAAAATCCCCACCCTAAAGGACATTCTGGAGGCAAAGGAAGCTGCAGAGTGCAGTGAGGAACCCCAGGTACAGCTGGGAAGCTTTCAGAGCCCATGAGCTCTGCTCCATCCCTTGGGAGGGTGTTTTATTACTGATTTCTGAAGCTTGGTGTTCATAACTTCCCTTCTCCATCCCCAGCATGGCTGCTTTTCTCTCCATGAAACCTTGAGCTCAGCTCCACTTTTTACCAGAACAATTAAGTATTTTGTGTGCTGCGTTTCCTGCAGGGGACAGATGGCCACTGGTTCAGGTGATTCCTTTTGGTCTGCTGATGCTGAGGGATGGATGGGGGGTTACTGCCCAGCTGCTTTAATTTGGTTTCCTTTCAATTCCTAGATCTGAAACTGCAGTTGTCTACAGCACTCCTGATTTTAAAGGAGAAGGGGAGGAAAAAGTAGCTTTTCTTGAAGGTGTTCTGTCCCCAAGAGCCTTTCTCTTGGCTCACCATCAGCAGACACCAGGGACCAGTGCTGGAAGACCAAGCCATGCCTGGTGCCACCTCCCAGCACCATGGAGGGATGGGATGAGGGGGAAGGGTTTGCAGCTGGGAGAGGGGAGATGGAGAGGAGATCTTGGGCAGGGAGGGAGGGAGAAGTTGTTTGGGGTGAGGGTGCTGAGCCCCTGGTTGCCCAAGGAAGTTGTGGCTGCCCCATCCCTGGGATGCTCTGGGCAAGGAAGGGTGTTGAGGGTAGGGATCCTTGGCAATGTCTCCACAGATATTACAGCTACAGAGAGGTAAGTTTCCTTCCTGAAGTGATGTACAGAACTGGAGATGGTGTTTTACACCCTCTGTCCTCACCTGACAGTGGGAGGTTCATCATGGTTTGTTTATTCAAACTGTTTTATATCAAAGAACACACAGGAGGGCCTGGAGGTGTACTTGAAATCCACATCATCTCCATCTGCACAGTATTTCTAGAAGCAAACACAGAAAGGATTATTTTTAGTTTATTTTTTATATCCTTTTACATTACAGGTTTCCTTCAGGAAGGTGAGAGCTCAGCAGGAACTATTTTCTAATTCACTTAGCTAAGGAGAGGCAGCAGTGCAGTTTGTACTCACTGCAGGCTCATCAGTGGGAACTGCAGCCATGCACCCACTGCACCCAGACAGCTGTCCCCAGCCCATCCCAAACATGTCATCTGGCAGGCCTGCAAAGTCTTAAGAGAGATCAAGTTGTTAAATCTGGCACTGGGGAAAAAAGAAATCCAAGCTGCATTCTTAAATAAACATACTGGATGCAAGAGGGATTTGGGTCTTTGAATAAGGTGATCATAAATCTGTGGTGTTTCAATCATGTCACCAGAACTCTGTGAATTTAAGAGGTTTTTAAAAAAAAAAGAAAAAAAAAAAAAGTAAATTGTCTTGTGAAGTGGTAATGTGGAGTAAAAGTGCCTCATGGGATCATTCACTTGGATGTGGGCTTTAAAAGTTGTTGATTTGGCTTTTCCCTGGCAGGTCCTTGTGCCACCAGATCGGGGCTGGTGGCAGATCTGAGTCTGGGATGGTTCCAGTTCAAACAACCTGAAAATTCTCATTTGTCCCCATGTGTTTGTAGTTAAAAGGTAATTGTTTGGGAGCAGTAAGAGGTGGTGCCAGCTCAGGCTGGGTTTCCAGGTTGGATTAATCCAGTCAAGGTGCAGGGAGGGGATGAGGCTGTGGGAAGTGTCAGGAGGGTCCAGGTGCTGCTCTGACTTCCTCCTCCTGGGGCTCTCTCCCATTTGCTGCCTCGACTTCTCCTGGTGCAAAATTCCTTCTCCCTTCCTCTGGCACCTCTCTTGCTGCTCATTATTGGAAATATTTTTTAGTGTCTTTTCCAGCAACATTTCCCATCCTGTCTGCAGCTGGAACTGGTTCCTCCTCTGCTGTAAGGTGGTAGTAATCCAGGTGTAAGTCAGGCTGGCTTACAATGTACTCAGCTTTCAAGGTGATGTTGCTCAGTGACTGAGTCTGCTCTTCCCAACACGATTCCCCCTGCTCTTCCTCCTGAAAATCCTCCAGACTTTGGCCCTACTCATCCAACATCTCCCCAGGACAAAGCTTTTCTTCTCCCTTATCCAGTTCTTTGCCCCTTTTTCACTCTGGTAAACCAAGAGCATTTGCATAAAAACTCCTCAGGAGACAAATTAAATTTGTTCCTGTTGATGTCTATTTACAACTTGTTGAAAGCAAATTATTGTTAATCATTTAAAACCAGAATGCATCAACCCTGGGGAGAAGTGGTGCTGCTCAGGAAGGCTGGAGAGCTGTGTCCCTCCTGGGAAGCGGGATGGGACCGGGAACGCTCTGGATTATTTCCCAGCCTTACTCCTCTGTTTCTCTGTAATGCAGCAACCCCCCTGCTCTCTGTCATCCCTGGGGTGAGGAACCAGAGGGGTGCTGGGTCCTGATGGGTGTTCTGGTTCTCCCAGCAGTGTCCTGGAGAGCCCGGGCCGGCTGGATGAGGAGCACAGGCTGATCGCCCGCTACGCCGCCCGCCTGGCAGCCGAGGCTGGGAGCACAGTGAGTGATGCTCCTCCTCATGGGGGGGGAAAAAGGGGGCTTGGAGGCACTGCTTGGGGCCTTGGGATTGGGGGTTTGGGGGTTTTTCAGTCTTCATTTGTAGCTGAATGCTAATAGCTGCATGAAAATGTCGTTTTTTGGTGTTGCTGTTTGTGGAGGGCTTGGTGGTTTTCAGCAGAAATACTGTGGGGGAAGAGCAGGGGAAGGGGAAAACAGCAACACAAATTATTAGAAATGAGGTCAGAGGAGAGAAGGGAATAAGCAGCTTAGTCCTGCTTAGCCTAGAGAAGAGATAAACACGTAGGTACCTGAGGAAAACAAACCGTGGAGCAAACGTTATGGAATGTATTTATTCCAGAGGGAAGGAGGAAGGAAGGAAGAGAAGAGGAAGGGGTGAAGGGGTTTATGTTTGCAGCCTCCTGTAGTAAAGGAAATCACAGGAAGCACCCAACCAATTTTAAATTGGCAAAATAAATACTGCTTTGAGAGAAAAGAGCTCTAGGGGATCCTGGCAATTAAGAATGTAGTGAAACTGGAGAATGCTGGCAGCCCAGCGGGGTGGGGAGGGACGTGCCCTTGCTGGTCTCTCCATCAAAAGGAGAGCAGTTTTTGCAGGGCCCATCTCCCACCTTCCCAGCAGCACTCCATCTACTTGATTGCTGTTACAAAACGTATTCATATCCATATCAACATATTATTATCCATATAAAATATATTCTTATCCATAAAGCATTTCAGACAGAGCTCTTCTCTTCCACACCCCCCAGCAGTAGCAATGTCCTCTCCTAAGCATCTGACCACTGTGGCAGATCCTGCCACATGTCCTGCTCAGGCTGTGCCAGGGGAGGTTTAGGTTGGAGCTGGGGAAGAATTTCTGCCTGGAAAGGGTTGTCAGGGCCTGGCCCAGGCTGCCCAGGGCAGGGCTGGAGTCCCCATCATGCCTGGAGGGGTTTCAGAGCAAGCCCTGGGGATGTGGGGATGAGGGACATGGGGCAGGGGTAGCCTGGGCAGTGCTGGGTTGGACTGGATGATCTCAAAGGTCTTCTCCAACCAGAACAGTTCTGTCAGTCTGTGACACTGATTCTGTGCAGTGCTTTCATTTTTGAACAGTGCTGGAAGCACTGGGGATGGAGTTCATTCCCCAGCAGCCCAGTGCTGAGTCTCTTGCTCTGGGGATGGAGTTCATTCCCCAGCAGCCCAGTGCTGAGTCTCTTGCTCTGGGGATGGAGTTCATTCCCCAGCAGCCCAGTGCTGAGTCTCTTGCTCTGGGGATGGAGTTCATTCCCCAGCAGCCCAGTGCTGAGTCTCTTGCTCTGCTCCCAGAAGCAGGGGGCTGTGGTCACTGCTGGAAGCAGCACAGTGTGGTGGGGTCTGCCCCAGCCCAGCAGTTTCTGCTTTATCTCAGATGAGGTGAAGTGTTGAAGTGCCTGGAGCAGCCTGGTGGCTGTGAGCAGTGTCCCTGCCAGACCCATCTGAGAACATTCCATGGGGGTGTTCAGGGGAAATGCCTTTCGGGGAGTTAATTCTTGACATCCACGTCTGGTTCTTCTTAAAGAGGACAAATAAAGAGGCAGGGAAGAGGAGGAGGAAGGAGCAGGCAGTGTTCGTCACTCGTTGCTGGGCAGTTCAGGACCATTCCATTCCATGCTGGGAGACTCCATGGTCACTCCAGGTCCCACTGGGTGACTCCTGTTTGCTCCAAACCATCCTGCAGAAGACAAAATATCTTTTATTGACCTGGCGTGGCTCAGGGCTATGTGTGGCCCTGCCAGGTGGGACACAGCTCCAGGATGGGTTGGGAATGGCTGGAGAGCAGCCCTGAGGAGAAGGACTTTGGGGTGCTGGGTGAGGAGAAGCTCAGCATCAACCCAGACATCCCCGTGTTGGTCACCCAACCCCACACGTGTCCATCTCTGGGGTCCCCATCAGCAGAAGGACCCGGAGCTGTTGGAGCCAGTGCAGAGGAGGCCCTGGAGCTGCTGGGAGGGCTGGAGCAGCTCTGCTCTGGAGCCAGGCTGAGAGAGTTGGGGGTGTTGAGGCTGGAGAAGAGAAGGCTGCACCGGGGAGACCTTAGAGCACCTTCCAGTGCCTGAAGGGGCTCCAGGAAAGCTGGGGAGGGACTTGGGACAAGGGCCTGGAGGGATGGGAGCCTGCGAGGGGGAAGGGTTTGCAGCTGGGAGAGGGGAGATGGAGAGGAGATCTTGGGCAGGGAGAGAAGGAGGGAGGGAGAAATGGTTTGGGGTGAGGGTGCTGAGCCCCTGGTTGCCCAGGTTGCCCAAGGAAGCTGTGGCTGCCCCATCCCTGGCAGTGTCTCAGCCCAGGTTGGATGGGGCTTGGAGCCCCCTGGGCTGGGGGAGGGGTCCCTGACCATGGCAGGGGGTGAGCTTTGGGGTCCCTTCTAACCCAAACCAGTCTGTTCTATGATTTTGTCATATTAGGAACAATTTCTCCCTGGAAAGGGTTGTCAGGGCCTGGCCCAGGCTGCCCAGGGCCAGGAGCCCCAGGGGGGGGCTGAATAAGTGCTTTGCTGTGACACTTGGGGACAGTGGTGGGCTTGGATGTGTGAGCAATAGGACTCATTTTTAAAGGTCTGCAACCTGAATGATTCTATGATTCCATATACAAAGCAACCCCACAACGTCCTGCACATCACGTCCCTTTCTCCAAGCCAGTGCCTCCCTCGTCTCCTCCTGCTCTGCCTCAGCTCTGTCCCCACTTTCTGCTGGGATCAGACTCCCAGCCCCTCTGGAGTCCCTGCTGCTGCCCCAGGGTCAGTGTCTGCTCTCAGACAGATTTTTCCCCTGGTTCTTGGTGACTTGTGATGGGGAATGACCCAGCCAGCAGGCAGGAGCAGAGAGGCCCACGGGGACCCAGCTCTCCGGGCAGGACTCTGCTGACCTGTGCATTTGCTGCTGGGAAAAGCAGGAGCACCTGATAAACATGATAGCCAGTTCTGGATGAGTGGGTAATTAGGTTGAGTGATGTGGATGAGTTATGATAATTAGGTTCTTGCCCACGTTGCTCTTTTCTGAGAGCAGAGTGTGGTTGGTGTCCTTCCCTCACCATGAAGCAGCTAAAAGCCTCTCATCAGCTCAGCTCCCCAGAACTACCTACAGCCTCAACAAGATTTGTAACATTCCCTTCACAGATTTTTTTTTTTCCCCAGGCTGTAGGAGTTATTTAATAAATACATTTTAAGTTTAGAAAGAACAAGTAGAGCAGAGTTCCTGCTGGAGGATCCCGTGGGGGTCTGCACTTTGGTCATGGGAACCTGGGCCAGAAAACTGGGAGCTGTGTCCCCCTTCTTTCTGTGCCATGACAAGATTGTTCTCTTCCTGAGATGTTTATTCCTTACTGAGAAGCTACAGAGGACAAAACTATATAAGCTCTTAATTTTCTCATGCACTTGCAAAATGGGGATGGTTGGTTGTTAGCTTTTGTAGGAAATCTGAAGGCATTTTCTGTAGAACTACTCACAGAGTGGTTTGGGTTGGAGGGACCTCAAGGCCCCCCCAGTCCCCTTCCTGCCATGGTCAGGGACCCCTCCCCCAGCCCAGGGTGCTCCAAGCCCCATCCAACCTGGGCTGAGACACTGCCAGGGATGGGGCAGCCACAGCTTCCTTGGGCAACCTGGGCAACCAGGGGCTCAGCACCCTCACCCCAAGCAATTCCTCCCTCACATCTCATCCCCATCTCCCCTCTCCCAGCTCCAAACCCTTCCCCTCACCCTCTCCTACACTGCTGACTCCCCACAGGATTTTGTGCTCTGTTTTTCTGGTTTTTTCT
Organism: Calypte anna; assembly: GCF_003957555.1. Taxonomy (NCBI): domain Eukaryota; kingdom Metazoa; phylum Chordata; class Aves; order Apodiformes; family Trochilidae; genus Calypte; species Calypte anna. The sequence continues at coordinate 415,803 of NW_022045534.1, read as the reverse complement.
CTGGCCTTTGCCAGAATTGAGTAGGAAGGGGACACTTCCCTGGTGCCCAGCACCCCTGGGCAGGTCTGGAGCTGGCCCTGCTGGGCTTTGGGAGGGAAGGAATGACAGGAATACATCTTGGAGGACACGGGTTGTTCACAGCTGCCCAGGAAGATGGAGTGCAGGTGTCAGAGAGCTGAGCAGTAAATGGATGGCTGGGGCTGGGTTTGTTTCTTGTGAAGTGCAGAGGACTTGAGAAGCAGAGGTAACTCAGGGAGCAGAGGTGTCTGGGCACGGGCAGCAGCAGTAGGGACCTGGTGACTGCTGCTTTCTGGAGTTATGAGAAAAGCATTTCCCAGCACAGCCCCAGAGCTCCTGCAAGGCAAGGAGGGTAATAACTTGGTGGTAACAAATGCTGGTCTGAAAGGAGAGCAGTGGCTGCAGGCAGATTTCCTTCCCTTTGCTCCAGAGGAGTTGATTCCCTGAAGAAATTGGGGCTGTTCCACCAACGTTCTGCCTGGAGCCCCAGGTTTGTGCATTTGGATGGTACCTTGTCCTTTACAAGCAATTGAAATGCCTCCCTGCAGAAAATGTGGTGAGATTCTGATCTGGGCTTTTGGCAGTGGTGCCAGGAGCAGAGGCTCCATGCAGAAACTGGGCCACAGGAAGGTCCCTCTGAGCATCAGGAAACGATTCCCAGAGTGAGGGTGACCAAGCACTGGCACAAGTTGCCCAGGGAGGTTGTGGAATCTCCCTTGGAGATCTTCAGGACATGATCCTGGCTCTGGGTGCTGCTGCCTGAGCAGATCATAGAATCATAGAATCATAGAATCATAGAATCATAGAATCCTAGGGGTTGGAAGGGACCTCGAAAGATCATCTAGTCCAACCCCCCCTGCCAGAGCAGGGCCACCTAGAGCACTTCGCATAGGAACGTGTCCAGGCGGGTTTTGAATGTCTCCAGTGAAGGAGACTCCACGACCCCCCTGGGCAGCCTGTTCCAGGGCTCTGTCACCCTTACAGGAAAAATTTTTTTTCGAATATTCAACTTGAACCTCCTGTGCTCCAATTTACACCCATTACCCCTTGTCCTATCACTGGTCACCACTCAGAAGAGCCTAACTCCATCTCCCTGACACTCACTCCTTACATATTTGAAAACATTGATGAGGTCACCCCTCAGTCTCCTTTTCTTCAAACTAAAGAGACCCAGCTCCCTCAGCCTTTCCTCATAAGGGAGATGTTCCACTCCCTTCATCATCTTAGTAGCTCTGCGCTGGACTCTTTCAAGCACTTCCCTGTCCTTCTTGAACTGAGGGGCCCAGAACTGGACACAATACTCCAGGTGCGGCCTCACCAATGCAGAACAGAGGGGGAGGAGAACCTCTCTTGACCTACTAACCACACCCTTTCTAATGCACCCCAGGATGCCATTGGCCTTCTTGGCCACAAGGGCACATTGCTGGCTCGTGGTCATCCTCTTGTCTACCAGGACCCCCAGGTCTCTTTCACCTCCACTGCTCTCCAGCAGGTCAGCCCCCAACCTATACTGGGCCATCGTGTTGTTCTTCCCCAAATGCAAAACTCTACACTTCCCCTTGTTGAATTTCATCATGTTTCTCTCTGCCCAACTCTCCAGCCTGTCTAAGTCTCTCTGAATGGCAGCACGGCCTTCCGGTGTGTCAGCCACTCCTCCCAGCTTAGTGTCATCAGCAAACTTGCTGAGGGTACATTCTATACCCTCATCCAAGTCGTTGATGAAGATATTGAACAACACCGGTCCCAGTACCGACCCCTGAGGGACTCCACTAGTCACACAACTCCAGAGGTCCCTGCCAGGCTCAGCTGTAGGACCTGGTGTCACAGCATGGCACCATCCTCTTCCTCAGGCACTTCTTAGCCAGGGACACCCACCCATGAGAAAAGATTTCTCCCCAGCTCTGAGTGGGCAACTTCTTGTGCCTGCTGGCCAGGATAGCTTTGAGTGGTACCAGGCCTCCAAAGCAGCAGCTCAGGATTCCAGTGGGGAAATGCCCTGAGCCAGGACGAGGCCCTGTGATTCCAGAGGCAGTGACCAGAGTTAAATTTAATGTCTGGGAATAATCCTGGCCATAAAATGTAAATTATTCTGACTTCTCCCCACCAGCTGAGATATGGGAAGGTCAGTGCTTCACTAGAAGACTTTCTGACCAAGGTCTATCTGCATCTCCTCCCAGAGGAGCCAGGCTGTGCTTTAGGAACAGATGGGTACAGTGTGTTTTTTTTCTGAAGGTCTTGAAAAAGCCAAAAAAAAAAGAAAAAAAAAAAAAGTTACTGGAATTCTTCAGATGGACAGTGAGGTCAGCAGCTGCCCACCCTGAGATCAGACCCAGGCAGCTGTGGAACCTGATCTGGAGGTGCCCCCATAGCCCACCCTGGGGTGTTCAGGAGACCCAGAGCTGGATCCAAGCCCTCCCATCCTCAGTCTCCTGTCTAATTCTTCTCTGTTCCTCACCCACCAGCCTCGCCCACCAGCAGACCTGGGGTTCAGCTTTGATGCCAACAAACAACAAAGGCAGCTGATAGCAGAGCTGGAAAACAAAAACAGGTAAAAAGCTTTGATCTGGAGCAATGTTTGTGGAGTCCTTGTGTTTGTTCTTTTCAGCCCTTTTGGGTTCTGTTAATCAGGAGGAGTTCCTGATCTCCTGTTGAAGGGTGTAGCTGCCCCCTGAACCCATGAGTTCTGTTCCCAAAGGGAGAAGCTTGATCTTCTTCACTGATCTTCTTAAAATAATCTCAACTCTGTTCCTGCCTCACGTTGCTCTCTGCCAACCCAGCAAAGTTCTCGCAGCAGGACCAAGCTGTGCAGAGAGCAGCAGGATAAAAATCAGGAGAAAATAAATCAGAGAATCATCAAGTCCCAGAATCTGAGGTTACAAGGGACCCCAAGGTTCATCTGGTCCAACCTTTCTTGGCAAAAGCACTGTGTGGACAAGATGGGCAGGAGCAAAGATCAGGAGAGGAGATGTAGCAGAGCGAGCAGGATGGAAGGCTGGGCTGGGTAAATTCAGCTTCAGAAGAATGAGTGGGGAGTTCTCCTTCTGGTGGAAGACAAAGGAGTCTGAAGGAATGGGGAGGCCTGGAAAAGGAGCACAGCAAGGGGTGGCACTGGGTGAGCTTTGAGGTCCCTCCAGCACAGCCCAGTCTGGGATTCAAGGAGTCTTCCTGCTCCAAAGAGTCTCTCAAGAAGAGATCCCTTCTTTTTATCCTCACATTGCCCTGGCAGCTGCTTCTGTGTCCACATTCTGAGTTCATGTTTCTCTGGATGAGAGAAGGTGCAGCCCTAAAGGACAAGCAGCTGCAAACCCCCTGTGCTGTGTGGTTGGGCAACCTGTGGGCTACCCCAGAACCTCTCTGTGTGACCTCCTGACACGAGGTTCCTCCAGGATGGTTTGGAGGAGAACCAGTTCCTGGAGAGCAGCTTGATCCTTGCAGCAGGGCACCAGCACAGCTCCAGCATCTGCCAAGAGCCCTCGGGGCTTTGAAGTGGTTGGTGGAGATCAGAGATAAGGGAGATCTCAGTCAGTGCTGGATTGAAACCCTGCATGGAGAACAGCTCCAAGGGTTTGGAAAAAAAAACAGGGGAGGAGGATCACAGATTATGATCTCCTCTGGCAGAAGGACTTGGTTTCCATTTCAACAGACAGGCCTTGGCTGTCAGGTGGGACCTTCCCTCCCCTGGGGCTGTGCAGAACCAGTGCCATTAATTGGGCTGCTGGCTGATTGCCTTCCCCTGGGGGGACCCCAGCACCTCTCTCTCTGTGAGCTGTTATTCTCCTTATTCCTACTGACCTGCCAGGAGCCCTTGGAAAGGTGAGGGGGGCTCCAGGAAAGCTGGGGAGGGACTTGGGACAAGGGCCTGGAGGGATGGGAGCCTGCGAGGGGGAAGGGTTTGCAGCTGGGAGAGGGGAGATGGAGAGGAGATCTTGGGCAGGGAGGGAGGGAGGGAGGGAGAAATGGTTTGGTTGGACTTGGTGATCTCCAAGGTCCTTTCCAGCCATGAGCATTCTGTGATTCTCAGGTGTGGGACATGGGTTAGTGGTGGCCTGGAATAAGGTGATGTCCTGGCTGGGCTGGAGTGGGCTAGGAGAAGGGGGAAGGGTTTGGAGCTGGGAGAGGGGAGATGGGGATGAGATGTGAGGGAGGAATTGCTTGGGGTGAGGGTGCTGAGCCCCTGGTTGCCCAGGTTGCCCAAGGAAGCTGTGGCTGCCCCATCCCTGGCAGTGTCTCAGCCCAGGTTGGATGGGGCTTGGAGCACCCTGGGCTGGGGAGGGGTCCCTGACCATGGCAGGGGGGACACTTAGGGACCTTTGAGGTCCCTTCCCACCCAAACCAGGCCGGGACTCAATGGCTCTCTGAAGCTCTCTGGTGCCTGCAGAATACACTGAAAATCACACTTTTTTCCTCTTTGCATGGTCCCTGAGCCCGTTCTGCAGGGAAGGGTTTGGAGAGGTGTTGCCAGCACTGTGGCACAGCAGTGATCTCATGCTCCTAATGAAGTAATAAGTTCCCTGTGTGTGTTCCAGCAGCTCTCAGGGCTGTGCTGCTTTACCTGCCTCTGGTGTGAACCTGGCAGCCAGCAGCAGCCTGGCAGAAGGTGCTGGAAGGGCTGTGGGAGTGCAGAGCTGACCTCCTTCCTCCTGCATCTCCCCTCTGTCGTTTCTCCAGAGAGATTCTCCAAGAAATTCAGCGCCTGAGGCTGGAACATGAGCAAGCCTCTCAGCCCACCCCCGAGAAGGCTCAGCAGAACCCAACGCTCCTGGCTGAGCTTCGGCTGCTACGGTAACAGGAAAATCACCCAGAGGTTCTGGGGGTTTGGTACCTGGGTCAGCCCCTGGGCTCTTGCCCCATCCCTGGCAGTGTCTCAGCCCAGGTTGGATGGGGCTTGGAGCACGCTGGGCTGGGGGAGGGGTCCCTGACCATGGCAGGGGGGCCCTGGGGGGGCTTTGGGGTCCCTTCCCACCCAAACCATTCCAAGATTTCCATGTGGTGGGAGCAGCATCTCCTGAGTAGCCTTGAAGTGTTATTTAAAGTGCTGAATTCTTCAGTGTATTGCAAAATTTTTTTTTTTAAAGTGGATTTAGAAGTAAATAAAATAATCTCTGAAAACGAATCTGATTTGTGTAGTTCAGAGAAGGAACTGTAAGGGGAAACCCATAGGAAAACCCAGCAGCAAGGGCATTATCTGCTCACCACGTGTCCAGAGGAGTGGAGCTGGAGGGAAATGTCACGCCTTGGATTTATCAGTGCAGTTCTGAAAATCCATCCCTCCCAACAGCCAGGCAGGACTAGGAAGCTGGGAAATGGTCCCCAAAGCCTCCTTGGTTCCCTTTGCATTTCTTTGTGCCATCAGTGTTTGTAGCATGAGGGGTTTCATGGGTTGGGTGGTGGGGAGGGGATTTTCTCTGGCTGTGTTTGGGTTTGTCACCAATTCCCAGTTAATTCAGAGCTTCAGAAGTGCTGTAACCTGGGGTAGGTTTGAGAAGTTTCATGGGTTGGGGTCAGGTTTTGCTGCCCAGGAATGGTGAAAGGTTTTCCAAAAACTGTGCTGCACAATCTGAGGCTTTCAACTTCTTCTTTTATGTTTTCATCCGGAGTTTGCTGTGTTACAGCACAGTTTGGGTTCTCACCAGAACTTTTCATTCAATTACCTGGTGGTAATGGCTCGTGGATTTTCTGGCTTTATGCTTTACCTTAATATGTGGATTTTTTTTAAACATACAGAGAGGATGCAGACAATTCCCAGAAATATTTATGCCAGAATTGGGGGAAAAGGAGATTGCAAGGCAGGTTGATGTGCTGCTTGACCCAGCAGAGAAAGGTGATGGAAGAACCAAGAGCTTAAGCTGGAAACCATCCAGGTTCAGCCCACAACTAAATCTTGTTTTTAAAGTGAGGCAATAATCTCAAGAGCAGGGATGCAGTTTTCTGTCCCTTCATGTATTTTCTGAAGATCTTTGTCCAAACTGCAGATTATCTGGAACAAACCAGGAGGATTTTAGAGAGCTGGTGTTTTGCTAAAGGAAAAAAAAAAAGTGCTGAGTGATCATTGCAGCCACTTTGGCCCCTCAGATATGTAAATTGCATTGGAAAAGGAGGAAAAAAAGGTTGGGTTCAGGCTGTGCAGCCTGTGGGGTCATGGTGGTTGCCTGGTGGGTGTCACAGGGGCTGGGAAGTTCTCCCTGCAGTGCCCTTTTTACCTCCATCCCTGTCAGACAGAGCTGGCAGCTTTTGTTGTAGAGGTGGGAAGAAAACCACATCCCCTGGCCCTGCTGGTGGGATGTCAGCTGATTCCTCTGCTTGGGAGAATCAAAGCTTCTGAGTTATTTCCAACCTTTGTGAGCTCCCTTTCCCAAACCTCATCCTTCCCCTGCTGAAAAGATTCTTTTCCAGAGTTCCTCTCTCTGAGTCTGCAGAGATTTTGATTTCCTCCCCTTTCCACCTCCTCTTGCATAAACAACTCGAGCTTTTCCAGTTTCTCCATCAAGAACAGGTTTGCCCTCCCTTTAGCTGCCAAGTCCCCTCCAGGTCCTGGGTGCCCCATCTGTCTGCAGCAGCAGGGCAGAGCTATGGGCAGAGCTCCCCTTGGCTTCCCTGCCACAGACATCCATCAGTTTCACACCCAGATGGATTCTCCTGACTGCCCAGCATCACTCTGGGAGTTCTCATCATCTCAGCAGATGATCCCTGGTGTGGAAGGACTTCACAAAGTGTCCCCAAGGAGGAGATGTTCCCCTGGGGAAGGTCTTGCCTTTGGGGTTACCTAAGGACATGTTACCAAATGATCTTCCCTTGATGAGTAGAATTTAGGCTCTGAAAGCCAAAAAAAAACCCAAACTAATCCATCAAAAATCAACCTGTCCTGGGTTTAAAAACCTGCAGGCAGCCCAGCCCTGGAGAGAAGTCCTGGGACTCCTTGTGGGATGCCTTGGGTGCAGCCAGGAGCTGCTCATCCCCACACCAAGGCCCTGCTTTGCCTCAGCACACTGTGTCTCTAGGGGCCATTTGCCTTTTTTTTAAAAAAAAAACCCAATCTTTAAAGCCCTTTGTCAAGGGCAAACAGCTCCTTCCTTTGCTGCAGGGCATTGACACTAAGATCAGCCCAAAGCAGTGAGCTGGTTGGTGCTCAGTCCTCATGAGCATTGCAGAGCTGTTCTGGTTCCACATGTTTGCAGTTTTGTGGTTGATAACCAGAATGTTGCTTGAAGGAACTGCAGGATAAGAGGCACAGGCTTTGAACTGGCCTGGAGAGAGAACAGACACCATGCAGCCAGGTAAAGCTGTGTCTGGGGGGACCTAAACACCCAGGAGGTGACCAGGCACATGTGGTCATCTCTTTAGGGCCTTACTTTTGGGGTAGGTTTTGGCATTTAATAACCACAGTCCTCAAAATAAAATAAAAAAGGAAGGGTGCTGAAAGAAATACCCAGAGCAGTCCAATCTCTGTGGTCTCCTCTCCCTTCTAGAAGCAGTGTGGAGACAAGTTCCTTCTGCTGGGTAGCTCTAGCTGCTTGCTGCCTGGCATGGGTGGTTTCTGGTTCTCAGCAGGTTGGCTCAGTCTGAGGAAATGGCCTTTTTTTTTTTTTTCCAGGTTCTAATGTCCTGTTGGTTGTTCTAAAAGCATAGAATCACAGAATCAGTGAGGTTGGAACAGACCTCCAGGATCATCAAGTCCAACCATCAACCTAACCCCACCATGCCCACTAATCCACATCCCCAGGTGCCACATCCACGTGGGGTTTTGATCCCCTCCACCCCTGGGCACCCTGTTCCAAGGCTTGACCACACTTTCAGTAAAGAGATTGTTCCTAACATCCAAATAAAACCAGCTGGTTATTAAAAATCCAACAATATTTATCCACAGCCTGTCACAGGAGAACACAGATATCATTTCAGGCATTTAGAAATTCAGTCTGGAATATGTGGTGGCTTCAGCTTTGGTTTAAGATGTTATGATGTCCACAGAAACAATGCTAGAGGAATAAATGCTGGGTTTTTTCTTGTGGTTTGTGGGGCTCAGTGTTTCTCAGATGAGATAAAAGCTGAGCTCTGGCAGGTGGACAGTTACTCTTTGAATTTCTCTTTGTATCTAAGTCCCTTCTATGGCTTTTTTTTTAATATAAACTAGAAGCATAGGGTTGTGTTTCCTGGAGTCCCTCAGGGCTGGGTGTCTGCAGGAGCAGAGGACACAGAGGTTTTCTGATGCTGAGGAAGGGGAAGGTCACCTCTCTGTCCTTTCCTTGCTGCCTGGGCTCAGGGATGTCAGCCCCATCACAGAAGTAGCTCTGTGGGTCTCCTGCCCCCCAGGTGATTGCTTTTCCTCTCCAGACATCTGCAGCCTTTTTTTTCTCTCTTATTTTTACTGGTTTTCTCTCCTCCTGTCGCTGGTTCTCACTTGTCTGAGGGCTCTGCAGGGGGTTGGCTCTGGCCTTCAGAAAGCCAAGATAAAATGGTTTGGTTTGGGTTTTCCCCTCAAAATGTAGAGCTCTCAAAAAAAAAAAAGGGCTTCCTACCACCCAGGGGCTGAGTGATTTGGGGATTTTCAGTGACAAGCCTGATGGTTTCCTACAGGTGCTTTTCCTGAAGGGCTTCTGAAACACCCCGGGGTTATTTTCTGACTCTTCTTTCCTTTGAACAGGCAGAGAAAGGATGAGCTGGAGCAGAGGATGTCAGCACTGCAGGAGAGCAGGAGGGAGCTGATGGTGCAGCTGGAGGGGCTGATGAAGCTGCTGAAGGTAAATCCTCACCCACCAGAAACTGTGGCACCCTGACCCTGGCACCCTGACCCACCTCGGGCATCCCCTCTCCTGCCCCCAGCTCCACGCTTTGCTCTCCAGCATCACAGATCCTGGGGAACAGGAGGAACTTGCAGAGAGTCACTGGAGGTGTTCAGCCTGGAGAAGAGAAGGGGAGACCTTAGAGCACCTTCCAGTGCCTGAAGGGGCTCCAGGAAAGCTGGGGAGGGACTTGGGACAAGGGCCTGGAGGGATGGGAGCCTGTGAGGGGGAAGGGTTTGCAGCTGGGAGAGGGGAGATGGAGAGGAGATCTTGGGCAGGGAGGGAGGGAGGGAGAAATGGTTTGGTTGGACTTGGTGATCTCCAAGGTCCTTTCCAGCCATGAGCATTCTGTGATTCTCAGGTGTGGGACATGGGTTAGTGGTGGCCTGGAATAAGGTGATGTCCTGGCTGGGCTGGAGTGGGCTAGGAGAAGGGGGAAGGGTTTGGAGCTGGGAGAGGGGAGATGGGGATGAGATGTGAGGGAGGAATTGCTTGGGGTGAGGGTGCTGAGCCCCTGGTTGCCCAGGTTGCCCAAGGAAGCTGTGGCTGCCCCATCCCTGGCAGTGTCTCAGCCCAGGTTGGATGGGGCTTGGAGCACCCTGGGCTGGGGGAGGGGTCCCTGACCATGGCAGGGGGGTTGGAGCCAGAATGAGCTTCAAGGTCCCCTCCGATCTCAACCATCTGGGGATTCTATGATTCTGTCTCTTCACTGACTCCCCCAGCTCCCAGAACTGTTTAAAAACTGTGAGGACAAATAGGGCTGGAGATAAGGAGAGAATTCTTCCCCATGAGGATGCAGGAGCAGTGAGCTGGTCCCAGAGAGGTTGGGGCTCTCTTCATCCCTGGAGGTTTTCAAGACCAGGCAGGACAGAGCTCTGAGCCACCAGGACTGAGCTGAGCTTGACCTTGTCCTGAGTAGGAGGCTGTGTCTGAGACCTCCTGAGGTCCTTTCCAACCAGAATCCTCCCGTGAGCCTTTCTCTCTGTCATGATTTGGTTCTGCACATTGCATAACACACTATTTATTTTTCCTGCATTCCCCTCCCAAGCTCTCTGTGGAGCCTGGCAGCTTCTCCTCCATTAAGGCATCCTCCAGGAAGACATCTGCTCCTGAGCTGCAGTGAGCAGGAAGGGAGAACTCACTGCCCATGCAAATGTGCTTGCACAGATAACAATCCATGCCTCGTGTTCAGGTTTAATGCATTTAGCTTCATTTTACACTCATCAGCTCCAGCACACGAGGTTCTCCCAGCACTAAATGAGGATGTGCTTGGGCAGCTCTGGGCTTTTCCCGCACACTCCTCACCCATCTCAGGGAGGGCACCCCTCAACACACACTTCTCATGGGTGACTTCTTTGCTTGCTCCAGATTTTCATGTAATTTTATTTTTTTAATTGGGGGAAAAAACAACAAGGGGAAGAATTCTTCTCTGAACCTTAGCAGGGAGTCACCAGAGGGTTTCACTTCTCCTCATCACCGTTTTCCCCTTTTTGGGGGGCCCTTTCTGCACCAAGGGCTGCTTTTTGAAGGCTTCCATGTCTGCAGCCCTGCAAAGTGCTTTATTTCTGTTCTGACAGCCTCTTGCAGGGCTGCCCTCCAGAGAGCTGCAAACATCACAGCTGCCTTCAGCAGCCCAGCTCCTGACACTTAACAAAATGGGACTGATTTGGCCAAACCTCTTTGCCAAGAGGTTCCAATGCTTCCCATTCATTATTAGCTGAGTCTTGTCTCAGCACTTCTGTTACTTTGAATAAATTCATGGCAGGGTGGGATGTTGATGCTCGTTCAAGTTTTCTTCCTCCCTTTTTGAACACCAGTTCCAGTCCCTGGCTAATCCAAACTCTCCCCAACCTTCCCCTCCCTGCCCTGGTGTCATTATTGTAGGAATCCCAGCTGCAAGCTCCCCAGCCCTGCAGATCTGCAAATGTTATTTCTAGGAGATAATTTTTAACACCTTTTCTCTTTATTAGTGGAAGACACTCCAGTGTTTGCTGCCAGCAGTTGTGAGGGGAAAGGACTTCTAGCCAGGCACAGCAGAAATACCAACTCTTCTTTCCCTTCTGAATATTTTACCATGGCCACCAAGAAACAATTCACCACCTCGAGGCTTTGTTCTGTTTCTGATATTTGTCTTCATTTCCAAGTCTCCTTTTTGGTGGTTTTAGCCCTGCCAGACACAATTTTGTGTTCCTGCAAGTTTGGGGATTTTCTCATCGTTTGGTGCATTTCAGAAATTCTAATTTATAATTTATGCCACACGTTAAGTTTTTATGGGGTTTTTTTCCATTTTCTCATGCAGTATTCTTTTACACTTTTAATGCTGCCTTCACCTCAGCATTTAGAGCTGGATTCAGCTCACCTGACATGGGCTGTCTGAGAGCTTGGTGCCTGGCTCAGGAGAGAAAGGAAAGCATTGCTTTGGGGGGACAGAGCTGTTCTCTGGAGGTTCATCCATTTTCCCCATGTTGAGCCATGCTGGGATTGTGGCCTCACAGCCAAAAAGGTTTCTCAGCTGCTTTGGTTGCTGGTTTGGAGGTGGTTAATGTCCTGATGAGAGATTAAGGATGGGTTTTGCATTGAGCAAACTTAGAATCCCAGCCTGGTTGTGCTGGAAGGGACCCCAAAGCCCCCCCAGTGTCCCCCTGCCATGGTCAGGGACCCCTCCCCCAGCCCAGGGTGCTCCAAGCCCCATCCAACCTGGGCTGAGACACTGCCAGGGATGGGGCAGCCACAGCTTCCTTGGGCAACCTGGGCAACCAGGGGCTCAGCACCCTCACCCCAAGCAATTCCTCCCTCACATCTCATCCCCATCTCCCCTCTCCCAGCTCCAAACCCTTCCCCCTTCTCCTAGCCCACTCCAGCCCAGCCAGGACATCACCTTATTCCAGGCCACCACTAACCCATGTCCCACACCTGAGAATCACAGAATGCTCATGGCTGGAAAGGACCTTGGAGATCACCAAGTCCAACCAAACCATTTCTCCCTCCCTCCCTCCCTGCCCAAGATCTCCTCTCCATCTCCCCTCTCCCAGCTCCAAACCCTTCCCCCTCGCAGGCTCCCATCCCTCCAGGCCCTTGTCCCAAGTCCCTCCCCAGCTTTCCTGGAGCCCCTTCAGGCACTGGAAGGTGCTCTAAGGTCTCCCCGGTGCAGCCTTCTCTTCTCCAGCCTCAACACCCCCAACTCTCTCAGCCTGGCTCCAGAACAGAGCTGCTCCAGCCCTCCCAGCAGCTCCAGGGCCTCCTCTGCACTGGTTCCAGCAGCTCTGTGTCCTTGTGTTGTCAGTTCTCTCGTCAGCAACGTCCTTCCAGCATTTTCTATCTTCTTTTCCATCAGGCCACGGGCTCAGCTTTCCCTTTGTCCTTAAAGCCCCCTGCACCCCCTGTGCCCCTGGCACCCCTCAGCAGTGGGTGTGGGGATCACCTCCCCGTGGGGTCTGGCTCCCAGCTGGGTGGACATCCAGCAGGCAGATCCCAGGTCACTTCTTCCATTTCCTCAGTGACAATTTCCTCATTAGCTGATGTGATGATGAATCTAATAACTGCTCCCTCCTTCTAGCAATGCCTCCCAAGATAGATTTTTTTCCACATCTGCAGTTAGTGCCAGACCCTCATCTTTCAATCTAACAACCTTTTCTGGTGGTGTGGAGGGGAGATCATTGCAGACCTTTTCCCTGAGCTGGCTCAACATCTGGTCCTGTGAATCCCAGTGCTGGGAGGAGCAACCAGGAGCCAGTGATTGGGCAGAGATGGGCCCAACATCTACTGAAACAGGCACCTGAAAAAACAAAAAAAACAGGTCTTGGGGGGAAGAATCCAGAAGTATCTGCCCAGAAATGGGGAATTCTCCAGAGTCATTCCCAAAGGGACCCTCAGTGCACAGCTGGGAAACATCTGTCCCTGCAGTGGTCACTGAGGAGAAGCTGCTGCAGATTAAGGGACGGGTTCTGGGTGATGCTGCTGAGAGGGGAGATGAATGAGGTTATGGATTTCAAAGCCAAAAGGAGCTTTTCCTTCATGGATTTTATTTCCCTGACCTGAATTCCTGGGGAAGATGTGCTTACCAGTGGTCCCTCTGCTCTGGCAGGGAACACAACACCTCATGGCTGGGCTCAGTGATCTTAAAGGGCTTTAGCAGAAGAATTCTGTGTTTCTGTGAGGCTGGAGAAGCTGTAATTGCCATTCCTGTGTAGATGAGGGTCATCAAAACCCTGCAGCCAGCCCTGCTGTGCACACAACTGCTTCTCCTTCTCCTCCTCCTCCAGCCCCAGGCAGGACTCAGAGTGGTTGCTGCATCTGCAAAGACAACATCTGGGCAAACCCTTGAATTATGGAAGCAACAATGGGATATTTTGCTGCTTCCCAGCAGTGTTCCTATAGATGTGACCCCACTGCCCTGGCAGGACTGTGGTGTACATTGCCTTGCTTCAAAAGAGGATAAATTCATCCCTATTTCACCTCTTTTACTGCATTATAGAATCCCAGGCTGGTTTGGGTTGGAAGGAACCTTAAAGCTCCTCCAGTTCCAACCCCTGCATGGTCAGGGACACCTCCCCCAGCCCAGGGTTCTCCAAGCCCCATCCAGCCTTCCAAATGAGCAGTGATCCATCCATCCATCCAGACAAAGCTTGCAGTGCACCAAAGGAATTGTTTCCTCTGCATCTTTGTCCTGACTCCCTGGTTTTGGTGCTTTTGCCTCTCAGTTTCTGCCCTCCCATCCCAGATCTGGTTGTGACACACATTCATTTGTCCTCCTGAACCCCATGGGTGGAGGACCCTATGGGCACTCTCTGACCAAGGTGATGTTTTTTTCTTCTGGAAAAGGTTGGATGCTCATGGTGGCAAATCTCTGCACACAGGGAAATGAGTGGAAAGCTGTGGTTGCACCCCCAGGATGGGATTTCCAGACTTCAGGGGGAGGCAGTCTGAGCTTCCTTGCCTTGAGGGCAGCTCCTGAGGCTTTGTGTGTCCAGAGAAGGGAATGGAGCTGGGGAAGGGTCTGGAGAAGATGGGGAAGGGTGTGGAGAAGTTGTGAGGAGCATCTGAGGGAGCTGTGGGTGCTGATCCTGGAGCAGAGGAGGCTGAGGGGAGACCTTGTGGCTCTCTGCAAGCCCCTGAGAGGAGGTTGGAGCCAGGGGGGGTCGGGCTCTGCTCCCAAGGAAGAAGGGATGGGACAAGAGGAACTTTGGGCACACCTCAAGTTGTGCCAGGGGAGGTTTAGGTTGGAGCTGGGGAAGAATTTCTGCCTGGAAAGGGTTGTCAGGGCCTGGCCCAGGCTGCCCAGGGCAGGGCTGGAGTCCCCATCATGCCTGGAGGGGTTTCAGAGCAACCCCTGGGGATGTGGGGATGAGGGACATGGGGTAGGGGTGCTGGGGAAGGGTTGGACTCAATGATCTCCAAGGTCTTCTCCAACCAAAGCAATTCAATGGTTTTTGAGTCCAGGGTAGGAATAGAAGCTGGTAAAGGTTCTGTGTAGAAGGAAAGGTATCCACTGGATCTCCTCTCCTGTATCCAAGACCTGTGAGATCCCTCCCATGAGGTCAGCTCTCCCTGACACCAAAGGTCACTTCAGACTCTGCTCTGGGGCATGGAGCAGGGGACACCTTTGCTCATGTCCTCATTTCCCTTCATGTCCAGTGGTGTGGAGCCTGGGCTGTGTTCTGTGTCTGTTTCCTTTTCATGCAATAATTAATCCATCCTCTTTCTCTCTTCACCTTTTTCTTTTGCCAACGTTTGTAGGAAGAAGAGCAAAAGCAGGCAGTAAGTTGACTTCGGTTTGTCATGATCTAACTCTTTTTTTGTCTCTGTGCATGAAAACAATTTTCTGTTAATTGGCTTGTATGCAAATGAAGTGTGGGAGTGTGGGGTCTTCCTCAGTTGGAAGTGTGACAGCTGCCCTCAGCACTCCCCACTCCAGCATGGTTTTGTTGGCATCCTTAAAGCTGCTCCTCTCTCCCTTTCAAATTGCATTTCTCACCCTGGGTACAGGACCAGTGGCTGCATTCCTTGGGTTGTTATGGAGTTGTGCATGACCATCCAGGGTGGAAAATGTGGATTCTCAGCTGGCTTTGTAATTTATTGTGTTGGCAATTTCTCTGGGGTGTTGTACATGCTAAGAAAGCTTTCTTGTCTCTTCAGGAATCCTTTCATTTCCCTCCTTGCCACATACAAGTCCATGCATGGAAACTAATTAATGACTTAATATTCTGGGCATGGATCCATAGCTCTCAGTCATGATAAAGTCTCCTTGAATTAGTCCCAGTGTGCTCATTGTGAGCAGGGTGAGTAAACGAGAGAGAAGAACATGTTTTGCTTTGTTACTGGTTTTCATTTTCTCTGCCCACCTGTGACAATCTGGATCCAGTGTTAATTTCAGAATCCACTCCAGAGGGAGCCCTTTTGCTTTTCCTGGTAGTAGCCAGATGTTCAGTGTTGTCTCTCTAGCAGAACAAACCTCCAGCCTTTTCCATCCTGGTTTGCTTTACCCACCAAGCAGTGATGAAGGTTAATCCTGTGTTTCCCCGTGCTAGGTTGTTGGGTTTTTCCTTTTTTCATGTTGTTTGTCAGGTCCTTAAGTTGGATGTTGGATACATGGACTGGAAATTATGGTGAGGTTTTTTTTTTGCAAGGAAATACATATTCCAGGGTAACTTGTGTTGCTGCAATCATCTCAGTGCTGAACCAGGCTGTCAGTGACTCCTGGGTGGCCTTTAATGAAAGTTCTGTCCTCAGTTTAAGTTGGGGTAAGTGGAGTGTTGGAGCCCAGGGCATCTTGGGTTGATGCTGCCAGTGCAGGTTCATCCCTGGGTTCACCAAGGCACCCTGCAGAAATCCTTTGGCTTCATGAAGGGACCAGGAATTTCCTGGAGGAAGAGAAACAACTGAGACAGCACCTGCCCTGCCCTCCAGCTTCTGCTGCAGGGTTTGTCATCCTCCTGCCCAACATCACTGCTGGGAGTAATCATCTGTGTGGAAACACTGTGTGAAATTAGCTCCTGCCTGGGTCGTGAGGTTCATCTGGGTTGTGGATCTGGAAGAAGGGTAAATATGAGATGAAAGGAAGAACTTGTCCAATTCTGCCTTCCTTCTTTTCCTGGAATGCTGAGCTGGGAAGTGGATGAAGAGAGACAAAAATTATGTGAAACTCAAGAAGGCAAATTCTAGCCGACCAAAGGACACGTTGGTGTAGGAGTTGAAACTTCACATCCTTACATCTGCATGGGCTGATGGAGCTGGAAATGCTCTCCTCTTCACCCTAGAGGTGCAGCCTGAAGAAGCTGGAAGTCCCAGGACGTGATGCTCCACTTGGCTGAGAACCAGCCAGCTCTGGAGATCATCTCCTTCACCCCCTGTGCAAAGCAAGGTCAGCCAGAGCTCAGCATCCTGTCCCACCATGATTCCACAGCCTCAGTGGGCAACCAGTTCTTGTGCTTCACCACCCTCTCCATGAGCAAGTTTTTTCTCTAATTTTTAAGCAGAATTTCCTTCATTTCCATTTGTGCCTGTATTTCCATTCCATTGCCTCTGGTCCTTTCACTGGAGACCACAGAGAGGGATCTGGCTCTGTTTTGTCTTTTCCACAAGGGCTTTACAGAACTGCTAAGATCCCTCTGAGCCTCCTCTTCTTGCAGCTGTCCAGTTCCAGCTCCTGCAGCTTCTCTTCATGGGGCAGACACATTGGTTCCTTCATCATCTGTGTGACTCTTCCTTGGACTTGTTCCAGTCTTGCTCCAAATCTTTCACCTTCAGGATTTTCCAGAACTGGACCCAACACTCCAGGTGGGACCCAGAGAGATTGGATGGGGCTTTAAGCAACCTGGTCTGGTGGGAGGTGTCTCTGCTCACCCTTGAAGGTGATGTCCCAGGTCCCTTCCAACCCAAACCATTCTGTGATTCCATGGTTCTGTCACCTCCCCAGTGCTGAGCTGGGGGCAGGGTCCCCACGTCCCCACCCCAGCCCTGCTGACAGCACAGCCCAGGATGCTGGGGACTGTCTTTTGTTTGGCTTTCTTTGGCTCATGTTCAACTTCTTTGCAGGACCACAACATCTTGTTCTTCCAAGCTGCTCCCCTCTCAGCCAGGCCCCAGAATGCACTTGCTGCACGTGGCTTTTCCTTCCCAGGAGCAGACCTTGTACTCACTGGTGAGCTTGATGAGGTCCCTACCTACCCATTTCCTCAGCCTTTCAGCCTCCCCTCACACTTTTGCATTGCCTGCAAACTTGAGGCAGGCACCTGGACCATTGCTGATGGGGATAAACAGCAGTGACTCCAGTATCCCTGGTGACATCCCTGCCCATCCCAGTGTTCCAGTGCTCTGGAAGGGAATCTCCAGCTCAAAGTGCAGAAGAACTCACTGGCCCATACCCTGGCTTCCAGATGTCTTCAGGACTTCATGGTCATCCACGTACTCCAATAACAAAATAAAGGGCCAAGGAAGTATCATGGGCTGAGGAAACACTGCAGAACTGTAAAAATAGCATCAAACATCCCCCTGTCCTTTAGAACTTCTGCAAGTTTTGGTGGCTCTTGGGTCTCATCTTCCCCCTGCACGTGTATAGAGCCCTGAGGTAGCTGGGAAAGGGCACCAGCCTAGGGTGGGATCTGTCCTTGGGTCCACAAGCATTTGTCTTGGAAAAAGAAGTTAGAGGAGAAGAGCTTGGTCTGGTCAGTATCTCCTGGAGGTCTGTGCACTGGTCCAGAAAGAGCAGGAGCAGATGTGAGGGGAAATGTGGAGCAGCATCTGAGTCCTGTGGCAGAGGAGATCCCAGTGTCTGAGTGATCTGAAGTGATGGGTGTGAGATGGGCTGTGTGGCACCAGGAGCTGACATGAAGGGTTAAGGTGAGAAGCAGTCACTGACTCAGGGCTGGCAGCAGATCCAGAGCAGCAGCAGCCACGCTGGGAATCTCCAGTTTCATTCTGCATTTAACTGAGACAACGTGTGCTGTGTTCAGGGGCTGCTGGGGCCATGCTGAATGTCTTGGCTGTCACCAAGAGCCAGCATTCCCCCCAGCACAGAGACACTCACCCTGCTGGGGCAGTTTCTCTATTTGCAGCCAGAGTAATTCCATGTGTAAGCACTGAGCAGAGATCCTGGCTGTTCCTGGGAGGTGAGTAAGAAGCTCCTTGACTGCTGCTGTTGCCACCAAGAGCCTACAGAAGCTGTGATCACTGACTTGAATCTGCAGGAACAGACCTGAGCCCAGTGGCATCTGAGAGGCTCCAGCCACAGAAACGTCCTCAGAAGTCTGAGAAGCTGCTGTGTCTCTTGGCCAGTCTGGGTCCAAAAGCCCTGGCAAGTCACAAGGTGTTTGTCTCAGGAGAGACACAGCTGCTGCTCCTGGGTTTTGCAGGAAGGGCTCATAACTTCAGCTGATAACTTCATGTGCCCCATGTTCACAGAATCATTGAATGGTTTGGATGGAAGGGACCTTAAAGGCCATTTAATCCAACCCCATCCAGGAGGCAGAGACATCTCCAACCAGAGGCTGCTCAGAGCCCCATCCAACCTCTCCTGGAATGGTTCTGGGGATGGAACATCTCCCAGCTCTCTGGGACACCTGGGCCAGGGGCTCAGCACCCTCAGCATGGACAATTTCTCCCTTGTATCTGGTATGAATCTCCTTTGGTTTGAAACCATCACCTCTTGTCCTATCACTGCAAGCCTTATGAAAAGTCCATACCCTACCAGGCTCTCCTAGTGAGGTTCTGAATTTCTGGACTGTCTCCTCCATTGCAGGATTGGTCCTTGGGATCAGCAGAGCTGGTCCTGGTCAGAGCCTTGAGGAGCAGCACATGTGTAAAGATGCCATTCCCATAGCAGGAGATGCTCTCCACACTCTGCTCTACTACTGCTGCAATTATTGTGTCCCAGCTAATAAAGCTCTTTGCCAGCATTGATCCTAATTTACAACAGGAGCATTTTCATGTCACAGCTGGTGAATAATCTGCTAAATATTAAAACCTCTTTGTGGTGTCGTCAGCTGAACAAGCCATTGGAGCTGTGTGTGCTGCTTGGTGTTCAGAGGAAGGTGGAAGGGACTCACAGAGATGAACATCACGTGTAGGATGTCTCTGGCGTGTAGTACAATCCAGACAACAAATCCAGAGGAGCATCAAGGGCTCATACTGTGACACAAGAGAACTTCTCTAATGCCACACAGGCCCAGGGAGGACTTCACAGCAGAGGAGCTCACATGGGAGTGATTAAACCCTGGAATGGAAATCTCCTCCTTGCAGAAGATGGTGGGAACCAAGCAACGATGAATTTTGAGGTTATGTTGCCAATCAGAAACAGTGGACAGGCTCCAGCTATGGATTTTGTGGGAGGGTTGCTCTTTAACCCCAAGGAGAGGGAGTCAGGCATTCCTGCTCTCCTCCCATTGTTCAGAGGGGGAGGACACCCATGATACCTTCCAGGCAGCTTGAGCAGCACCTCGGATGTGCTGAACCTTCTTAACCAACAGCAACAGCCAAGCTGAGCCCAGGCAGCAAGCCAGGGTGTCCTGTGACCCTTCCCAAGAGACACAGAAACCTGTGAGTGGGGAATCCCCAACCTCAGAGACCCCTGTGAGAGCTGGAGGACTCTCATCGTGTTGGTATCCAAACCTGCTCTTCACTTCTCCACCATTTTTGCATCAAGCAGAGGTCCTGTAGTGCTCTCCATCCATCGATGGATGTCTGGGCTGCTGCCACCATCACACTGCTGCACTGGAACAGGAAGATGAATTGCTCCTCGTGCCTCAGCACAGTCACCTCCCCAGCCTCCTGCCCTCGTTCCTCCACAGGTGATGGGCAGTGATGGGTCCTGGCTGGCAGCTCACACAGCCCAGCCTGCTGGACTGGTGTTTATTCATTTATATTCATCACTGAGAAGCTCTTCTGAAACAAGTGGCAGACCAGGTTCTGGAGGGTGGGAGCGGACAGCCCAAGCAGGATCCTGGAGGAGAAGACAAAGCTGCCTGCTGAGGAGAAATAAGGAAAGGACCAAACCCGGTTGCCCACCAGGTGCTGTCAGATGGAGACAGACAAAGCCCCTGGGCCAGCGGGTTTGCTGGGTCCTGGTGGCAGCGTTGGGGCTGTTGAGCCTGGGAGCTGGCAGGGAATGTTCCTGCTGGAAGATGTTCTGCCAGGAACCTCATTCCAGGGCTAGGAACACTCCTGGGGAGGGTGCAACTTGCTGGGGTAGCCAGGAAGGGTTTGAGTTGGTGCCTCCATACCAACATGTTCTTGGGCCTCCTCAAGGATGTCAGAGTTCTCCTGATAGAGCCATTTAGATGTTTAAAGTCCTGCAGGACTGCAGGGAGCCAGCCCTCTGTATCCATGGAGTTTATCTGTCAGTAGCTTTTTGGAAAGTAAGTCTGGGTCTGTGCTGGCACCAGGTGATGGAGGTGAAGAAGACCTTACCCTGCTCTTCAGCTGCCAGCAGATGGGGAGGTATGGGGAGGATGTGCTGGGATATGAGGAGGAAAGGTTGGCAGGGACTCTCTCTGGGTACACATCAGGATTCCTTGCTTGGAAATCTGTTTGCTCTGCTGGAGCTCACTGTCCTGTGGTGCTGGGGTGTCAGGGAAGAGACAAATCCCTGAGGAATGTGGTGATGCTCCCTGTCTCAGTGGGGTGAAATAATGGTGCTGGTCACAGGTTGGACTGGGTGATTTTGGAGGTCTCTTCCAACCCAAACATTCTGTGATTCTGTGGAGATGGAGGTGTGGAGCCCATGTCTGGAGAAGACCTGGTGTCTGTCTGAAGGGCAGGAAAATCCCTTTCTTTGTGGTGAGGGTGCTGAGCCCCTGGTTGCCCAGGTTGCCCAAGGAAGCTGTGGCTGCCCCATCCCTGGCAGTGTCTCAGCCCAGGTTGGATGGGGCTTGGAGCCCCCTGGGCTGGGGGAGGGGTCCCTGACCATGGCAGGGGGAGCACTGGGGGGGCTTTCAGGTCTCTCACAGCCCAAAGCATTCTCTGTGTGTTCATCACCCTTCCTCAGGCTGGGTGGGTGTCAGAGGGAGATGGGTGCTGCCCCTCTGCCCCGTGCTGAGCCAGCCCAAAGGCTGCAGAACGGTGCCAGTGTGCCCAGTGTCAGTGCTGGTGGCTTTGCAGAAGCTGCTGCAGGAGAGGAGGAGGTGCAGGAGCATCCCTGGGCTCCTCCAGGGCCACTCAGAGGGGTTCTGGTCCCTCTGGTCCCTCCAGCCCGGTTTGGAGGCCTCCAGCAGCATGGAGGAGCTGCTGGGTGAGTCCAACCCGAGGCAGCAGAGAGCACTTGGATGTTCCCAGCTCCTGAGCTGGAGTAACCAGAGACCTTTTCCAAAATAGCAGCCCTGGCTGTTCCGCTGTCCCGGGGGAGGTTTGGGCCAGCGGGCAGGGGGGGTTTGCAGCCTCCCCGTCCCATTCATCCCTTCCCTCCGTCCCATTCCTCCGCACTTCATCAGCGTTTGGACCCAACAGGCAGGAGTTTGTTCCCTCTCCTCTGGTCCAAGCCCTGCCTCCCCCCAGAGCTGCCAAGTTCCAACTTTTAGAGCCGCTTCCCTTTTAACAAAGCTCCGTGCAGAGCTGGAAGGGAAAAAAAAATACACTTACTGCTTGCAGTGTCCTCCAAAGCCAGCTGAAGGGGTTGGGCTCCTTTCCTAAACAGATCCTCTCTCCAGAGCCTGCCCAGCATGAAGATTTCTCAGTTTTTATCAATTTTTTCTCTCTATTTGCATGCTTTTGTTTTTGTTTCGCTTAATGCACGTTATTTGTGAAAGGAGAAGCCTTGGAACACTGGCCCAGGGAAGATGTCCCAGCAGCTCCTGCTGATTCCTGGGGGGTGGCTGGAAGGAAAGGGAAGGTTTGGTCGTGTGCCACGTGTGCTCGGAGGGGCTCCAAGAGCCCAGAGAGCTGATGTCTGTATTGAGAGTGTTCTGCTCCTCCTCCTGAGGGCCCAGAACTTGGCTGCCTGAGCCTTGGGTGAGAGGAGTCTGTGCTGGGTGACAAGATGAGGGGCTGGGCTGGGCTGGAGGGAGCAGTGCTGGGCACAGGGCTCACTGCTGGGGCCTCTTTAACATCTTGATCAGAGATGGGGCTGGGGGACAGGGGGCACCTCAGGCAGTTTGGAGGTGACACTGAGCTGGGCAGCAGAGTTGGGCTGCTTGAGGGTAGGGAGGGATCCATGGGATCATGGGGATCCATGGGGATCTGCTGGGGAAGGGGCTGGAGAAGCTGGAGAAGGGTGTGGAGAAGTTGTGAGGAGCATCTGAGGGAGCTGTGGGTGCTGATCCTGGAGCAGAGGAGGCTGAGGGGAGACCTTGTGGCTCTCTGCAAGCCCCTGAGAGGAGGTTGGAGCCAGGGGGGGTCGGGCTCTGCTCCCAAGGAAGAAGGGATGGGACAAGAGGAACTTTTGGCACACCTCAAGTTGTGCCAGGGGAGGTTTAGGTTGGAGCTGGGGAAGAATTTCTGCCTGGAAAGGGTTGTCAGGGCCTGGCCCAGGCTGCCCAGGGCAGGGCTGGAGTCCCCATCATGCCTGGAGGGGTTTCAGAGCAAGCCCTGGGGATGTGGGGATGAGGGACATGGGGTGGGGGTGGTCTGGGCAGCATTGGGTTGTGGTTGGGATCAATGATCTCAAAGGTCTTCTCCAACCTAAGTGAGTCTGTAACTCCATGACTGAACTGGAAGAGGCTGGTGCCATTCCCACGTTGGATTTTTTGGGTTGATCACAGGGAGTGAACACCTGTGGGTCAGGGAGGGTGTTGGAGCAGGGATGAGCAGTAAGAGAAAAGTCTCCTTCCCGCAATGGCAGCTGGGGAGGAAGCTGCACGGGGGGACAAGCAATGTCTCTCCAGAGTCTGTGATTCTGTAGAACCATGAGACCCATGCTGAGGCTCATCCTGTAGGAACTGCTGATCAGTCACCAGTAAGCATCTCATCTGGGAGGTCAGAGAGGGGTTTGTAGTTGAAGATGCCTTCTCACTGTGTAGGTGTTCCTGTCCTTTCTCACTTGTTTGTGACAGCTCACTGCAGTGTGTTGCTGGTATTTTTCATTCCATGTAGATGTTTCCACCAAAGCATTTGTTGCCACCTCTGGGCTCAGATATTCATAGCCTGGAGAGGTGGTGGTTCCGGTGGGGGGGGTCTTTAGGATGACTGGAGAGATGTATGACAGGCATTTGCATTTGTTTTGGCAAGATGTGATTTCACTTGATGTTTGTTTAGTCCCTGGGAAACGTGATGCTGATGATGAGTTTGGCAACGCTGGCAGCCAGAGGACAGAGCTCTGCAGTCATTTATTGTACTGTGTTTGCTTTCAGCATGGATGGGAACTTCTGAAATGAGCATCCTGTGGAGTCTCTGTCCTGGGCTGCACCCCCAGGGTGTGAGCAGCAGGGCCAGGGAGGGGATTGTCCCCTCTGCTCTGCTCTGGGGAGACCCCCCTGGGGTAAAGCTGTGTCCATCTCTGGGGTCCCCATCAGCAGAAGGACCCGGAGCTGTTGGAGCCAGTGCAGAGGAGGCCCTGGAGCTGCTGGGAGGGCTGGAGCAGCTCTGCTCTGGAGCCAGGCTGAGAGAGTTGGGGGTGTTGAGGCTGGAGAAGAGAAGGCTGCACCGGGGAGACCTTAGAGCACCTTCCAGTGCCTGAAGGGGCTGCAGGAAAGCTGGGGAGGGACTTGGGACAAGGGCCTGGAGGGATGGGAGCCTGCGAGGGGGAAGGGTTTGGAGCTGGGAGAGGGGAGATGGAGAGGAGATCTTGGGCAGGGAGGGAGGGAGAAATGGTTTGGTTGGACTTGGTGATCTCCAAGGTCCTTTCCAGCCATGAGCATTCTGTGATTCTCAGGTGTGGGACATGGGTTAGTGGTGGCCTGGAATAAGGTGATGTCCTGGCTGGGCTGGAGTGGGCTAGGAGAAGGGGGAAGGGTTTGGAGCTGGGAGAGGGGAGCTGGGGATGAGATGTGAGGGAGGAATTGCTTGGGGTGAGGGTGCTGAGCCCCTGGTTGCCCAGGTTGCCCAAGGAAGCTGTGGCTGCCCCATCCCTGGCAGTGTCTCAGCCCAGGTTGGATGGGGCTTGGAGCACCCTGGGCTGGGGGAGGGGTCCCTGAGCATGGCAGGGGGGGCACTGGGGGGGCTTTGAGGTCCTTCCAACCCAAACCAGTTTGTGAGTTGGTGATGTGCTGTCTTTCCTGGCCATGCTGACTCTTTCTTCACTCTGGTGCCAAGGTCCTGCTCTGCCATGTCCAGGAGCTGAAGTCCGTGCAGGCAGCACATGGGCTCTGCTCCTGAAGGAGACAATCTGGAGAAAGGTTTTATTCTCTGCCACTGCTCATTTCTTTTCCTGTCTGGTAGCACTGGGCTGGCACCAACCCCACCTGCCCAATGCCAGAGGTTGGGGAGATGTTCAGTGTTTGAGTCTCAAGCAGCACGACAGCACCAAATGTTCTCACCATCCTTTGGTGTGAAACAGAGAGTGTCCCTTGTAGAGCCAGGGAGAGCTGAGGCTTGCTTAGACATCCCAGACTACCCGGGAAGATGCTGCAGGTCCCCAGGGAGCTGCTGCCTGTGCCTGGGCTGACACTTGCAGAAAGTTTGGGCTGATTCTCACACTCAGCAAGCAGGGCAGGAGCCCGCGGTGCAAGCACAGACCTTTAACTTCAGAAGGACTCATTTCCACCTGGCAGGAGAACCATCCCCAGAGCTGACCTGTGGACGTTTGGGAGGCTGGAAGGTGCTTAATCCTGTCAATGCTCAGGAATTCAAATTGCAGGAAAATGGATATTAAGGGTGTTTCTGCACGTGCATCTGTCGTACTTTCCCTCCCGTCATCACCCCGGCCCAGCAGGGTAATGGGAGCCACATGAAGGACATCTGGATCCAGGGCTGGTTTATATGGCACCTGGCCCTTATTAATAGTAATGAGGAAATGGCAGTTTGGGATTTCTTGACCTCACATGAAATTCATTTCGCTGGGCAAAGGTTGCAAACAGATGGCAGCAATTTGGGGCTCATTTCATCATCTGTTGCACAGCTTTTTTTCTGCTCCGTTTTGGCCCTTTCCTGTCTAAGGAGCTCTCCCTTTTTTCACCTCATCTCCTTACAAGGGTTGTCTGTTTCAAAGGGAGTCCTGGAACATCTTGTTAAAGCATGTTAGATGCAGCACAAGGGTTTAGGTATGGCCTGATACAACAAAATAATCCCTTGGGGCATAAATCACTCTTTTACTAACTCTGTTGTAAACTTTTATCTTTTTGAAGTTGGTAGTTTCTGCTGGGTTGTTGGCCTCTCTCCAATTTGCTCTTTGCCTCCCCAGCCCACGAACACACTTCTGCACTCCAACTTTGAGCAAATGGAAGAGCTCTGAGGAGACAGAACCCCAGGGGTGTCAGTGTCACTGGGTTGTGGTCACATCATTGTGTGACCCAGCTCAGAACACCCACCAGAAGGGTTTGCATTTGTGTCTGCCTCATCATTGCCATGCTGGGGTTGACTTGGTTATGGAATCATCAAATGCCAGCAAGATTTGGGTGGGAAAGGACCTTAATGTCACCCAGGGCCCCCCCTGCCATGGTCAGGGCCCCCTCCCCCAGCCCAGGGTGCTCCAAGCCCCATCCAACCTGGGCTGAGACACTGCCAGGGATGGGGCAGCCACAGCTTCCTTGGGCAACCTGGGCAACCAGGGGCTCAGCACCCTCACCCCAAGGAATTCCTTATTAACATCTCATATAAATATCTTCAGTTTGAAACCATTCCCCCTGGGCCTATGTGCCTGAGGTTGAGCAAAGCATCTGAGGCTGTCCCATGCCATGTCCCTTTCTCTAAACTGGGGAGACATGGATGGTGGGTGGGTGGGTGGTTGGATGGATGGATGGATGGATGGACCACTTGGTGGGTAAGGAACTGTCTGGCTGGTCAGTCCCAGAGAGCTGCAGTCAGTGTCTGAGTGTCCAGGTGGGATCCATGAGGAGTGGTGTTTCTCAGGGGCTGGTACTGGTACCAGTGCTGTTGAACTCCTTTGGCAGTGGTGTGGATGCGGGACTGGGTGCTCCCTCACCAGCTCTGCCCCTGACACCAAGCTGTGCTCTGGTCATCACACCTGAGAGCTGGGCACAGAGTTCAACAAGAACAAGTGCAGGGTCCTGCACTTAGATCAGGGCAATTCCAAGCACAGATCCAGGCTGGGCAGGAGAGGAGGAGATTTGTTTGGAGATGTTGCCACCAGGAGCTGCTCTCCTTGAAGAGCATCCCCAGGTCCTGCAGCCAAGGGGAGACCTTAGCAGTTTGCTCTGGCTTGGCCAGGAAGGTGCCTGGGTGTCCTCCTCCATTTGTGGTGCTCCTGGAAGGATTAAATCTTTGAACTGTGTGTTTTGTATTGGTTTTTTTTTTTAGTTATTATTTGTAGTTGTAGCTGATTGGAAGCATGCTGGAAATGAGATAGGGAAACCCAGCAAACAGAGAGGCAATGGTGCTTAGAGTTACAGAAATAACCTGAATTCAAGGCCTGGGAAGTTGGGACATTGGGTATTTTCTTCCTCAGATGTTAGGGCAGCCACTACAGGCAGAGCTTCCTCTTGTAGGGCAGCAGCTGCCACGCTGTGACAACATGAATTTACAACCCAGCTATGAAAAAAAATCAAAATACTTCACACAGTCAAACACTGGTGTAAATACCATGCTCCAGGAATATATATTAAAAAAAAAATCATACCTGGAAACAATTTATCCTCTGAGCTAGATCAAAATAGTCCTACCTCAGAGCCTGGTAGTGTGAAATATCTGTTCCAGGTGTAGATTTGGCCTTTCATGATGCTGTCAGACTGAAACCTCTCGGGGGATTTTTTATTTATCAGAGTGAAATGAAAGCTGTTCTAACTACTAAAATCATCATGTAATCCAAATTGGGTTTAGAGAGCACCACTTGTATTGTAGTTGTGATTTAATCTGACTACTGTAAATATCCCAATAATTTGGTGAGCCCAAAACAGATGTGCTTAAATCCATGAAGAAACCAGCAGAGAAACAGAAAAATCTTGGTATTTTTGGCTTGATGTAGTTTAGGAAGAGCTCTGCTAATGTGAAAATTAGTTTTCTTTTCTCTGAACTTTTCTGTGTTGAAACATCCCTGGAGGGGCTTCAGAGCCCTGGGGATGTGGTGCTGAGGGACGTGGGGCAGTGCTGGGGAAGGGTTGGACTCCTTCATCCCAAACCAAACCAATTCTCTGGGTGGAGGCAGGGGAGATGCTTGTGTTAGGGAAGATCTGAATTCCAGTAGCCTCTTGGCTACTGAAAAAATGCAAGGAGCAGTAGTAGGGTCCAAGCCCCTGGTCTGTACTTGTCCAAAAGCATCACGTTTGGGGTTCTCCAGCTCGTTGGCAGCTCCTGTGTTCCAGACAACATCCCTGGGTTCATGGGGTCAGGAACATGGAGGGCTCCAGGAGATGCCCCCTTGCTGGCTGGGTTACCCCAGTCTGTGGGCTCTTGGCACTCATCCATGGAAAGGTTGGAGTCTGCACATCCAGGGGCCAGGAGCACCCCATCCCTGGGTGGTCAGAGCAGGCCACCCCTTGGTGGGACCCCATCACCACATCCTTATTTCCAGTTATTCCTCCCTAGGGACCCTGCAGTCTCCCTCATCTGTTGGTGTAGAACCTCAGTCACTGGCTGTGACCCATTTGAGGTGGGTGCTGAGATGGGTGCTGAGATGGGTGCTGTGGGTGCTGAGATGGGTGCTGACAGCCACGGTCAGTCCTGCACAGCCCCTGAGATCTCCCTGTCCACCTCCCTCTTCCTCAGCACAGGAGACTGGAAACCTCTGGTCCTGAAATCTCCCACTGGCTGGTAGCAGCTGAAGAACTTCAGCATCTTGGTACTGAGGTTATCAAGAAATGTATCAAGGAGATCTTTGATACCAAGATATCAAGATTCCAGGGGCTTGGAGCACCCTGGGCTGGTGGGAGGTATCCTGCCTATGGAACTTGATGAGCTTTAAGGTCCCTCCCAACCCAATGCCACCTGGGATTCTCTGATTTATAAATCCAAGAGCTGCATGGAATGGTGATGTGGAACATCAAGGCTGCAAGTGTGGGGTTTCCCAAGAGAAAGGAATAAGGGGAAGTCTGGATCCTTGGGGAGCTGGAGTCTGGGGGGCACCAGTATTGGTGCCTGTGCTACCACCAGCATGTCCCCACATCTCCTCCTCTGCCAGCCCAGCAGCTCAGCCCCACATCTCCTCCTCTGCCAGCCCAGCAGCTCAGCCCCACATCTCCTCCTCTGCCAGCCCAGCAGCTCAGCCCAGCCATGGCAACTGCTGCTCTGCCCACAGGGAAAAACCCAAAATACAGCAGAGCTGCTGGGGCTGTGTCATCCTCCACGCTGCTGCTGCTTAGCTGACAGCTCAGGGAGCTCTGTGCTGGGTTTGTGAACCAGCTGAGCCTGAGAGAACAGGGAATTTAAAAAACCCCTCCCTGCTCTGCCCCTGCCAGCAGAGCAAGGGGCAGAATCATCTCCTGTGCCCCCCAGAGCCCTTGGTGTGCCAGTGTGTGCCATCACCTTCTCATGATCCTGCTCCTTCCAAGTGGGGCCTCTTGCATGACCCTCTGACACAACAGAATCTGTTGTTGCCCTCAGCAGGAGCTCACCACAGGTTTACTCCCAGTACTTTTGTTCCTAAGAGGAAAAATCCCTTCCTCATCCTTGGCCATGGGGCTTGGAACATCCTGGTCCAGTGGGAGAGGTCCCTGCCCATGGCAGGGGTGGCACTGGATGAGCTTTCAGGTCCCTTCCAACCCAGCCCATTCAGTGATTCTGTGTAGAAGAGATTTTTTTTTCTGTTATGTGACCCAAGAAGCTGCAAAAGAACAAGTGTCTCAGTCTCCTGTTCAGGATGGTGGAACTTGATTTGCTTCTTATTTGCTCCAGCTCAGATGTGATATCTACAGCTCCCTGCAAGGAGGCTGCAGTGAGGTGGATCCTGGCCTCTTCTCCCACGTAAATAATGCTAGGTTTAGGGGAAAGGGCCTGAAAGTGCACCAGGGGAGGGTTAGACAAGATACTGGGAAGAATTTCATTCCTGAAGGAGCAGTCAGGTGCTGGAACAGCTGCCCAGGGAGGTGCTGGAGTCCCCATCCCTGGAGGTCTCCAGTGTTGATGTGGCACTTCAGGACGTGCTGTATGATGGGTTTTTTCTGGGCTGATAGCTGCATGTCATGATCTTAGAGGTCTTTTCAACCATGACAATTCTGTGATACAGCCAGGGATTGTCCTGTCCTTACCTTACCCTCAATATAAGCTCCTGGAAAAGATGAGGAATCATCATACAGAACCCCAGGTTGGAAGGTCCAACCCTTCCTGGCAAAAGCACCATCTGGACAGGATGGCCCAGCTGAGTCCTCCAAGTGTGCCATGTCAGGGAATCCACCACTTTCATGGGGAGATCATTCCAATGGCTCTTTGTTCTCTTTGTGGAAAATGTTCCCTGCGTGTCCATTTGGAATCTCCTCTGGGATAACGTGCACCCATCACCCCTCATCTTTTCCATGGGACTCCTTCTAAAAAGGGAGTCTCCACCTCGTTTGTAGCCACCCTTCAAATACAGGAGCTCAGTGGTGAGGTCTTCCTGATCCTTCTTTTCTCAAGGCTGAACAAACCCAGTTCTCAGAGGCTGCCCAGACCTTGGATCATCTTCTGGACCCTCTCTCCTGCACATCCAAACCTTTTTAAATAGCATCAACCAAAACAGAGCAGAGGGAACAACATCTGCAGGGACTTTGCCATCAGCAAGAGATTCCCCATCAGGAGCAGGTCATGCTTGGTGTGGTCAGATAAATGATCAACCGGGGAGTTTTCCACCCAAAACCCCAGTGCAGAGAGGGAGGAGGGAAGCTGTGGGGCTGTTCCTTGGGCCTTGCCTGCCAGTGACAGCACTGAGGCTCTCAGTGCTCCCTTCCCTTGGCAGCTGCTTGCAGCTCCCTGGCAGAGCAGGGTGTCACATCAGAGGCTCTGTGCCTGTGTGTTATTCATTAGCTGGTGGGCCACTCCTTTTAAAGATCAAAGGAGCTTTGCCAGGACACGTGGAGCTGCCTTTTCAAAACATGCCTCCAGCAGCTGTAGGGTGATGGAGAAACCTCCTGCCTTTGGCTGAGCTTGGTGGGGGTCTGGGAGCAATCCCGGGGGCAGCAGTTCTTCCCTTTCAAATTCCCCAAGCCACTGAGGCTTCTTCTGGCCATCTAGAGTGGATTCTGCATCCACAAGTTTCTCTTAGATGTAGTAAATCACCCACCTTTTACTAAAGGTGTTGGTCCTGGGAAGCACCTTTGTGGGTTTCCTGCAGCCATGGGCTCAGGAGAAGGGAAGCAGTGCTGATCCTCATCACTGGGGCTGTTACACCAGTGTGTATCCCATGAGCATCCTTCCCACACCACCCTTCCCACAGCTGACGTGGGCACCTGCCCCATGCCAGGAGAGGTTTCCTCCTGTCTTAGGCATGAGAGGTGCTCAAACACCCACCCTGAGCTCACAGCATCCACTCCAACCCCTTCTCCAGCACCCCATGTCCCTCATCCCCACATCCCCAGGGCTCTGAAACCTCTCCAGGGATGATGGGGACTCCAGCCCTGTACCTTCCAGCTGCCCCAAGCCTGGAGCAATGCCTGGGGTTGGTGTGACCCAAGGACAGGACCCAGCAGGTCCAAAGGTGGCACTTTGGGTAGGTGAATGAATAACCAACCTCTCCTCATCCTCTGGGGCTGATGCTGCACTTCGGGAGCCTTGGAGCATCACTGATGCTGCTGGGCAGAGGAGGAGGAGGAGGTGGAGGAGGAGGAGGAGGAGGGAGGTTCAGTACCACAGGCTTGGTGACTCAGCAGCTTCCCAGGCTGATTTCTGTGTCATCTCCTCACACTTTTTCTGGTCTCTGTGTAGGCCATTGCCTGTGGAGGCACACACCGAGGAGGAGCTCCACACGCAGATTACTCAAAGGGGTGAGGTGAGTCCTTTGTAAAGGCTTTGTAACATCCTCATGCCGTGCAGGCAACTGATCTGCGTTTGTCACTGCTGCTTTGGGGAGCCAAATATGTTAAAAAAAAGGATGACGAATCCTTGAGAATTTTGTAGCTTGAGGAGAGGACTGAAAGTTGCTAAGTAACTGCAGGTACCCTGGGAGAGTTCCTGAGCCCCTGGCCTGAGAGGTGGGGAAGGGGCTTGCTGAGGGCACTGCCAGCCTTCCCTTTCCTGCATAAATACAGATATTTGTCCAAAGAACTCTGACATTTCATCACAGCCCAGTAATTTTTCCCCAGACCCAAAATAAATATTTATTTGGAATCGCAGTCTTCCTGAGACAGGTTTGAAAAGTGTCCTTTGCCCAGTTCCTGCAGGAATGGGGAATGTTACCTTAGCAGTGGGGTCTGCTCTCCACCAGCTGCCTTCCTCCTTGGGCTGTACCCTGCTCCTCAAGCCCTTCATTCCTCCTTCCATCCATTTTAACCACTTTAAAGGTATTCCAGGAAAAATGTTGAAGTACAGAAACCAGACTCCTGTAGGGCTTCTCATTATTCAGGGCTGAGGTTTATGTTTATTGAGAGAAAAATCTGCATTTCTGTATCCTTGTTATCTGTTCTCCGTGTTTATTACTCTGAACATTCCTTAGTCTTTCTGTTAAGTGCTCTGGGCGTGCATGTCAGCTGGACATCACCTCTGTGGGGTTTTTGCAGTGGACACTGTCATCATTAAAGTTGTATTTTATGAGCTGCCCACCAGAGAGGTTTCCTGATGGGTTTCCAGCAGGTCAGGTCCACGCTTGACACTTGTCTTTCAGGAGGAACATCCTGGATAGTAGAGGGGAAGGGGCAAAGCTGTCTCTAGGAAGAAGACAGAATAAAAAGGGCTCGAAGAAGATCTCAGGGTCCTCTCCCTGCTCAGCTCCTTGGCAGGGAGCAATTTCTGGTCCTTCTCTGGTGCCTTCAGAGTGAGTCCATGTGCTGGACCACAGGAGCATCACCTCTAGGATCTGTGGGATGTTCTTTCCAAGACCCCTTCCCACCCAGCCCAGCCTGGGATTCTGTGATTCTCTCTGCAGTCAGTGGGTCCCTCCAAAGAGCAAGTCAGAGGCTGAACCATCCTCCTGCTCTGACTCATTTTCTGGAGGATGCTGTTGACTTCAGTGTGACCTCAGGCCCCTCGGAGCCAAGTTGGAATGCACGAGAAACCTTCCTCCCAGTGCCTGTTCTTAGTCCACTGATGAGCAGTACTTGGTTCTCTTTTGATTTGAGGCACATCAGAGTTTTTCAAAGGAGAAGTGGATGAAAAAGGAAAAACTTTGTGCTCAGTTCTTGAGAACATCAGAGGAACACGTTTTATCTTAGTCACCACTGCTGGGCTCTGTAGGAGGCACCTCCAGACCAGGATATCAGTGACTGCACATCCTCCCCTGTGCTGGGCACTGCTGGGGATGCACCCCCAATCCTGGGGTCAGTTCTGGGCCCCTCAGGAGCAGAAGGAGATTGAGGGGCTGGAGAGTGTCCAGAGAAGGGAATGGAGCTGGGGAAGGGGCTGGAGAAGCTGGAGAAGGGTCTGGAGAAGTTGTGAGGAGCATCTGAGGGAGCTGTGGGTGCTGATCCTGGAGCAGAGGAGGCTGAGGGGAGACCTTGTGGCTCTCTGCAAGCCCCTGAGAGGAGGTTGGAGCCAGGGGGGGTCGGGCTCTGCTCCCAAGGAAGAAGGGATGGGACAAGAGGAACTTTTGGCACACCTCAAGTTGTGCCAGGGGAGGTTTAGGTTGGAGCTGGGGAAGGATTTCTGCCTGGAAAGGGTTGTCAGGGCCTGGCCCAGGCTGCCCAGGGCAGGGCTGGAGTCCCCATCATGCCTGGAGGGGTTTCAGAGCAAGCCCTGGGGATGTGGGGATGAGGGACATGGGGTGGGGGTGCTGGGGAAGGGTTGGACTCCATCACCTCCAAGGTCTTTTCCAAGCAGAAGGATTCTAGGATCCTATTTTTTGCAGAGCATTGTGGAGGCTTTTAACCACAATGTTAACTTCTGGCTGGTTTGATTCTGTCAGGCTTCCCATCAATCCCCCAAAGGTAAAAGCTGGGATCTGCTCACAGCTCCAGCTCTGCTCAGCTAGCCAAGCAGAGGTGACTTCTCGTTATTTCATGTCTTTGAGCCAAGTAGCTGCAGTAACCTTCAGTGATGGAATTAGGTTATTTTTATGGTCCCTTCCAGCCCAAACCATTCTGTGATTCCAGAGCTCAGCTCCTGGAGTCTCTGCAGTGTGTCAAGGCTGTTGTAGCAGTTGGAGCACTGATCTCTGCTGAGCCATGCATTATTTTGTCACATTCCAGGCAGCTCCTCAGCCCAGCATCTCCTTGATGTGCTCCTTGCTTCTCTGCCCTGGGGGCCTCTGCTCCAGGGCCAGCACTGGAACATGTGTGTGTGGTTCTGAACCAACCACCCCCCTTCCAGCCCCCCGTGGCACGGGACTGGGCTGTTTTGGCAGCAGGTTTGGCCACAGCAGCACCTGCCTTGGCAGCCCCCTCACCAAGGCAGAACTGCCCAAGCCCAACCTCCGGCGTCCTTGAGGGCAGCATGAAACACTGGGAGACTGTTCCAGGAAATGATGGAAGCCAGGAAGAATTTAAACATTTCCCCAAGTTTTTCTGTCCTCGCCCTCATTCTGTCTTCATTGGCTTCCTCTTCCTCTTGCCAACAAACTCAAACCTGGAGCCACGGTTGGGTTTTTTTACGGTCCCGAGTGCTGTGATGCCTTTGCACTTCTTCTCCAACGTGACAGCCATGGGTTTAAACAACAGATGAACAACCTTGGCAATCCAGTCAGTGTTTTCTCCCCTCTCAGCATCTGAAGCTATTCAATTAATTAATGATTAATTCTCAGATGCAGTCAGTGCTTGTTTCCATCACCACCCCACATCAGCCCCCTCCCCTGGGGTGACTCAAGACTTTTTTTCCTCTGGATACATCAGTAAAGTCTCAAGGGCTGAATTTGGACCCAGGGTCATTGTTCTGTGTCTTCCCCCAATGGCTGCTGTGGGTCCCTGTATGAACGTGAGCACCCCAGGACTTGTAGCAGTCCCATGGTGGTCCTGGCAAGCAGTGATCCCTGCTGCAGATTCCTGGTGGTCCTTCCTCCTCACTCCTGAGCTGGCTCCGAAGGTCACAGAGTCATGGAATGATTTAGGTTGGAAGGGACATTAAAGATGTCGCCCAGGTTGCCCCATCCCTGGCAGTGTCTCAGCCCGGGTTGGATGGGGCTTGGAGGGAGCACCCTGGGCTGTGGGAGTCTGTGATTGGAAGGTTCTGTGCCACAGCCCTGGGGAGCAGCATCCTGGTGGTTGGGCACCCCTTGTGCATCCTGGTGAACAATCCCCTGGAGACATGGATTGCTCTCCATGGGGAGTGGCTGATGCTCTGGGCAGGACGGGTCAGGCAAAGTCTGATCCAAAGCATGAAGTGAATGTTGGTGTTTATTTGGTCCAGGAGTTTTCACTTCACTCCTTCCTGGCTGGCTTCCTTCAGGCTTCATTGAGTAACACAGGAGCTGCAGGCTCAGAGGAATCGGCGTGCAGGAGTTGCAGGGTAACGCAGGGAACTTCTGAGAGTACCAAGGCCCTGGAGATGTGTCTGTCACCAGCTGAGCCACTGAGACCTTGCAGTTCCTGGGAAGGCTGTCTGTCCCCTTGCCACTTTTCTGAGCACTCCACGTCTGTGCTCTCTAAACGCAGAAAATGGGTATTTTTGTTTCAAAAGGTCCCTGAGGCTTGGAACTCCTTGTTTCTGTTCAGAAAACATTTCCATTTGCACAGCAAAGGTGCTCAGGTGTTCAGAACTGTCAGAATTCCCATTTTGTGGTGCTCTGAAGTTGGTGTGCAGCCCCTGCTCTGGAGGAGGAGACAAAAGGTGCTAGAGGACACAGAAAATGGGTGAGATCAGGGTTTGCTCTGCCCTCCCCAAGCCCATGCCCACCAAGAGGGGTGACCAGCAGCACGTGGAGGACAAGCACAGCTTTTTGGTGTGCTGGGGTCTCTGCTGTCCCCATCCTGAGGACAGAACCACAGAATGTTTGGGTTGGAAGAGACCTTTAAGCAGAGTCCAGTTGTAACCTGACCTTACCAATCATTAACCCAACTCTGCCAAGTGCAGGGCTTGCTCAGCACATCTGCATGGCTTTACCCACCTGCAGGGATGGGGATTCAACCTCCCTGGTCAGCCTGGGCCAGGGTTTGATGATCTTTTCAGAGGAGGATTTTCATCTAATACCCAATCTAAACCTCCCCTTTGTCTCTCCTGGACTTGTGTCTCTCTGGCTCTGCTGTGTGACTGCTCACTGCTGGTATCTCTGGCATGGACCCTCACAGCCTCCCTCATGTCACTTGAGTTTCTTGGCCAAAAGTTCAGGTGTTTATCTTGGAAACTACTCTGAGAAGGCAAGTGACCAGTTGAGCAGCTGAGTCTGATGTCCTTTTTTATCATAGGACATTTCATAGAGTCCCAGGTTAGGGCTGGAAGGGACCTTAAAGCTCACCTAGTTCCAACCCTCT
Source organism: Calypte anna (assembly GCF_003957555.1). Lineage (NCBI taxonomy): Eukaryota > Metazoa > Chordata > Aves > Apodiformes > Trochilidae > Calypte > Calypte anna. Next base: position 380,510 of record NW_022045534.1, on the reverse strand, counting down.
GTCACGGGCAGGGACACCTCCAACCAGACCAGGTTTTCACAACACTATTGTCCTTGGGTACTGATAATATTTGTGCTTTTGCCACGGTAGGAATCAGAGTTTGGGCCCTTTTCTCCTTTCCCATGTCTGTCTGGAGCAAACCTCCCCCAATGGCCAGCGCTGTGCTGCAGGGTGCCTGATCTTTAGGGTGGTGAGGACATACTCATGGAGATACCTTCAGAGCATGCCCTGGGGCTGCCAACCTGAGTGTGCTGCCCTGGTAACCAGTCCTTACCTTGGAATTAGCAGCACAGGGAGCCAGTGACTGGTTGCATCCTGTGGGCATCCATCTGCCCTTGCCCGGGTGTGCGTGAGTGCACCCCACGCCACCCCTGTTCTTCTGAGCCCCCAGTTCATGTGTAATGTTCTGCTCTGCCTCTGTATGAGTGATTCATCCCAACCTTTATGTCATCAGGAAGTTTCATTAGAGTGCAGTTATTTTTGTGCACGTAATTAGAATATTAAATAGATGAATCCCTGAGGGATTCCTCTCGTCCCCTCCAGCCAGCAGGTTGTCTTTCAGCAGAACCCGTTTTCTTCTGGCTCTGATGGGGATGCAGAGCCACAAATCACAGCCCTGCCTGGAGCTGACCTGTGCTGACATCTCCTCCAGAGAGCCAACCCAAACCCCAGGCTGGTCTCCTGCAGGCTGGTGCTGCCTGGTGCCTGGGGCAGCCTCCGGGGCTCTCCGTGTTCTCAGCAGCAGCATTTGACCACTCCCATGTTCCAGCTTGAAGATTTCACTGTCCCACCTCATGGTCACAAGTCCACAGTCCATCTTCCCAGCTCCTCACACCCTTGTTTGCCTTTCCTGTCTCTTTGGTGTGTATTTGGGGATGGTTATCACCCCAGGCACCACAACACCTTTGTCCTTTGGGTGCCATGTTCAAGCCTATGCTGCAGCCCATAACTTTTTTTTTTCTTTTTTTTTTTTTTCTGAAGTGTCTCCCAGAAGCTGCAAACTTTGGAGACTTTATTTTCTGGCTGTTGAAAAGAGAGCCCGGGATTGCAGAGCTTTGTTGTCAGTATCTGTCGCGTGTGCAGACGGAGCCGTGGTTCCCGTCCAACTTCCCTGCAGCTCACACGCCCTCGGAGCTCATGTGCAAACTTGTTTCTCTGCTGCCTCTATAGCTCTGTGCTCTCATTAGCAAGGAAGAATTTAATTGTAGAACCCCGGGCTGGTTTGGGTGAGAAAGGACCTGAAAGTCCCCCCAGTGCCCCCCCTGCCATGGTCAGGGACCCCTCCCCCAGCCCAGGGTGCTCCAAGCCCCATCCAACCTGGGCTGAGACACTGCCAGGGATGGGGCAGCCACAGCTTCCTTGGGCAACCTGGGCAACCAGGGGCTCAGCACCCTCACCCCAAGCAATTCCTCCCTCACATCTCATCTAAATTAATACCATGTAAGTCATTAATAATGTCCAATCAGTGACTTTGAAAGCTGAACCTGTGCTGACCCAAATTTCTGGTTCTTATCCCATAAGCTCTTTAACTGAGTGGCTGCCACCACCCCAGCACCTGTGACCCTGCCCAAGAACCACCCCAAGCTTCTCTCCCCCTAAGAGCAGTTCTGCTCTGCTGGAGGGAGATGGAATTTGATCTGGAGAGCTCAGGTGTGAGAGATGAGTGTTGTGCTACAGCCTGCTCCTTGTTGTAGCCTCTGTTTGTCCCTTCCTGCTGCTCGGTGGTGACACCAGGTGCTGGAGCAGTGACACCTTGGTCATGCTGTGTGGTCATGGAGTGATCAGGGTGGAACCAGAGGTGTGGTCCCCAAAGCATGGGATGTGGTTCCAGGGGACGGGGAAGAAACTGGGGAATGAGGAAGACGTTCTTTGCAGAGGGGGTGCTGAGGCATTGGGATGGGCTGCCCAGGCAGGGGGGAATTCTCCATCCCTGGAGGTTTTTAAGAAGAGACTGAACGTGGCACTGAGTGCCATGGGCTGGGAACCACAGGGGGAGTGGATCAAGGGTTGGACTTGGTGATCTCTGAGCTCCTTTCCAACCCGGATGGTTCTGTGATGCTGTGATTCTGTGGCTTCTCACCTGGGTCTGGTGGGGTGATGGGTACACCCATGGCATCACCATTCTGACCAGCAGAGGTACAGCTCACCATCATGCTGCTGGTTCTGCAGATTTGCTTTCTCAGCTCAGCTGAGCCATTCTGGTTTGTTTTTTTTTTCTTTTGGGAAGCTGGACCCAAGGCACTAAAAATGTCCCCAGGCAATGTCTGCAGAGCTGAGAGATCCCGGAGCCACCACCACGTAGTGGCTCTGAGGGTTGGTGGGGTTGCTCCCAGAATTAAAACATTTTTGGTGGGGATGCTCCCAGAGTTAAAACATTTTGCTCTGATGTCACACAGAAACCCCCGGGGCTGGGGGACGGGGCCAGGGGAGGTTCCTCCACCCCTCCATCCCCCGAGCAGCAGCGGGAAGCTCTGCAGCCAACCATGCCGGGAGAAAAGAGAAGCCTGAAATCAAAACCCGGAGAATTCTGGAAGATAAGGCTGGCTCTCAGCCTTTGTAATCCAAGTGGGCCGGGGGAATCGGGTGGGAATTGAAACCGTTGGGGTCCTGGGAAGGGCCAGGCTGGGGTGTTGGGGTGGGAAGGAGCTGGGACATCTTGAGCCCAGCACTGGGATCCCCGCGTGAGGCCCCGCGGGAAGGGGCCACGCACGCCCCGGGATGGGGGAATGGGGGATGAAAGCAAAAATGTCAGGCTTTGAAAGGAGCAGGGAAAAAGGAGGCATTCTGTGTGGTAACCGAGATTTTATTGTTTCCTGATCCCTGCTCTGTATCCCACAGCTGGGGGGATCGGGAGGAATGAAAACAAACAGCAGCCCATGAATGGAGGGGTTTTATCTGGCGCTTGGTGGAGCTGGGGATGGGGCAGAGTCATGTCCAGGGGGGTCCCAGAGCAGTGGCTGAGAGCTCCGTGGCAGCTCAAGGCTTTATTTTTCTATTATCATGAACACTTTCAGAAAAAGCCAAATGATAAGGAAGCATAGGGAGGGCACCCTCAGGACAGGGCTGCCAACCCTGAGCACACCTTCTGCTCCCTGGTGCTGTTTGGTTGGTAACTCCTGGAGAGCCCAGAATCATCACAGCACAGAACCCCGGACTGGGCTGGGTAGGGAGGAACCTCAAAGTCCTCAGAAAACCCAACCCTGCCATGGGCAGGGACACCTCCCAGCAGCCCAGGGTGCTCCAAGCCCCATCCCAACCTTCAGCACAGCCAGGGATGGGGCACCACACGGAGCTTCCTCTTCTTTCTCCCCCTTTTCTCCCTCACAAAACAAACTCCGTGTTCCACCCTGCCTGGCCCTGAGGTGCTGGGGGGGTTGGCAGGGCTGCCGTGGGTCACCAGCCATGGGCAAACACTGCAAATACCTCCTGTAGCTGCGTAAAATATCTGTCCTGAGGTCACGGCTGATCCACGCCTTCGCATTGAAGCTGAAAAAGCGATTTGTAAAGGAAAAAAAAAAAAGAAAAAAAAAAAAGCTGAGTAATAGGAAGGTGGCTGCCAGAGCAGGCATGGCAGCCTTGTCTCCAGGAGGATGGGCTGAGCCCTGCCTGCAGGATCTGCCCCTGGCTCCCCCAGAGGCTCTGCCAGCTCCTGGGACGGGGCTGATGGCCAGTGGGCCCTTGGGAGATGTTTTAATTAGCACTAACGATGGCAGCTGCCTGCAGGAGGGGTCTCAGGGGCCCATCCCTGCCCCCAGCCCCAGCCTAACGAGCTCTTCATTAACACCCATTGCAACCCAGACCCTCTCCCCCCCTGCTGCCCTCCATGCCCCCCATGCTCGGCCTCCCTGGTGGATCTCACAGCCCAAGGTATTTTGGGGGTGGGTGGGTGTGAATCTGATTTAATTGGTAATTTTTGAAGCACTGAACACAATCTGTGGGCATGGTGGGCAGACACCCCCCAGCTCTGCCTCAGCACCAAAAATCCTGTGGGGGTCAGAACCAGAGCTGGTGGCTCTGTGGGTGTCACAGCCCTCTCTGTGCCAGTAAATAACTTGATATCCATGGGGACACAGATCGATGTGGAGGCTCCAACTGCAGAGCACACCTGGGGAGCACGCTGTGTTCTAACAGGGCTCAGCAGGGTGGGGGTCCTTGTCACAGAGTCATCGATTCTTTAGTTGGAAAAGATGTTTCAGACATCAGGTCATCCCATCACCCCAGCACCACCCCATGTCCCTCATCCCCACATCCCAGGGCTTGCTCTGAAACCCCTCCAGGCATGATGGGGACTCCAGCCCTGCCCTGGGCAGCCTGGGCCAGGCCCTGACAACCCTTTCCAGGCAGAAATTCTTCCCCAGCTCCAACCTAAACCTCCCCTGGCACCACTTGAGGTGTGCCAAAAGTTCCTCTTGTCCCATCCCTTCTTCCTTGGGAGCAGAGCCCGACCCCCCCTGGCTCCAACCTCCTCTCAGGGGCTTGCAGAGAGCCACAAGGTCTCCCCTCAGCCTCCTCTGCTCCAGGATCAGCACCCACAGCTCCCTCAGATGCTCCTCACAACTTCTCCAGACCCTTCTCCATCTTCTCCAGCCCCTTCCCCAGCTCCATTCCCTTCTCTGGACACTCTCCAGCCCCTCCATCTCCTTCTGCTCCTGAGGGCCCCAGAACTGACCCCAGGATTGGGGGTGCATCCCCAGCACATGGATGATCCCTGCCCTGCTCCTGCTGCCCACCCCACTGCTGGTCCCAGCCAGGATTGGGGGTTGGAACTGATGTTCCTTATGGTCCTTCCCAACCCAAACCATTCTGTGATTCTCAAGATGTTCCCCAGGTGCTGGGAAAACCAGGGGGTCTGGGGAGGCATCCGGCATCGTGCATCTGTCCCTGGGTTGCCATTCCAACAGCCCAGGGTTGGGTTTCAGTGGGGGATTCAATTAACACCTCAGGAAGGTCATTAACCCACCCAGCTAATCAGCCTTTTCTGTATTCCTCGGTGTGAGTGCTGAGGGAGGAGGGTGCTGGAGCCCATCACCCCGGCTGCCACCACAGGCAGGAGAATTCAGTGTTCCTACAGGAACGTGGTCAACTGGACCGATTGGTGGTGGTCTGATCCTAATGACCTTATTTTCTGTTCTAAGTATTTTCCTCAGAGTGTTTGCAAAGCGGGGGGGCTGCTGGATTATTTTTAGCTCATGCTTCGATCGTGCTGGAATTACTCAGGCAGCAGCAGCAGCAGCAGAGATGGTTTCATCTGCAGCACTGGAAGGGTTCTCCTCCATTTCTGGTTAGGATAAATAATTTTTAAATTACCAGTCAAAATGAGAACCACAAGTGGTGATATTGACCCAAATATGGAGAAGCACCTTGCAGGGAGATTGCAGCCTTGGTGAGGGCAGTGATGATGCTGATTTCAGGAGGGGGAACAGCTCCAGACGTGGCCCAGGAAAAGGGGTTTGGTCCCTGAGAGCCAGGGCCGTGGCTTTGTGCTTGTGTCACCCACTGGTGTGGAAGCTTCTGGTGTGGAGGCTGTTTGGGAATTTCTGAGTAGGAATTCTTCTGAGCAGTTGCTTGTGGTGTTTCCAGCACCTACCTGATTCCTCAGAGAAGAAATCCTGAGGACAAGACCCAACGGTCTGACACCAAACCGGCTCGACAGCATTCCAGGTTTTATCACCGGTTAAAGCAACTCAAATAAAAGGTTATTAGGAAAAAGCAGCAAAGAGTGAGCATCCCCCTTGTCACTCTCCTTGGCAGACCCACTCTGGAGCAAACTCCTCTTCCTCCTCCCGCTGAGCAGCGTGGGCTTGGTGAGCATCATGCAAAGCAGTTATAAATTTGGTTGGGAAAGTTTTCTCCGAGATCAGTTGTCAAGGGATTTCTGTGAAAATAGAAAGACGTGTAAATTGAAATGCCTCTTTAGTTCATTATTTCTGTCCTGAATTAATTACTATTCAGCCTTCCTGTGAGGGACTTGGGTTTGCTCTTGACATCAAGCAGGAGGAGGTTGCTGGGGCTTTAGAGAAGGGGATGGGAATTGAAGATTATCTTTTAAAATGACAGGAATATTTGCAGGGGGGTGAAATTGGATTGGATGAAGGAATCTCTGCAGCACGTGTGGAGGAAAATCAGCTGAGTGAAGGTGAAATACAAAGGAACTGGAAGGATGGCAGAAGGGGCATCCTGCAGATGAGCACTGGGAGCTGTGGTGGGTCACAAACACATCAATGATCTCATGGTGTTTAAAAAACAAAAAAAAAAAAAGACTGGAGATGACTTTGGGGTTCACTAAACCCCAAAACCATCCTCCTGTTCCTCCAGCTCTCTCTGTAGTCCCACCTGAAACAGGAGGTCCTCTCCTGGGCTCCAGCTCTCCAAACCAGTGCAGTGAGTCCTTCCATGAGGAAGCTCCTGGTGTTGTTCAGCCTGGAGAGGACTGGGGGGTTCAGGAGGCTTCAGACACAGAAGTCAGCACGGAAAGGAGGGAAGAGCTCTGAAGAGCTCTGGGCTGTGCTGCTGGCTCCACTTGCTGAACGTTTCATTGAGGAGTTTCACTGAGACTTCAGGAAAAGCTGAATGGAGAGGGGTTTAAGAGCATGTCGGATAAACATCTGTCAGGAGGGGATTAGGAAGAGTAGATCCAGCTGTGGTGCACAGGGGTTGGATGAGGTGTTTTCTTACAGCTCCATTTTCCTGTGGTTCTGTACAGTTTGGGGTCAGCAAGTCCCCTCCTTCCCAGCATCTCTTCACCTTCCCAGCTGCAGCTGCCCTGAGTCCTGACTGCAGAAAAGGGCCTGAAGTGGCAGGAAACACAAATGACTTTTGTTCCTCTGGTGGTGCTGGCTGTGAAGGTTTCTGTGGCTTCCCAGCTGTGTTGGTTCTCCAAGGGGCTCTGGTGATGCTCCATGGCCACACTGGGGGTGTCCATGCACACAGAGCTCCTGCTCCAGGGGTGGGACAGGTGGGACACCCAGGGGGGGGACAGGTGGGACACCCAGGGGTGGGGACAGGTGGGACACCTAGGGGGGGGACAGGTGGGACACCCAGGGGGGGACAGGTGGGACACCCAGGGGGGGGGACAGGTGGGACACCTAGGGGGGGGACAGGTGGGACACCCAGGGGGGGGACAGGTGGGACACCCAGATGTGGGAACAACTGCAAAAGCACTGGGGAAGTGATGCCTGGAGGAGGGGGACAGCTCGTGTCTGAGGCAGGCCTTGGGTAACACATTGTGGTGAAGACCAGACCTAAATCACCTTCAGCAGGGCATGGCCTTTGGTGGGGCAGTTTTTCATCTGTTACTCTGTGCTTTTTGGCTGCTGCTCACTTTTTGCATCAGAAAGTCACACGTTAGTAAATCAAATACCTCCAGAAGGGATTATTCCTCCATAATAATCCTTGTCAATAAAACTCCTCACGGAAGGGAGTCAAGTGCTGTTTGGCAAGGCCTGTTCCCAACGAAACCAACTTGTCCACCATACACTTTGTTTCTGCCATTTGGTCCTCATCCTTTAAACCCTCTGGGGTTTTCAGTTGGTTTGAGTGGTTCTTTAGAGAATCCCAGACTGGTTTGGATGGGAAGGGACCTGAAAGCTCATCCAGTTCCAACCCCTGCCATGGTCAGGGCTCCCTCCCTCAGCCCAGGGTGCTCCAAGCCCCATCCAACCTGGGCTGAGACACTGCCAGGGATGGGGCAGCCACAGCTTCCTTGGGCAACCTGGGCAACCAGGGGCTCAGCACCCTCACCCCAAGCAATTCCTCCCTCAGATCTCTCATCATTTGGCTGATGATTGCTCTCTGCCCAACCTGCCTGCAGGACTCCATCCTGTCCTCTGGTGTAGATGATTTGTGGTCTTGAACTTGTGTTCATGAACTTCCCCAAGATTTCCAAGGTATTTCTAAACAAAGTTAACCTCAGCACAGGGAGCGTTTTGGTTTGTTGCTTTTCAGGCTCCTCAGTGCTCTTTATTGAGTTGGCTCAGCCCCAGAAGGAGCAGAGGAATGCAAGGGCACCGCCGCTTTTGGGTTGAATAACGCGTGAAATTTCAAACACAGGTGGTGCAGGCTCGACTGGTGACCCCTGCATTCATGGAGGGGATGGTTTGATTTCCTACGAGACAGGGTTTTTGGTGAAATATGCAGAAATCTCAGGTTTCCTTCCCTGCTACTTAATACTTCGTGGTCACAGAGAATGTGATAACGTCAGCAGAGGTTGCTCTGCCCAAGCAGGGCAGTGGGACCATGGCACAGGGTGCCCAGGGACGGGGTTGAGGTCTCATCCCTGGAGATGTTCAAGGTGAGGCTGGAGGAGGCTCTGAGCACCCTGATCTGGGTGAGGGTGTCCCTGATACTGCAGGGCTGGGACTGGGGAAGCTTTAGGGGTCCCTTCCCACCCAGATCCCTCTGTGAGTGGAGCCCAGCACATGGTGATGCTCATTGTCACCACTCATGTCCTTGGCCTTACCTTGAGTCATCAGCGTCCTCCTCTGGGTCAGCCTCTGAGTTCCTGGTGGATGGAGATGCCATGGGGGTCCCACCAGGCTGCCAGGGAGCTGAGGGGTGGTACAGGCAGTGGTCACAGGTAGGAAACAGCAGCTTAAACCTTCTGATGTCTGTGTACGTGTCACAACATGAGGGCACACACTGAGCCCAGGAGGTTCCAGAGCAGTTTCTGGATCCCTGGGGGTCCCAGTGCAGCTTCTGGGATCCCATGAGGTCCCAGTGCAGCTTCTGGAGCCCATGAGGTCCTGGTGCAGCTTCTGGAGCCCCAGCACTCTGGGTGCTGCACCCTGTGCCCATGTTTCTTATGAAGTTGCTTTTCAAGCCTTCACTGAACCGAGAACTTTCAGATCCTCTCTGGGGAGCTGGGGGGGTGGCTCTGTCCTGTCCCTGCTCCCCCCCGAGTCCCCAGCTGTGTCTGCACCACCACCTCTGCTCAGAACCACCAGGGTTTCCAGGAACTGCCTCACCCTGCCCCTGAGGGACCCTCCCTGCTGGCTGCACCATGCAAATCAGCACGGCCCACTGGTTCTGAACGGGTCAAAAAATTTAAAAATTCAATGGCTTGGGAACTTACTCTAAGAATACAAAAGTAGACAAGGTGTTTCAGTGAGAAATGGTGGTGGAAAGAAGAAAGGTTTTCCCTGCCCTCCAGAAGTGTCTGTGTGGCTGGAGGGTGTCTGGGAGCTGAAGGTTCTGGGGCTTAGGATCTCCCAGTGGTCCCAGGGATGAGCACATCTGCAACAGCTGCATGGGACAGATGTGGGCTGGGGGGGATGAGTCAGGTTTGTCCTGCAGGGTCCACTCACAGCTTGGGCAGATGTGTTTTGTGGAGAGGAGCTCACCTGGGAGGTCTTAACTCTGCTCATGGAGTTTTGTCCAAAGAAAAAAATTGGGTCCATCTCTGGGGTCCCCATCAGCAGAAGGACCCGGAGCTGCTGGAACCAGTGCAGAGGAGGCCCTGGAGCTGCTGGGAGGGCTGGAGCAGCTCTGCTCTGGAGCCAGGCTGAGAGAGTTGGGGGTGTTGAGGCTGGAGAAGAGAAGGCTGCACCGGGGAGACCTTAGAGCACCTTCCAGTGCCTGAAGGGGCTGCAGGAAAGCTGGGGAGGGGCTTGGGCCAAGGGCCTGGAGGGATGGGAGCCTGCGAGGGGGAAGGGTTTGGAGCTGGGAGAGGGGAGATGGAGAGGAGATCTTGGGCAGGGAGGGAGGGAGGGAGAAATGGTTTGGTTGGACTTGGTGATCTCCAAGGTCCTTTCCAGCCATGAGCATTCTGTGATTCTCAGGTGTGGGACATGGGTTAGTGGTGGCCTGGAATAAGGTGATGTCCTGGCTGGGCTGGAGTGGGCTAGGAGAAGGGGGAAGGGTTTGGAGCTGGGAGAGGGGAGCTGGGGATGAGATGTGAGGGAGGAATTGCTTGGGGTGAGGGTGCTGAGCCCCTGGTTGCCCAGGTTGCCCAAGGAAGCTGTGGCTGCCCCATCCCTGGCAGTGTCTCAGCCCAGGTTGGATGGGGCTTGGAGCACCCTGGGCTGGGGGAGGGGGCCCTGACCATGGCAGGGGGGGCACTGGGGGGGCTTTCAGGTCCCTCCCAACACAACCCAGTCTGGTTTTCTTTGATCTCTGGGTGGTTTTTCATTTGCAGTCCCTCTCACACCTGCCACCATCTCAGGAGGTTCACACATGCTGAGGGCCCTGGAGAATCAGCTTCAAAACAGAAAATATTTCCCCTTCTCCCAGCTCCTGGGACTGGGGCAGCTCCAGTGGGGCTGATGACTTTGGGTTTCCTGCTGGTTTCCATTTTAATTTACTCAGGGGCTGATTTTCCTGCTGTGAGCAGCTGCTGGGGCTGAGGGAATGAGCTGGTTCCTCCAAACCAAAGCCATGGATGGGTCAGCATTGCTGGATGGGGAGCACCAAGCACAGGGCTCCCACCTCCTGCCACAGTTTGGTGCACATCGAGGCTCTCATGCCTCTTTCTGTGCATTTTCAGGTCTTTTTTTTTTTTGTAAGCTTTATTTGAAGTTTCAGTGCAGGGGTGTGAAGCTGTGTGTGGGTTTTCTATTGATTTTCCCTTCAGAAGATGTCCTGGCCCTCCTGCAGCCCTCTCCCCTGTGGTCACCAGAATGTTTTACTCATTTCTTTGAGTCCCCCAATTACTAATAGAGTTTCAAAATGACAATTTTACACATGAGGAGGTTTTCATGTTTATAAGAATATTGACTTTGGGCTGGCAGGGAAGAGCTGGAGTCAGAGCTGGTGCCATGCCAGCTGCTCCCATGGTCACCAGTGGGCTGTGTTCTTCTGGGCTCAGTTCTTTATCTGTAGTGATGATCCAAATGAGGACACTGAGAGCACCCTCAGTCAGTCTGCAGGTGACACCAAGTTGGGCAGGAGTGGTGATCTGCCTGAGGGTAGGAAGGATCTACAAGGGATCTGAACAGGATGGATCCATGGGATGAGGCTCTGCAGAGGGATCAGGACAGGCTGGATCCATGGGATGAGGCTCTGCAGAGGGATCAGGACAGGATGGATCCATGGGATGAGGCTCTGCAGAGGGATCAGGACAGGATGGATCCATGGGATGAGGGTCTGCAGAGGGATCAGGACAGGATGGATCCATGGGGTGAGACCAATGGTGTTCAACAAGGTTTAATAGGACAAGAGGAACAGCCTCAAGTTGTGCCAGGGGAGGTTTAGGTTGGAGCTGGGGAAGAATTTCTGCCTGGAAAGGGTTGTCAGGGCCTGGCCCAGGCTGCCCAGGGCAGGGCTGGAGTCCCCATCATGCCTGGAGGGGTTTCAGAGCAAGCCCTGGGGATGTGGGGATGAGGGACATGGGGCAGGGGGTCCTGGGGAAGGGTTGGACTTCATGGTCTGAAAGGTCTTTAAACCAAACAGTGCCATGAAAATCAATAGACTTGGAGCATGTGTGTGCTGCATCTTGGAGCAGAGCTGGAGCAGTTCTGATGCTGTGAGGGTGCTGAGCCCCTGGTTGCCCAGGTTGCCCAAGGAAGCTGTGGCTGCCCCATCCCTGGCAGTGTCTCAGCCCAGGTTGGATGGGGCTTGGAGCACCCTGGGCTGGGAGAGGGGTCCCTGACCATGGCAGGGGGGCACTGGGGGGGCTTTCAGGTCCCTTCCCACCCAAACCATTCCATGGTTCTGTGATGATTCCATGATTCCAAGGCCCTTGGGAACATCACTCACCACCCGTGGCTGTCAGCTCCAGAGTTTGCTGTGGGAAGGCACCTGCAAAGCTGCTCACGAGGCTCTTGGAGCAGCTCAACAACAACAGGGTGGGTTTGGCTGGAAGAAAATACAAAATAAGAACCTTTTCAAAGTCACTATTTTAGTAACAAATAAAAATACATAGTAGATATTTAAAACGCATGAACTATGTAAAGATGAATTAGAAAAGGGGATGGTCCCTCAGCAGAGCCTGGGTTGCCCAGCAGAGCTCTGGGGGGTTCCTGCAGCCTGCTGGAAGGATGAGCAGATGCCAAGGGGCTGATGTGTCCTCCTGGAGCAGCAGGCTGGGAGGTCACCCTGTCCCTTCCCGGGGTGTTCCCAGTTGGATCAGTGATGTGACCGTGGGTCAGATCCAGTGGGGGTGCTGGGGGTGCCTCCCACAACACCCGACACACGCCACTCAGATCCGGAGCGTTTTGGCAAAGCCTCTTGCCTTTGATTAGCTGTTTTTTTCCACCCTTATTTTTAGACCCTGCCCCAAACAAATCCCCCAGTCCCTTCCCAACGTGTCCGTGTGTCTCCCGTGCAGGCGCAGGCTGCGGGCTCAGCACACTCCTCGCCCACGCAGAGCCACCCCATGCCCATGCCGCTGAGATCCACACCCACCCACGTCCCCCAGGACTCCCTGGCAGGGCTGGGGGGGGACATGCAGGAGCCTTTCACACAAGGTGAGTCTCAGCAGCACCACGGGCACCGGGTGGGTGGTGGGCTGGCGGTCACTGGTTGGGTTTAAAAGGTCTTTCCCAACCAACACCACCCTGGCCTGGGCTGCCCAGGGGGGTGGGAGATGCCCCATCCCTGGAGCCATCCCAGGTGGGGTTGGATGGGGCTCTGAGCAGCCTGGTCTGGTGAAGATGTCCCTGCTGACTGCAGGGTGACCTTCAAGGTCCCTTCCCACCCAGACCTGCCTGGTTGTACGTACAACAGCAGAGTTACTCCCTGGTGTGACTCCTCACCCTGTCCTCTGCTCCACACCAAAGAGATTGGGGCACGTTTGTGATCTTTACAACTCAGTGGAATTATTTCTGTGAGGATGATCTTCCATCCCAGAAAGTTCCACCTGTAGCTGAACAGAGGTCAGGAGCTGGTGGGGGGTACAGGGCTGGTGTTTGGTCTGAGTGTGGTTTGCAAAAGGGGAAAAGGGTTTGGTGAGAAGGAACAGGAAAATGGGAGAGAAAGGAGAGGGAGAAGGAGAAGGAGAAGGAGAAGGAGAAGGAGAAGGAGAAGGAGAAGGAGAAGGAGAAGGAGAAGGAGAAGGAGAAGGAGAAGGAGAAGGAGAAGGAGAAGGAGAAGGAGAAGGAGAAGGAGAAGGAGAAGGAGAAGGAGAAGGAGAAGGAGAAGGAGAAGGAGAAGGGAGAGGAGAGGAGAGGAGAGGAGAGGAGAGGAGAGGAGAGGAGAGGAGAGGAGAGGAGAGGAGAGGAGAAGGAAGAAGTAGGAAGAAGTAGGAAAAGGAGAAAGAGAAGAAGAAAGAAGAAGGAGAAGGAGAAGAGAAGAAGGAGAAGGAGAAGAGAAGAAGGAGAAAGAAGACCATAAGGAAGAAGCAGGACAGTGCAATACATTTTTTCTTGCCCTGGCAGTCAGAGCTGCTGCTTTTGCACCTTTTCCTCCTCTGCCTTTGGGAAACCTCAGTTCTGGCCTGGAGGCTTTGCTGTTGGGTGCTCTGCAGGTACAGAGGTGCTGGAGTTTGGGGTAGGACCAGCCACAGTCCTCTGTCCACCTTGGCCTCCAGTTCTTTGGTGAGTGTGGTGGGGCTGGCTCAGAGGGGTGAGCAGCAGAGCTTGTCTCTCCATGCAGGAATCCAGGGCAGCAGTTGACACATATTTTTGCTTGCCAGCTTCTGTAGGTAGTGTCAGTTTATACTTAGCTGCTGTGATTGTGCTGCAGTCACGCGCCCAAACTTCTCCATGTCAAAGCCACCATTGGCTCAAGAATGGCTCCAAAACCTGCAGACAACCAGAGGGATGGAACCTTCTCAGGACCCTGCAGACAACCAGAGGGATGGAACCTGCTCAGGACCCTGCAGACAACCAGAGGGATGGAACCTTCTCAGGACCCTGCAGACCACCAGAGGGATGGAGCCTTCTCAGGACCTGCAGACAACCAGAGGGATGGAACCTGCTCAGGACCCTGCAGACAACCAGAGGGATGGAACCTGCTCAGGACCCTGCAGACCACCAGAGGGATGGAACCTTCTCAGGACCCTGCAGACAACCAGAGGGATGGAGCCTTCTCAGGACCCTGCAGACCACCACTGCTCCCTCGAAGGCTGCAGAGACCTGAGGAGCTGGTGATGCTGGGAGGTGTCAGGCAAGGACAGGGCTCTCAGTCTGGTGTCAAGGAACTTGACAGATATTTCTGTGCCTTCAGGGACTGTCTCCCTGCAGAGGAGGGGGAAACCAGTTCTTCCTCAGTCCTACCTGCTTCCACTCTGCTCCTGGGGAACAAAGTAGGAGCGGCTGCCCCAAGTGATGTCACTTGAGGTTTTTGTGCTCTTTCCTTCTCTTCTGTCCATACTGGTCAAGAACTCATGATCTTGAGTCCTCATGATCTTGAGAACTCATGATATTAAGGAGATGTAGAGCTGTGAAAAACCCAGCAGCAGGATTTGGTCTCCCCAGGTGGCTCTGGCAGACATGGAGGTTGTTTCTGAACATGATTCACCTTTCTGGAGGTGGATATCCACATGTAGTTTAATGACAAGAAAAGAAGGAAGGACGGAAGATCCACCCTGCCCTAAGGCACTGGGCAAGGACTCGACAGTTTGACCTCAGCAGTTGAAGATGGGAATGATGTCCCCAGGAAAGCAGTGGATTCCCCAAGGCTGGACACTTGTAAGACAGCTTGACAAGGTGCTGGCCATCTCATCCAGACCACATCCCTACCTGGAGAGGTTGGGCCAGGTGATCCTTGAGGTCCCTCCAACCTGGCATTCCATGATCCTCTGGTTGGGTTGTGGGCCAAGACAAGCAGTGGGCAGCAACTCTTCATGGGGACCCCTGGTAATCCCTGGGAAGTCCCACTGGGTGGTGGCCACTTCGAGCCTGAAGTGCCAGGGTGCTGCAAGCCCCTCGTGTGTCCTTGGCAGCAAAGAGGAGCCCGTGGTCACAGCTGGAGGTGGTGGGTTCTCCTTCTGGCTGGGGGAGATGGTGAATGCTCGTGTCCAATTCCTGTGTCAGGTGGACCTTTCCTTTTCAAAAGAAAAGATGACAATAAACTTCCCAGGGCTGATGGTGTGTGTCCCAAAAGCCAAACCAGTTTAAAGAGCACTTTGCATTTCTCACTCCTCACTGGATACATCCCTCTAGAACATTCTTCCTTGCCTAAGGAGCTGCTGCCAGACAAAGGTGAGGGCAGAGGCTGCAAAATGGGGGCAGAGGACCAGGAGCCACCAACAAGTGAATCTTTTTGGTTGTTGTTTGGTGCCTGGAGCTGCAGCGAGGCCCAGGAGCCCCCAGCTGCAGTGGTTGTTCTCAGAGCTCAGGGCATCCGGACTGAAAGCACCGAGCACCTCCAGCTCATCCACAGGAAGGAGATGTCCTTTTCCTCATCTCCCTCAGCACTTCCAGACCCGACAGCAGCAGCATCAGGCATTCCCGAGGAGGTGAGATGCCAAATTCAGCAGCACAGCCCAGTACAGCCTGGCACGGCACGGCCCAGCACAGCACGGCATGGCATGGACTGGACCAGACTGGCATGGCACAGACCGGCGCTCCATCTGCTGCCAGGGGTGGCCCAGCCTCCACAACAAGTCCAATGCTACAGCCCAGAGCTCTCAGTTCATCTCTTTGGCAGCTGCCTCTGCTTCTCCTCCACCCCACACCCTGCAGATCCCTTTTCTCATCCCAGGGGTGAGGTGGGATGGCAGCACCATGGGGACAACCCCCTCCATCACCTCCTGTCCCTGTCCCACCCCCTCCATCACCTCCTGTCCCTGTCCCTTCCCCTCCATCACCTCCTGTCCCTGTTCCTTCCCCTCCATCACCTCCTGTCCCTGTTCCTTCCCCTCCATCACCTCCTCTCCCTGTTCCTTCCCCTCCATCACCTCCTCTCCCTGTCCCTTCCCCTCCATCACCTCCTGTCCCTATCCCATCCCCTCCATCACCTCCTGTCCCTATCCCATCCCCTCCATCACCTGTCCCTGTCCCTCTCCCTTCCCCTCCATCCCCTCCCCTGTCCCTGTCCCTTCCCCTCTGTCCCCTCCCCTGTCCCTCTCCCTTCCCCTCCATCCCCTCCCCTGTCCCTGTCCCTTCCCCTCCATCCCCTCCCCTGTCCCTTCCCCTCCATCCCTGCCCTGTCCCTTCCCAAGGGATGAGCTGCTCTCCCCTCTGCTGCCCAGGCTCGTGCCCATGTGGCTGTAAATCCCATTCCTCACCCTCCATGGTTGGGTTTTTCCCATTTCATGCTGTCCCCATCCCCTCTCTCCCCATCTGCAGACAAAGCAGACTCCCCCCAGCTCTGGGGCAGCAGCTGATGTCATTAATCAAAGGCTCCCTCAGGCCTTTTTGAGGTTTGGGTTTTTTTAGCCTGGTTTCTTGGGGCAGAGCCTTCATCAGGACCTGTTGATTTTGCTGAAAGTGAAAACTCTTTGGGTTGGTTTGTTGTTTTTTTTTCCCTAAGTTTTTACCCCCAGCTCAAATACCTGCTGGGCTGAGCCAGGTGTGGTGGGAAACTCCTGTGGGCTGGAGCAGCTTGGTGGTGGTGATGATGACAGCTCCCCAGAAGCAAAACCTCTCTAGGCAATGCCTGCACTACATGTAGTTTGTGTTGCTTTGGGTTTTTTCACAAAAAACATTACATTGCTGTTGCTGACTGCTGCACATCCACCCAGTTCTTCCAGAGCATCCTGGTGGAAGAGAGGAGGAAAGGGCAGGGAGATCCTGGTGCTGCTGCACCTTGTGCTGCCACATCCTAGGAGCAGGCAGGGATGGCAGCATCTCCCAAGGTGTCCCAAGTCTTCTGCCTGCCAGGATGGGAAGGGCTGGAGGAGGAAACGTCCAGAGAGCTGAAGCCCAGGCACCTTCATCATCTGGGGTACATCACAGAGTCATGGAGTCATTAGGGTTGGGAAAGATCTCCAAGCTCATCGAGTCCAACCATCAACCCAACAGCAACCAAGGAAACCATGTCCTGAGGTGCCACACAGGGTCAGACACGTTTCCTCCATAGGTGACCTCTTGTCCTTCAACTTGGCAGCAAGAAGGCAGCAATCCACCAGGAGAGCAGAACACCTGGGGGCTGAAATATCCCAGTTCCACCATCAGTGAGGAAAAAAAAAGCTGCTGTTTATTGGCTGTAAAGAGAAGAAAATGAACCCTTGGGACTTCTCAGATGGAAGGATGATCCACCACTGCCAGGAGAAGTTCCTCTTGTGGTAACCACACAGGTGGCTTTTTCATTTACTAGAAAAACTCTTGCAAGAAAGGAAAAAAAAAAAAAACCCAAAACCAAAGAAACAAAGTGCCACCAGCCTCACTAACCCATTTCCTGGAATGCTCCTTCCGGGGGGGCAATCTGCACAATTACTGTTGGTTCAGATTAATCAGGCAAAATCAGGCAAGTGGAGAGCACAGGAAAGAGGAGAAAATGTCCGTGGCTCCACAGAATCCAGGCACTGAATGCCAGCACCCAGGAGGCCTCTGCAGGTCCATGGCCAGAACATTGATGTTGTTCTCCTGCTTACGGCCATTCCAGTGTCCCTGCTCCTCTGTCCCATCCAGTGATAGGGCTGGGGACATCCAGAGACCCAGAGAAGTGTAAGAGGTGCTGAGGACTCCCCCAGGTCCCCAGTCCCAGGATTGTTGGCCAAAATCTGATTTTTTTTCTTTTTAATCCTGCCCGCTGCACACAGGAACACCCAGTGCCTGGTTGTCACCTTGGGCATGATGCTGGTCAGGGGGCAGCCTGGCCTGGAGGAAAAAGATCATGGAATTAAAGGCTGGTTTGGGCTGGAAGAGACCTTAAAGATCATTTAAGTTTGAGACCGGGTGAGCTTTAATGTTCCTCCCAACCCAAACCAGTCTGGGATTGGCTGAGTGGGTGAATGGTGCTGGTTCTGCTGGCATGAGGAACCAGAAGAGGTGGTGACCATCAGCCCTGACACCTGGACAGCTCTGCTGGGGACCACAGACCCTCCCTGGGACTGCTGGTTCTTGCAAAGCTGTGGCAGATGTTGAGGGTGGTGGTGGGGTCTGTGGGTCCTTGAAGCAGCTGCTCACACAGCACCAGTGTCCAGGCAGGTTGGTGTCACTGGTGGGGGGGACAGCAACGTGTCATCCCCCCAGCCAAGGAGGAGGAGGAGGGAGGAGGAGGAAGAAGAGGAAGAAGAGGAGGAGGAGAAGGAAGAAGAGGAGGAGGACAACGAAGAAGAAGGGGAGGAGGAGGAGCAGGAGCAGGAGGAGGAAGAAGAGGAGGAGGAGGAGGAAGGAGGAGGAGGTAGGAGGATGTAGGAGGAAGAGGAGGAGGAGGAGAAGGAGAATGAGAGAGGAGGAGGAGGGAGGAGGAGGTAAGAGGATGTAGGAGGAGAGGAGGAGGAGGAGAAGGAGAATGAGAGAGGAGGAGGAGGGAGGAGGAGGTAGGAGGATGTAGGAGGAAGAGGAGGAGGAGGAGAAGGAGAATGAGAGAGGAGGAGGAGGGAGGAGG